>NC_079207.1:33180019-33510729 GCF_026745355.1 Beta vulgaris subsp. vulgaris | reverse complement strand
ATATGCCATTTTCTGGCACTGCCATTTGAAATTTGGGTGAGCCAACAAGTACTCTTCTGTAAAACGTACTCGCTGCCTTCCTCCTCAAATAATTTTGATTGGAGGGGAGAGTAGTTTTCTGGCTGATAATCCTACGAATACCTTTGAATTTTTTTTTGTTGCTGAATACTATATGTGGAACCCTTGTGGTATAATGATACATTGAGCAATATTCAGGTGAAACAAGTGTTATATAAGGACATGAGGATAGTGGAATAATTTTTCATTTTAGTAAAAAATGTAAATATTTATTAAGATATCATATAGTTATCCTTTTTTTTTGTTGAAAATATATATATTTGGTAGATTCGCTGGAAAAAATGGTTACATTTTTGTCGCAATAAGTTTAGGATTGCTTATTTGTTGCAAAGGATTACTATTTAGGGTGCGTTCTCCTCAACTTAAAAAATTAAGTTTCAGGTCCAATTAGTTCAGATAGTTGCAATAAGGTTTGATCAGGGGAATAAGTTCCAATCAGGTCCAATAAGTTCAAATCAGGTGCAATAAGTTTCAATTAGGTCTAATAAGGTCCAATAAGTTCCAATCAGGTCCAATAAGGTCCAAATAGTCAATGTTCAATAAATATTTGTATTGTTGTTCATTATTTTATTATTTATATCACTATTAGGTGATTATGTTAGTATTAGAATTTTAATTAAAGTACCACAATGATTATATAATATTATACTTGTATTAGTGTATTATTTTATTAAACATTTCTATTATTGTCTATTATTTTATTATTCATATTACTATTAACTGATTATGTTATTATTAGAATTTGTTATTGAAGTACCACAATGGATAATATTATACTTGTATTATTGTTTATTATTTTATTATTCATATTACTATTAACTGATTATATTATTATTAAATAATATTAAAATCATGTAATAATAATATAATCATGGTCAAATAAGTAAGGTTTACAATAATAATCATTATAATTATAATATTTTGCAATTCGTCTTTAAATAACTAAAGATGACATGTTTTCGTTACTAATAACAATGAAAGATATAAATATCAATTGATTGCTTCATTATCATCACCGGAGTATCTTTCTTCATCGGAGTATCTTTCTTCATCGAAGTATATTTCTTCATCTTCTACATCATCCTCTTTAATATATTAGTGGTGAAAGTTATGTATAGGCAAATATATAAATAGTAAATTTTTTGTTAAATTATTTATCATAAGAGATAATTAATAATTATTATTTATATTTAAACGATGAATTTTAATAATTCTTACTTCATAATATTGTCAATTTTTCTGTCTAATAAGGTCAAATGAGTTTCAATCAGGTCCAATAAGGTCTAATATGTTTCAATCAGGTCCAATAAGATCTAATACGTTTCAATCAGGGCCAATAAAGTCTAATAAGTTTCAATTAGGTCAATAAGTTTCAATCAGGTCCAATAAGTTGAATCAGGTTCAATCAGGTTCAATAAGTTGAATCAGGTCCAATCAGGTCTAATATGTTCCAATCAGTTTAGTTCAGGTTCAATAAGTTCAGGGTCAATAAGTTGAAGAGAACATACCCTTAATGTTCTTACACTTTTATACTTCCTGAGTTTCAAATACATACAACACTTTTTAAATTGCGGATTTCGAGACAATTTTTCTTTAGGGGTGTTTAAAGGTTGGAGAAAGAACTAATTAAGTGGTGGGGACCTAAAGTAAAGTGATAGTTAGAGGGAGAATTTTGTGATCACCAAAATGTTGAGGGGGAAAACAATATCAGCTAAATCCACATGCCCCTATTTTTTTTTTTGGTGGGATACTAGTGTTGTTTTAGTAGGAGGGATGATTTTCCACGAAAACAAGAAGCACCAAAACTGAAAATAGAGGTCACCTATAATTGAAAATCAGCAAAAAAAATCTCCCAAAAAATTGTGGAGGGAAATTTTACCTCCAAAAAAAATCAGCAACATTAACTTGATTTTAAGTTAACACCCACTACATAAGCACCAATCACAAATGAGCAGCAATTAATGTTCACCAACCTCAAAAAATCAGCAACACTTAAGATGAGTTTCTAGATCAAAAAATTAACCTCCATAATTACATAGTACAAACATCACTTTTTTTCTTAATTACCATCCCCTAATCAGCAAAAAAAAGCAAAAAAAAAACATCTTATTCATTTCTAGATCTGCTAGGGGCAAAATGCAGAATTATAAGGATGATGGGTTCTTCAGTGTTGATTAGGTGTTAGAGGAAGGAAGTCATCCTTTGCTTCATGAGACCTCTGATTCAGATGATGTGGTGGCAGCAAATATGCAACAACATGCAACACAAGAAACAACATAGTATGAGTTAGTGGGCCAACAATGAAAGCACAATTAACTCCAAAGAAAAGAAGACTCTTAGTGGAGAAGCTCTTTCAACTACAAAATGGCGAAAAGTTAACTTAAGGCACACAAAGAAAACTGTCAAGTGAGTTTGGTATTCTTAGAACCACTCTTCACAGAATTTGGAAATGTACACAAAATTGCAAGGATCAAGGTGTTTCATTGGATGTGAGCTCAAAGGAAAAAGACAACTCTAGAAGAAAGCCCATAGATATGTTGAGAAATGATTTCAGTCATATCCCCTAAGCTCACAAGTGGAAAAAAATGGAAGGGATGCGGTTAAAACAATCCTAAGTGCTACGTTTTTGGCCAACAACCCTTTTCGTAGCAGCCCTTCACTAAAAGTGAAGGGTTGCGTTTTTAAACCGCAACCCTTCACAACGAAGGGCTGCGGTTGAGGCCCAAAACCGTAGCCCTTCCAATATGGAAGGGCTACGGTTTTGGGCCTCAAACGTAGCCCTTCTTTGTATAAAGGGGTGCAGTTTTGACCATAACCGCAACCCTTTTGACCATAACCGCAACCCTTTTGACCCAAAAAAATAATTTCTTTTTTCCATTTTTTTACTCCTAAATATATCTACTCATGTTGATATTGTTTAAACAATTCAAAACCTAAAAGATTGATCAATGAACCCATGAATGTGTTGCCTGTTCTTACAGCAAAGCAAAAAGCACTTGACAAGAGTTTCTGCTTGTGAAAAATGGGTTCTAATCATCGTTGTTCAATAATACCAGCCACAATTTGATATCTAAGGTTGCTTGAAATTGCCTACACACCATAACCCACACTTACAGCATTAGTTATGGATGTACCAACCAAAGAGGATGCAATACCAACAACAAAAAGCTTCGACCTACCCATTCAGCACAATGGCCCCTATCTTTAAATTATAACCTTAAACCCTAAAAAACGAAAAAAATAAATGATATCGCATCTAAACTAAACAACGAGATGAAATTAAATCATAAACTAAAAAAAAAAAAGTTTAATGAAATTAGATCTAGAACTAAAAACCGAAACTTTAAATAGAAAAATGACGAACCCATTTTCGCTAATGAAGGTAAACCTAATCGAGATCGAGCGAGGAAAATAGAGAGAAGGAAAAAAAGCGAACGAAAATTGAAAAAAAGGGACGAAAATGAACAAAAAAAATGAACGAAAATGAACAAAAATGAAAAAAAAGAATGAAAATGAACGAAAATGAAAAATAACGAACGGAAATGAAAAAAAAAGGAACGAAAATAAGAAAAGAAAGAACAAAAATGAACAAAAATAAAAAAAACGAACGGAAATACAAAAGACAAAAACTATAGATTTGAAATTACATTAACATTAATCAAAACAAACATCAAGAAATTATAGATCTGAAAAACGAAAAATCATCACTTGTTGCTGTAATTGTTGTTGGGGTTGTGTCGAGGGTTGTGATGACGGTGTGGGTGCTGTTGTTGGTGCGGGTGTAGGTGTTGGCGGTGTTGGCGGTGGGTGACTTATTCGTCGTGGCTTGTTCGTCGTGGCTTGTAATTCTGAGTCGTGGCTTTTACTCGTCGTGGCTATAACAATGACGAACCCTTGCACATCTGATATTTGTTGTTGTGGAGAAGAGAGAGAATTTAATGAGGGAGAAGGAAGGACGTGAGAGAGGAGAGAGAATAAAGGAGAGAGAATTTAATGAGGGAGAAGGAAGGACGTGAGAGAGGAGAGAGAATGAGCCCGCTTAATATGTTGATGAGCTCGCGATTAATTCCTTTCAAAATTGTTTTAAAAAAAAGCCCATAAAGGGTTGCGTTTTTTAAAAAACGCAGCGCTTTATTACTTATAAGGATGCGGTTTTAAAAAAGCACAGCCCTTTATTACTTATAGGGTTGCGGTTTTTAAAAAACCGCAACCCTTCACTAAAAGGGTTGCGTTTTAAAGAAAACGCAGCCCTTCCAGCGCAGCCCTTCCTTTTTTTCCCCTAGTGGCTACAGGTTAACTGTGAGGTCATTTGCATGATACCTTAAGGTTCCTCCAAGCACAATATACATGCTACTTAAGAAGGGAAAACTTAGATCTCACACTGTCAGCAACCATCTAGCCCTCACAGAGGCACATAAGCTTGCAAGGATGAAGTGGGGACTTTCCCACATCATACCAGCCACTGCAACTAGACCAACAATGTTTGAACTCATGGAGAATGTGATTCACATTGATGCAAAATGGTTTTATTTAAACCCAAACATGAGAAAGTTCAAAATACTGTCCAGGGAAGATGATCCATACAAATGCATACAGTTAAAGAGGTTAAAGATCAAGGCTATGTTTATGGTTGTGAATTTAAGGCCATTGTATGGCATAGAAGGTCAGATGATCCATGATGGGAAATTTGGTATCTATTCTTTTGTGCGTGGAAAGGGTCGCAGCAAAAAAAACAAGTAAAACATAGTCAAATGCACTATTGAGACTAAACCAATAGAGGAAATAACCCCAAGTGGTCATCAGAGATGTCATAATTAACCAAGTCATACCAACAATCATGAGGAAATAGCTTGATAATCTATTAAAAGACATTTTTATCCAATAAGATAATCCAAGGCCACACATTAGTCCAGCTGATCGATCTTTCATTGCAGCAGCCATAAGGAATGACTTTAACATCCAACTGATATGTCAGCCTCCTAGTTCCCTGATTTAAACATTCTAGACCTAGGTGTTTTTAATGCCATACAAGCATTGCAGTATAGGACTTTTCCTAAGAACATTAATGAGTTGATTGAAAAGTCCAATCATCATATGAATTATTTGAACCTGAGTTGTTAATTAATGTTCACATGGCTATAACTACAATATGTGATAGTTGAAGTTTTACAAGTCAAAGGGGGGAACAACTACAAGAACCCTCACTATGGGAAGTTGAGATTAAAGTATTTTTTTGTTTTCACTGCTACTATACAAGGTTAACTACTGCACAAACCTTATTATTATTGTTATAATTGATTTGCAATTTTTTTGTAAACTGAAATAGGATGGACAATAACTCTATGTGTTTTGAAATGGTTTAGGTAGATGCATACCAATTTTTGTGTTGTTACTTGGTATGCATCTGAACTTAAGTAAGGAAAAATACTTTTGTATAGATGATTGAACTTAGGTATGCATATCAACTTAGGTTTGTAGATGCAATCAAGTTTATTCAATAAATTTTATTCTCAGTTTGTGTTGTATGAAAAAGTTTGCTTAACATTGGTCCTACATTAATCCATCAGAGATATGGTGATTTTACTCACTAAAAATAAGGTTTGGTACCTTAACATAGTTAACTCTGGAGCAATTCAAACCTTGTTTAAGAGTATACATGTATCCATCCCTTTATCATTTGGATTTAGTGGTGAACATGGACTCAATACTACAACTCTAAACATCCAACAAGGCACAGGGCTAACCAAATTCACATATTGGATTATTGAATGCACTTCACACAATCATATAAACTTAGCCAATGAGAAATTAGCTAATGTAGCTCATCATTTGACCTCTAATAATCCATCAGGGGTATCTTAATTTAACTCATAGAATACAAGCTTTGGTACCTTAACAGAGTGAACTATGGAGCAAATTTAACCTTGTTTCAGAGTTTTGAGTCCCTTCATCATATGAATTGGGTGGCTATCAAGGACTGTAAACAAGTGCATGCATTAGGGACAGTCAATAATCAACCATTAACATCATTAGCAAATAACCTCATCATACTAACATGGGTCAATCAAACTCAGTACAGAATTCAGGGACACATCACAATTAAGCCACAAAAATTAGGACAGTCAATAATCAATATTACCATCATTAGCCAACAACCTCAACATACTAGCATGGGTCAATCAACCTCATTACAGAATTCAGGGACTCATCACAATTAAGGCACAAAAATTAGGATTACAAACAACAACTAAATGATCAAAAGAGTTAAAGGAGTCGAAATAACCAAATAATAATATGGCCAAATTTGGGATTCAATCACATGTATTAATTCCTGAATGCAGGGATATATCCCTTCATGAACTTCAACAATTAAGGATCCCATTTATCTTCATCAATTTGCGTCCATGGCCCAACCGTATTCTTCTTGGCCTCACTATGTTTGACAGGAGGGAGTGGAGTGGCGCTCCACTCCATTTCATCTTCTGCCAAAGAAGGTAAAGTCAACTTCCTCTTCCCTCTACCTCTTTTGATCAGTGGCTGGACTGCTGACAACGCACACACCACTACCCTTCTCCCACCATCTACAAACAACCCCTTCCCTTTATCCAAATCAACCTCTTTCCCTTTACTAAACAACAACCTTCTTCCCTTTACCCTCTTTCTCCACTTCCCTTTTCAGTAACTTGCATATCTAACTGCAAGACCTCAGCATAGCGTAATCCTCCTCAATTTTTATCATCCTCTCCAAAGACCCTAATTTTTATTGTTCCTCCTCCTCACTATCGATATCAATAATCTCCATCTCACCCTCAAACGACGAGTCATCGAAATCATTAAAAACCTCCAAGATCTGACAGTCACTATCCTCTTTAACATTTTCTGCAGCCAATTTGGGTGATAATTTGGGTCTTGCCTCCCCAATTGAAACACCTCCATCTCCCCCAACTGCTCATCCAACGTAGATTCAAGCGCCTTCTTTGCCTGGGGACTCATATGATGTTCTGCATCCCCAGTTTGATAAATACGATGGGCTAAGGACATCTACTCTTGAAGGAGTCACAAATGTCCTTAATTAACAGTGCTTCACCATCGTCACCAGTCTCGAACAACACATCAGTCAAGGGACTCAAATTGGGGATGAAATTATGAGCCATAATTTCAATTTGGTGTTTAAGGATCAAGATGAGAGAAGGAGATCTGGGTTTGTGTCGCAAATTCTAGGGGTTCTATGTTAGGGTTCAAGAATAGGGAGGAGAGAAGATGAGAGAGAGATAGAGGAGAGAGAGTTGAAAGTTCGAGAAATGTCGGGGTTTCGGTTGATTTAATTTCGGAGTTGTTTTTAATTTGGGGGGTTGGAATTTGAAAAGTGGTTGGGTTTAATAAATTTTGGTGGGAACCATTAAATTGGGCTATTGTGTTTAGGGATTTAATTAGGTTTAACAAATCGTTTTTATTTTTTAATGTAAGGGTAATATTGTCTTTTCACCCCCAAAACTGACTAAATAAGGGAAGAAAAAAAGTGTTGCATCTATTTTGAAACACCCCTAAACGAAAAGTGTTGCATGTATTTTGAAACAGATGTAGTATAAGTTTTCTCTTCACTATAACCCAACTATAATATTTTTTACTATCTTAATTGAGTCTCTTATGCAATTTTTGCTCATGTAATGCTGACTTTCACGTATTTTTCACTATATACCCTGAGTAATTTGTTTTTTCATCAAATACTATCAAGTTCTTCAAAATTCATTATATGTCTTTGTGACTAACAACTATAAACTTTTTTTTGATTATTAACAACCTAATTAACTCATTTATCCAAATATACTAACATTTATGACTAAAGAAGAGGGAGGAGATTTTGTGGAAGAAGAGAGATAAAAGGGTCATATGTGGTGGCCTATTGGTGGTCATTTAAGATTAACGGCTCAAATAAAGGTCAATGAGGGTTTTGTTAGGGAATATTAACTAAAATAATTGACGATTGTTAGTTGTTAAGGGCCTATCACTAGTAGAATAAATGCTTATTGTTGCGGTCATTAAGTGGCCTATTGCGGCGGTTTTGACCGCGCATCAATTAAGGGGGCAGCAATAGGTAAATAATATATTGCTGCGGTTTTTAACCGCAGCAATATTTCAACATATTGTTGCGTTTTCTTCTAGCATAAACCGCAACAATATTATTATTTTATATCAGAAAAATCCAGAATATTGCTGCGATTTCTAGCCAAAATCGCAGCAATATTATAATTTTATATCAGAAAAATCCAGTATATTGCTGCGGTTTCTAGCCAAAAACGCAGCAATATGTAATTTTTTTTTTTTTTGCATTTGCCAATGAAATTTGAAATATTAAAATCAGACAACTAACCCATTCATCACTATCCATTAAATTCGCAGACAAACTGAAGATAAAATGACATGAATCTCATTAATATATATAGTGAAAGTATTGGGTCAGACCGTCTGACCCAAACATTTGGTCAGACGGGCTAGCCCAAGTTCATTATAGAGCAACCGATATAAGATGTGTTCTTTCTTCTCCATCACAACTTAACGCCTTCAGCTACCCCCCTCTCCTTGACGACCTCCACACCTTCTACACGAATGAGAAAAAAAAATTCTTTTCTTATATAAATTCACCATGGTGCGCTCAATTTTGATAACATAACACCATCATATACTGAATTTAGAAGTACAGAAAAAGTATCATTTCCAACAAAATTGTACAAATTCACAAATCATTATAGACATTTGTGTTACAACAAGAATCGGTTACAGTGACAGTTCGACAATACATATTTTCCATAAGTACCTATTTGAAAAAAGAAACACACATTTGCAAAATCATCTGCAAAAATATCCTGCTCATTTACCTTACACAGTGCATACCTCCGTTGTAATTATGGTGATCAAACATTTGCTGCACTTATCTTTGGTAACCTTTGAATCATCCACCTCAATATGTGCACCACTGGCCTGTCTTACACTTTTAATAGTACACCCTCTTATCTTCTCGTGAATCATCCACCTCGCGTGAAGGAGGAGAGAGAGAGGAAAGTGGAAGTGGGGAAAAGGTGAAATAGTGGAGAAAGCAGAGGTTAGTGTTTTGTTTTCTTTTCAGTTGAACTTTGTTTTTTTTCAGTTGGACTTTGTTTTCTTTCAGTTGGACTTTATTTTCTTTTAGTTGGACTTTGTTTCGTAATATGTATACCAACTGAAACAAATAATGGACCAACTGAAACAAAAAATGGACCAACTGAAAGAAATAATGGGCCAACTGAAAGAAATAATGGACTAACTGAAAAAAAAAATGAAGACTACCTGAAAAAAAAAAATGAAGACTACCTGAAAAAAAAAATGACCTAAGTTACTTTCATTTAGACCTAAGTTACTTTCAGTTAGACCTAAGTTACTTTCAGTTAGATCTAAGTTACTTTCATTTAGAGGTAACTTACTTTCATTTAGACTAACTGAAAAAGAATGAAGACTAACTGAAAAAAATGAAGACTACCTGAAAAAATAATGAAGGCTACCTGAAAAAAAAATGAAGACTACCTGAAGCTCAAGTGAAGTGGTCCGACGGGCTGATTGTGTCGGACGAGTCCGACACAATACGAACTCATATATATATATATAAAGATGAAAAATCTAATTACATCAAAGAATAAAATGTAAAATGAAAAATCAACGAAAAACAATCTAAAAAAATATAAACAAATCTAAAAAAAAGGAAAAAAAACAACAACAAACAAATTAAAAAAAACGAAAAAAAAAACTATCGAAAACGAAAAACGAAAAAAAATGAAAAGCAACCTAAAAATGATCTACAAGGAACACTCGACTCCAGCAACCAGAAAACGATCTACAAGGAACGCTCATCGCCATGGCTTCATTGACTTGTCTTACGCATCGCTGGAATCTTGTCAGCACCGACAACTCTTCATCGTCGCATCGCTGGAATTTTGCATTTGCCAATGTAATGAATTCTTAGTTTCCTTTTTCTTTTTCTAATTTTTAAAACGTGAGACCTAAAATTGAAATTTTCTCAAAAAACAAGAACGAGTGCTGGGTTTTTTTTGGGAATGAATCTTGAAACGACGACGTCACATTGCTGCGTTACTTTGTTTTTCGGTGATGATGCCGACGAGGTGAGAGGTTGCGTTGCTACGTTACTTTGTTTTTTGGTGATGATGCCGACGAGGTGAAAGGTTAGAGGATGATAGAGGAGAGAGAAGGTGAGAGAACGACTGAGAGTGAGAGGAAAGAGGAGGCGTGAGATCTGAAAGAGGCGCACGAGAGATAAGAGGAAGAAAAATAAACCCTAAGTGATACGCCTTATATACTTTTTTTAAATATTTTTTAATGATATTGTTGCGGTTCTTATCAAGAACCGCAACAATATATTAAAAGATTATTTTTTAATATTATTTTAATATATTGCTGCGGTTTTTGTCAAGAACCGCATCAATATATCTGGTCAAATAGTCAACTTTTTTCAAAAAATTTCTTGTTAACACCATATTGTTGCGGTTTTAGTCCGAAACTACAACAATATCTTTATTTTATATTTTATCTTTTATTTTTACTTGATATATTGCTGCGTATGGGTAAAACCGCAACAATACCACCTCAGCAATAAACAATTATTCTACTAGTGTATGCTTAATTCTAACAAAATTGCAGAGTATATGGTGAATTTTGAAAAGTTGAAGGGAATCCATACCCATTAAAAAGTGAGGAGTATTTCTACTGTAGCTTAGTAAAAGTAAGCTTACTGTTTTGCCCTTCAAACTTATGTGACGGTTATACCCTCCCAGCTTTACAGAACTAATTCCCTGCCCTTCCTTCCTCCCAGTTTTCCTCTACACTCTTCATCTTCAAATTCCCCTCCATTTTCTATCTCCTCTCCTCTTCATTTTCGACCAGCCCCCCCGCTCGTCCTACTTCCCCCTCCATTCTCACTTTCTCAATCTTCTTTCATCTCTCTCCTCTTTTTTCTATTTCTCGCCATTTTTTCTCTTAACTGCTTATCTCAGTATGAACATCACCTTGATTCTTCCTCATCTAACAACGCACCTACCGCCGATGATGCCGCCGTTGTTACTCATTCTTTCACCACCGCAGCCGTTGTCAGCCACGAGCGCCAAGGTGCTTAATTCAATTTTATGATTCGTGTTTGGTGTTTTTTTTTTTGATTTTGTGCTTTATAGAGCTAGACCTGAAGCTAGGATTTGGATTTTGGTGGATTCAATTTTGTTGAGAATATATTGGTGCATTTTAATTGATTTTTGGCAATGTTTAGTTATTGATTTTAGTATATCCTAGAGATATTGCTTTAGAGTTAGACTGTTAGAGTCTTAATGTAAGTAATTTCTCACACACTTTATCCAATACAGAACACCTAGAACAAAATAGTTTTTTCTCTTTTTCTTCAAATTCGAATTTTTGAGCCTTTCTTCTCCTACTTTAATTATGAACTAAATCTGAACAATTTAGTCTTTTTCTTTGATGGGTTCGTTTTGAAGTATCGTTCTGCTCATTATTTTGTATTATTATGACGATTGTGTTGTGGTTACACCTTAAATGTTATTATCAACTGTTGATTTCACTATAATTTGTTAATGCTCCACCCTAAATTGGTAAGTTAAAGTTTATCCCTTTATTTTCCTCCAAAAGAGGAGGCAATAGATGAGCACAAAAGATGGCTATCAAAGGTGCGTTTTCCCATGCTACAGAGGTACTCTCTCCGTTTCCTAAAGATCTTTCTTATCACTATTCCTACAGATACCAAGGAGGATCCATTTGTGTGAGGTGTGGGGTGGGTAACGTAGGAGAAAGAGAGGGGTTAAGATAAATAAACAAATAAAAAAGGATTAAAGTAGGAGAGAGAAAAGGAGTAAAATTGAATTAATAATGTAATGGTGGACTATATGATAGAGACATGAGAGGGTAAAAAGGGAAGAAAACTTCCAAATAAGGAATAAAGTAAAAGAGGGAAGATCTTTTGGAAACGCACTTAAACGGAAGGAGGTAAGATCTTTAGGAAACGGAGGGAGTAAGTTCTTGATTAGATTTTTAGGGATGCGTTTTCATTTTCGAATTGCTTGCCTTCACAATCTGCTAGTGTGGTCGTTTAGGATTTACCCTTTGTTAATCTGCCTACATTTCTTGGTTGTCTTCAATTTGTTTGATTGTTAAAATTCATGTTCCCTTCAATTTATAATTAAAAATAGTTGTAAATAACTTTTTCTTTGTTCACCTTTTCCACTACAAAATTATGGTTTTCACTCTATAACTAATATGAGAATAAGATGACACGAAACAAATTCAAATATTTTGTTCACCACAGGTAGAGCTGTCAATTCAGTTACTCGAGTCGGGTTCGGGTCGGGTCATCTCAGGTTTCAGGTCATGTTCGGTCATGTCGTGTCAGGTCATTAAATCAAACAGGTTGGGTGCAGGTCAGGAATGGTCATAATTCGGTCAGGTTTATCTCGGTTTATTTTTTCTTTCAGGTTTGGTCGGGTTCTGTGCGGTCGATTTCGGGACAGGTCATCTTTCGTGATCATATGGTGTCGGGTCGGGTTTATTGCATGTTTGTAGCGGGTGCTTTCAGGTTCAGGTCATGCATGGGTCGGATAATTATCAGGTTAGGACAATAGCGGTTTGGGTCAGTTTCGAGTCGGTTTCAGGTTGATAGTTATCGGGTTGTACCATACTTGATTTCAGGTCACTTTCGGGTCGCTTCGAGCACGGAACATGTCATAAATATTGTGTGGCGTCGCTTCAAATTTGTATCATTTTTTAAGATTTCATTGAAAAGTAATGCTTGAATAATTCAGCTAGTTATATTCCTTTTTATAGCAGTGTTATATGATTTATGTTACTATGTTGTGAAATAACTGACAAGTCGAGTTATCAACAATCAACAAGTCGGGTAAAATCGGGTAACATGTAGCAACAAGTCAGGTAAAATAATGTACCAGGTCGAAACAGGTTTGGTAAAATCAGGTAACGGGTTGCAACAGGTCGGGTTAATGACAAGTTACGTCGAGTTATAATCAGTTTCAGGTCCTAATCAGGTCAGGTGTCGAATCGGGTTCAGATCGTTGTCAGGTCAAATCATTTCAGTTATCGATCTTTTTTGGACGGGTATCGGTTCATGTTCAGGTCATATAGTATAAGGTCAAGAGCAGGTATCAGTTATTATCAGGTGATGTTACATGTGACCTGTTTTGCCAAAATTTCAGGTGCAAGTCATTTACAGGTCCTGAAACTGATTATAACTCGACGTAACTTGTTAGTATATATACTAACATAACATATACTTGAAGAAAAATAGACTTCCTTACTTAAGTCCTGAAAACTAAAACTCCTCGAAGTTCATCTTCAAATTTTTCTTAAAGTATCATAATTAATATTCTCCCAAAAATAAACTGTAGTCAACTACAACTTCAGATAGTAAATAAACAATCTTTTCTGAAATTTCATACAATCTTCATTCCAATAAAATTAACTCCTTCACAAATTATAAACTCAATGCTTAAATCCATAATATATAAACTCAAGTGCGTTGTATGTTGTTCATGGGATAATTCGTGGATAATGCGGTATTCTCAAGCTTTGAATGTAAAATATGTGCTATCGGGTCCCTTCTTTCTCTTGCAAGTTCAATCTTAGGATACTTGGTGAGGAGTATTTCTACTGTAGCTTAGTAACAGTAAGCTTACTGTTTTGCCCTTCCTACTTCTGTGACGGTTATACCCTCCCAGCTTTACAGAACTAATTCCCTGCCCTTTCTTCCTCCCGGTTTTCCTCTACACTCTACATCTTCAAATTCCCCTCCATTTTCTATCTCCTCTCCTCTTCATTTTCGACCAGCCCCCCCGCTCGTCCTACTTCCCCCTCCATTCTCACTTTCTCAATCTTCTTTCATCTCTCTCCTCTTATTTCTATTTCTCGCCATTTTTTCTCTTAACTGCTTATCTCAGTATGAACATCACCTTGATTCTTCCTCATCTAACAACGCACCTACCGCCGATGATGCCGCTATTGTTACTCATTCTTTCACCACCGCAGCCGTTGTCAGCCACGAGCGCCAAGGTGCTTGATTCAATTTTCGGATTCATGTTTGGTGTTTTTTATTTGATTCTGTGCTTTATAGAGCTAAACCTGAAGCTAGGATTTGGATTTTGGTGGATTCCATTTTGTTGAGAATATATTGGTGCATTTTAATTGATTTTTGGTGATGTTTAGTTATTGATTTTAGTATATCCTAGAGATATTGCTTTAGAGTTAGACTGTTAGAGTCTTAATGTAAGTAATTTCTCACACACTTTCTCCAATACAGAACACCCAGAACAAAATAGTTATTTCTCTCTTTCTTCAAATTCGAATTTTTGAGCCTTTCTTCTCCGACTTTAATTATGAACTAAATCTGAACAATTTAGTCTTTTTCTTTGATGGGTTCGTTTTGAAGTATCGTTCTGCTCATTATTTTGTATTATTATTGCGATTGTGTTGTGGTTACACCTTAAATGTTATTATCAACTATTGATTTCACTATAATTTGTTAATGCTCCACCCTAAATTGGTAAGTTAAAGTTTATCCCTTTATTTTCCTCCAAAAGAGGAGGCAATAGATGACCACAAAAGATGGCTATCAAAGGTGCGTTTTCCAATGCTACAGAGGTACTCTCTCCGTTTTCTAAAGATCTTTCTTATCACTGTTCCTACAGATACCAAGGAGGATCCATTTGTGTGAGGTGTGGGGTGGGTAACGTAGGAGAAAGAGAGGGGTTAAGATAAATAAACAAATAAAAAAGGGTTAAAGTAGGAGAGAGGAAGGGAGTAAAATTGAATTAATAATGTAATGGTGGACCATATGATAGAGACATGAGAGGGTAAAAAGGGAAGAAAACTTCCAAATAAGGAATAAAGTAAAAGAGGGAAGATCTTTTGGAAACACACTTAAACGGAAGGAGGTAAGATCTTTAGGAAACGGAGGGAGTATGTTCTTGATTAGATTTTTAGGGATGCGTTTTCATTTTTGAATTGCTTGCCTTCACAATCTGCTAGTGTGGTCGTTTAGGATTTACCCTTTGTTAATCTGCCTACGTTTCTTGGTTGTCTTCAATTTGTTTGATTGTTAAAATTCATAATCCCTTCAATTTATAATTAAAAATAGTTGTAAATAAGTTTTCTTTGTTCACCTTTTCCACTACAAAATTATGGTTTTCACTCTATAACTAATCTGAGAATAAGATGACACGAAACAAATTCAAATATTTTGTTCACCACAGGTAGAGCTGTCAATTCAGTTACTCGAGTCGGGTTCAGGTCGGGTCATCTCAGGTTTCAGGTCATGTTCGGTCATGTCGTGTCAGGTCATTAAATCAAACAGGTTGGGTATAGGTCAGGAACGGTCATAATTCGGTCAGGTTTGTCTCGGTTTATTTTTTCTTTCAGGTTTGGTCGGGTTATGTGCGGTCGATTTCGGGACAGGTCATCTTTCGTGATCATATGGTGTCAGGTCGGGTTTATTGCATGTTTGTAGCGGGTGCTTTCAGGTTCAGGTCATGCATGGGTTGGATACTTATCAGGTTAGGACAATAGCGGTTTGGGTCAGTTTCGAGTCGGTTTCAGGTTGATAGTTATCGGGTTGTACCATACTTGATTTCAAGTCACTTTCGGGTCGCTTCGAGCACGGAACATGTCATAAATATTGTGTGGCGTCGCTTCAAATTTGTATCATTATGTAAGATTTCATTGAAAAGCAATGCTTGAATAGTTCGTCAAGTTATATTCCTTTTTATAGTAGTGTTATATGATTTATGTTACTATGTGGTGAAATAACTGACAAGTCGAGTTATCAACAATCAACAAGTCGGGTAAAATCGGGTAACATGTAGCAACAAATCAGGTAAAATAATGTACCAGGTCGCAACAGGTTTAGTAAAATCAGGTAACGGGTTGCAACAGGTCGGGTTAATGACAAGTTACGTCGAGTTATAATCAGTTTCAGGTCCTAATCAGGTCAGGTGTCGAATCGGGTTCAGATTGTTGTCGGGTCAAATCATTTCAGTTATCGATCTTTTTTGGACGGGTATCGGTTCATGTTCAGGTCATATAGTATAAGGTCAAGAGCAGGTATCAGTTACTATCAGGTCAGGTTACATGTGACCTGTTTTGCCAAAATTTCAGGTGCAAGTCATTTACAGTTCCTGAAACTGATTATAACTCGACGTAACTTGTTAGTATATATACTAACACAACATATACTTGAAGATAAATAGACTTCCTTACTTAAGTCCTGAAAACTAAAACTCCTCGAAGTTCATCTTCAAATTTTTCTTAAAGTATCATAATTAATATTCTCCCAAAAATAAACAGTAGTCAACTACAACTTCAGATAGTAAATAAACAATCTTTTCTGAAATTTCATACAATCTTCATTCCAATAAAATTAACTCCTTCACAAAATATAAACTCAATGCTTAAATCCATAATATATAAACTCAAGTGTGTTATATGTTGTTCATGGGACAATTCGTGGATAATGCGGTATTCTCAAGCTTTGAATGTAAAATATGTGCTATCGGGTCCCTTCTTTCTCTTGCAAGTTCAATCTTAGGATACTTGGTGAGGAGTATTTCTACTGTAGCTTAGTAACAGTAAGCTTACTGTTTTGCCCTTCCAACTTCTGTGACGGTTATACCCTCCCAGCTTTACAGAACTAATTCCCTGCCCTTTCTTCCTCCCGGTTTTCCTCTACACTCTTCATCTTCAAATTCCATTCCATTTTCTATCCCCTCTCCTCTTCATTTTCGACCAGCCCCCCCCCCCCGCTCGTCCTACTTCCCCCTCCATTCTCACTTTCTCAATCTTCTTTCATCTATCTCCTTTTTTCTATTTCTCGCCATTTTTTCTCTTAACTGCTTATCTCAGTATGAACATCACCTTGATTCTTCCTCATCTAACAACGCACCTACCGCCGATGATGCCGCTGTTGTTACTCATTCTTTCACCACCGCAGCCGTTGTCAGCCACGAGCGCCAAGGTGCTTAATTCAATTTTAGGATTCATGTTTGGTGTTTTTTATTTGATTCTGTGCTTTATAGAGCTAGACCTGAAGCTAGGATTTGGATTTTGGTGGATTCAATTTTGTTGAGAATATATTGGTGCATTTTAATTGATTTTTGGCGATGTTTAGTTATTGATTTTAGTATATCCTAGAGATATTGCTTTAGAGTTAGACTGTTAGAGTCTTAATGTAAGTAATTTCTCACACACTTTCTCCAATACAGAACACCCAGAACAAAATAGTTTTTTCTCTCTTTCTTCAAATTCGAATTTTTGAGCCTTTCTTCTCCGACTTTAATTATGAACTAAATTTGAACAATTTAGTCTTTTTCTTTGATGGGTTCGTTTTGAAGTATCGTTCTGCTCATTATTTTGTATTATTATGACGATTGTGTTGTGGTTACACCTTAAATGTTATTTTCAACTGGTGATTTCACTATAATTTGTTAATGCTCCACCCTAAATTGGTAAGTTAAAGTTTATCCCTTTATTTTCCTCCAAAAGAGGAGGCAATAGATGAGCACAAAAGATGGCTATCAAAGGTGCGTTTTCCCATGCTACAGAGGTACTCTCTCTGTTTCCCAAAGATCTTTCTTATCACTGTTCCTACAGATACCAAGGAGGATCCATTTGTGTGAAGTGTGGGGTGGGTAACGTCGGAGAAAGAGAGGGGTTAAGATAAATAAACAAATAAAAAAGGGTTAAAGTAGGAGAGAGAAAGGGAGTAAAATTGAATTAATAATGTAATGGTGGACCATATGATAGAGACATGAGAGGGTAAAAAGCGAAGAAAACTTCCAAATAAGGAATAAAGTAAAAGAGGGAAGATCTTTTGGAAACGCACTTAAACGGAAGGAGGTAAGATCTTTAGGAAACGGAGGGAGTATGTTCTTGATTAGATTTTTAGGGATGCTTTTCATTTTCGAATTGCTTGCCTTCACAATCTGCTAGTGTGGTCGTTTAGGATTTACCCTTTGTTAATCTGCCTACATTTCTTGGTTGTCTTCAACTTGTTTGATTGTTAAAATTCATGTTCCCTTCAATTTATAATTAAAAATAGTTGTAAATAAGTTTTCTTTGTTCACCTTTTCCACTACAAAATTATGGTTTTCACTCTATAACTAATCTGAGAATAAGATGACACGAAACAAATTCAAATATTTTGTTCACCACAGGTAGAGTTGTCAATTCAGTTACTCGAGTCGGGTTCAGGTCGGGTCATCTCAGGTTTCAAGTCATGTTCGGTCATGTCGTGTCAGGTCATTAAATCAAACAGGTTGGGTGCAGGTCAGGAACGGTCATAATTCGGTCAGGTTTGTCTCGGTTTATATTTTTTCTTTCAGGTTTGGTCGGGTTCTGTGCGGTCGATTTCGGGACAGGTCATCTTTCGTGATCATATGGTGTCGGGTCGGGTTTATTGCATGTTTGTAGCGGGTGCTTTCAGGTTCAGGTCATGCATGGGTCGGATACTTATCAGGTTAGGACAATAGCGGTTTAGGTCAGTTTTGAGTCGGTTTCAGGTTGATAGTTATCGGGTTGTACCATACTTGATTTCAGGTCACTTTCGGGTCGCTTCGAGCACGGAACATGTCATAAATATTGTGTGGCGTTGCTTCAAATTTGTATCATTATTTAAGATTTCATTGAAAAGCAATGCTTGAATAGTTCATCTAGTTATATTCCTTTTTATAGTAGTGTTATATGATTTATGTTACTATGTGGTGAAATAACTGACAAGTCGAGTTATCAACAATCAACAAGTCGGGTAAAATCAGGTAACATGTACAAACAAGTCAGGTAAAATAATATACCAGGTCGCAACAGGTTTAGTAAAATCAGGTAACGTACGGGTTGCAACAGGTCGGGTTAATGACAAGTTACGTCGAGTTATAATCAGTTTCAGGTCCTAATCAGGTCAGGTGTCGAATCGGGTTCAGATCGTTGTCAGGTCAAATCATTTCAGTTATCGATCTTTTTTGGACGGGTATCGGTTCATGTTCAGGTCATATAGTATAAGGTCAAGAGCAGGTATCAGTTATTATCTAACAGGTTACATGTGACCTGTTTTGCCAAAATTTCAGGTGCAAGTCATTTACAGGTCCTGAAACTGATTATAACTCGACGTAACTTGTTAGTATATATACTAATACAACATATACTTGAAGAAAAATAGACTTCCTTACTTAAGTCCTGAAAACTAAAACTCCTCGAAGTTCATCTTCAAATTTTTCTTAAAGTATCATAATTAATATTCTCCCAAAAATAAACAGTAGTCAACTAGAACTTCAGATAGTAAATAAACAATCTTTTCTGAAATTTCATACAATCTTCATTCCAATAAAATTAACTCCTTCACAAAATATAAACTCAATGCTTAAATCCATAATATATAAACTCAAGTGTGTTGTATGTTGTTCATGGGACAATTCATGGATAATGCGGTATTCTCAAGCTTTGAATGTAAAATATGTGCTATCGGGTCCCTTCTTTCTCTTGCAAGTTCAATCTTAGGATACTTGTAGATGAGGGGTCATCTCATCTCACTAACATGTTAGTTCAATCCTTGGACACTAATATGTAAGTATTAAACTTCCCTTTGTTGCTCATTTCTTGTTTTCCTAACTTCGCGTTTGCGGGGAATTGTTTAATAACATACAAATAAACACAGAAGTCATTTTTGCTTCACACCTGATCGGGCGAGACGATGTTTCTCGTCCGTAAAGTTTTTCGATCCCAGGCCCAATCAGGCGAGTTTCTTTTTCTTCTTTTTTTGTTTTTTGTCGCTATCCTTCTCGAGCCCGATCGAGCTTCCTCCGCCCGACCCGATTGGGTTGCCTTCGCCCGACCCGATCGGGTTGCCTCCCCCCGATTGGGCGAGCCTCTTTTTGAGTGAGCTATAGTTTCCGCGGTTTGTGTGACTTCTTTTTATTCTTTTTATATAAATACACTGCCTCAAAAACCGAGATTTTATTATTCTATTATAAAAAACCCTAAACACAAACCTATCCTATTCTCTCTAAGATTTGAGTAGTTCTTGAGAAGTACCAATTTTTGATCCGAGTGCACGGAGTCAGAGATAGTTGTGTGAACCTTGGGGGACGAACGTCATCGTTAATCCGCACTGGTGGTGGCCAAATTCGTTGATAAGGAAGTGGCCATCATACTATGACGCAACTCATTCTTGTAATTCAGGTTTAAGTTATTTGATTTCTGCAGATTTACTAGTTACACTCGATTCAACTAAAAAGTCACAAATGTACAACTTAAAGCTCTTCATTTAATTCCTTTGATATATCATAAAAGATGATTCTTAAGCTAAAGCCTTAAATTTTGTATATCTCTTCTTGGGTCGTCGTTGTCGCATGATTGTCGTCGACGGGTGTTATCAGTCGTCGACACTGCAGCGGTTTTGTGTAGCTGTTGTTATTCACGTCTACTCGCGCAGGTATCATTCGGAGTATGTTGCTTCCATGTCAATTTGATTTTTTCTCTCCTCTGTTGTATCATGATGCTTGTGCTTTTCACCGGCTTTGTTTGCTGTTGCTCCTTGCTGGTGTTCCTGCGTCACCGCTGGTGGTGGTTGTGTTAGTTGTTGTCGTTGCAGTCGTTGTTGTTGTTGTTGTTGTTGTTGTTGCTGTTGCTGCTGCTACGTTATTTTTGATGTTCCCTCGAATATTTTATTACTTTATTTAAAAGAAAATCAATTCTGATTTTGCAAGGTATAAGCTGGACCTATGTCTTTCCCTTTTCTCATATTTAATTCCAAGAATAGTTATGAGTACAAGATTTATTAAATGAGTTTTGAATTAAGTTGTAATGAGTATTATTTCAAAGTTAGTACTACCTCTGTTTTTTTTAGTTGCAACGATTAGACATTTTCCCTCTCTACTTTATGTCAAATCGTTGCAACTAAAAAAATAGAGGTAGTATAATATAGATTGTTAAATGTAACTATGGAAATTAGTTAGGTTCTGACTTCTAAGTATAAATTGCAAAGCTGGATTGTTATTGTTTTAAACCTTTATTTGTTTAAGTTTTAAAAAAGACTTTGTTTGGAAATGATTTAGTCGATGATGTTAATGGGACCTTGATTAGTTAAGTCAAGTCATTCAGGTAGAGAAGGTTTGGTATGAGGAGTCTATATGTTTGAGAATTATTAAGAATTACTACTAATAATTGGTATTATTATTGAGGTGTATTTCAGATATTGATTGGTGAAGCTCAAAGAGATTGAAGAAGCGTGGAGGTTCTCGGTTATTGGATTGGAGATTAAGAAATTGGATTTCCTACAAGGTAACACTTTTGTTCAGCAAAACTTATTGACACGCCCGTATGTGTGTTGTATTTTTAATATCGTATATCTTTTATAATCATGGTCATGGTTATAGATGCATATATATGAGTTAGTTGTGAATTGTTATTAGATAATTATAAAAAAAAACACTCTTGTTTTGTTATTAGAATTGTTCGAAAATGCTTATAGTTATGAAATATGATTTGAGTATGATATTGAGGACAACAATTTCGTATTTGTTTTAGTTGGCTTAGCTTATGAACTGAGATAGAAAGTGGCAAGGTACAGGTGGAGTAAACCGATTTAGACATAAGTTTAGTTATGGCCAGAAATGGTCGAATATTATATTATATTATGTTATGTTACATTACGTTCTGTTAAAGCACGTACTTGCTAGGGATTTGTGTTAATGGATTGAGCTATGGCAACAATGTATTTTAAAGAATTAATTCTTTTTGAAACAATTACCAAGCTTGATTATTATATTAATTAAAAACTTTTGCGAACTATAACCCTTTTGACTGGTTGAAGTAAAGAAACTGAGCTTTCTGCTCATTTCAGTTTTGTTTTTGTTTTGCATTCTCTTTTGTAATTTGCAAGTTTGAGTTGGAAGCTCGAAGTGGATTTATGCGAGAGGTTAGTTACCAAGTTGAAATTATATTAATGATTTAGAAGTTGTATTTAGAGTATGAAATTGTTAATATTTAAGTGCTTATTTGAGAATAAAGTCTTATACAGGTTTGGGAATCGAGTAGTGTATTATGTAATCTGATACTGGTTTTCAAGTTGTTGGTTGTGCCCCCATAACCCACATGTAGGGGTGTTCGCAGTTTGGGTTGGTGCGGTTTGGGATGTAACCCAACCCAAACCACAAATATACGGTTTGACATTTTTCCAACCCAAACCGCACCACACTTTTGGCCAAACCAACCAGAACCGCGCAAAACGGTTTGGTGTGGTTTGGTTTGCGGTTTAACCATTTTGTCCTCCGCGACATTAATTTTGTAATTTAAGAGTAATAAAAAAATTGTTAGTAAATATAAAGAGTCCAAATAATTATGAAGTTGACTTCATAATTAAACATAAATAATAATTTATCATACGTGGCCAAGTTCTTTACTTCAAACTTCTTTTTTCAGTTGTATACTCGTATGCCACCTTGTCAAGCGTATTTAATTGAAAAAAAATCATATAAAATTGCGGTTTTTGGTGCGGTTTCGGTTTACAAAAATTAAAACCGAGGTTTGCTTGAAATCATAACCCAAACCGCAATTTTAGAACTGCAAACCAACCCAAACCGCGAAAAAATGGTTTGGGTTGCGGTTTGGTGCGGTCCAGACCGCACTCTGCACAACCCTACCTACTGGTCTAGGATCGATGTTTCCGCTGTGAGTACATATATTTCGAGGTTTATCTAGTGTTGATTATGATTAGTGAATCATAAGTGTAATTAGTTAGCAGCTCGAAAGTTCGGGCTGTTACAATTAGAGCATCCAAGTGTTTGTCTTTCGGATTATGAACAAATTGGCTAATAACATGTACTATATAATATATATCAAGCCGTGTAGGTGACAAGTAAAGCAATCAAACCACCGCGTGTCGATGTTGGCTAGCTTTATCTCCTGCCAAGGCTTCCCCGCTAAAGATTATAGGCTTGTGATTTGGATCAATCGGTACATTTGTGGGCCTCGCTCGCATCATCCCCATATCATTTAAAATATCAAGGACATATTTTCGTTGACTTACCAATAGGTGTGCTGGAGCTTTAGCTACTTCAATCCCCAAGAAGTACTTTTAGTTCCCCAAATCTTTTCTATGAACTCGGGAATTCTCATGTAATTGTCTTCCTCCAACTCACCATGTAAGAACTCATTGACATCCATTTGATGCAACTTCCATCCCCGAATTGCATCCACTGCTAGAAAGGTTCTTACTATGACCATTTTCGTCACTGGTGCAAAAGTGTCATTATCGACCTCCATTACACTTGGGTAAAACCCTGGGTAACAATCCGAGCCTTGAACCTCTCTATTGTGCCATCGGAGTTGTACTTGATTCCATATACCCATTTACATCCTAGTGCAATCTTCCCTTCTGGTAACATTATAATGGACCACATATGATTTTCATTGAGTACGTCTATCTCTGAGGTGAGCTGCTTCTTGGTGTGTACTTGGTTCATGTTTAGTGGTAATGGTTGCAAAAATTTTTTTGTGAGAGGAACTAAACTTAATGTAAGAAATTTGCATGGTGTGTGATAGGATGTACCTTACTAGAGGTAGACTGATTGGCATGAGGTGTTTGGGGGTGAAGCGTACTTTAATCAGCTGCACACATAGTACTTTAGTTATTTTGTTGCCTTAGGTTTCGTTATCGTTGTAGGAGTTATAACAATTTACGAATTGCTAACTCAAATAATTATAGGAGTATATGAAAGAGAAACAAATATGAGTTACAACCCAGGATAAGAAAAATATAATTTTAGATATATGTTATAATGCAAAACTTCTCCTTATATCTCCTTTTCTTTATTTCTGTTAAACTCTCTCAGGCTTCTGCTTTTTTTTTTATATATTTCATGATTAGAAATGTTACATATATATAGTTATACAATTCTAAATAATTAAAGGATGATAATTGTTCTCATCACAAACCACTATTTAAATTAAACAAATGCTAATTAAAGAAAGCTAAATATAACATCCTAAATTTAAAGTTTGTTTTTCAACACACCCCTCAAACTTTAATTTTCATACCAAGTAATTCTCTCAACCTTTTGAATGTTTCCAGAGATAGGGCTTTCTAAAAATATCTGCAACTTGCTCAGTGGTATTACAATACTTGAGCTCAATTGTTCCTTGCTTCAGTTGATCTCGTAAGAAATGAAAACGAGTATCAATGTGTTTACTCCTTCCATGTTGAACTGGATTTTAGCAAGTTTATATTGCAGACACATTGTCGACGTGTATTGTCGTAGGTTTCACTTGAACATGATCAAGTTCTTGTAGGAGATTTCTTAACCATATTGCTTCACAGACTGCAGACGAAGCTGCTATGTATTCTGCTTCGCAGCTTGACAATGCTACCACTGGTTGCTTTTTCGAACTCCAAGTGAAAGCAGTTGAACCTAGATAGAAAGCATATCCAGTTGTACTTTTCCTTTCATCTTGATCTCCAGCCCAATCACTATCTGAATAGCCGTATAATGTTGCTTCATCTCCATAAGCATAAAACATTCGATATTCTAACGTACCTTTTATATACCTTACTATTCTCTTTGCAGTGCACCAATGTGATTCTTTTGGTGTTTCCATGTATCTACTGACAAGCCCAACTCCATATACAATGTCAGGCCTTGTGATAGTTAAGTACCTTAGGCTTCCAACTAGACTTTTGTACAAAGTTGGATTAAGTGATTTCCCTTCTCCAACTTTCGTCATCTTTATTCCTGTTGAGACAGGAGTGCTCATGGGTTTGCATGTAGTCATTTTAAACTTTTCAAGAATCTCTTTTGCATATTTCTTTTGTGAAATGAAAATTCCATCTTCATTTGTTGTACTTCTATCCCAAGAAAGTAATTCATCAGCCACAGTCGGTCATTTCAAATTCTTTGAACATGACCCTTTTGAAATCTTCGAACATTCTTTCATTGTTCCCAGTGAACAATAGATCATCAACATATAACTTACTATGAGTATATTATCACCATTCTCTTCACGTAGACTGCATGTTCATACGGACACTTAGCAAAACCATTCTGAGATTAAGTATCCATCAATACGTGTGTTCCAAGCTCGTGGAGCTTGCTTTAGACCATAAAGTGCCTTTTTCAGCCGAAGCACTTTATTTTCTTGTCCCTTGATAATAAAACCTTCAGGTTGTTCTACATAAACTTCTTCTTCAAGAACGCCATTTAAAAATGCAGATTTAACATCAAGCTGGTATATCTTCCATTTATGATGTGCTGCAAGTGAAATTAACAATCTCACTGTATCTAATCGAGCTACGGAGCAAATACTTCATCGTAATCAACCCCGTATTTTTGCTTGTAACCTTTTGCTACAAGTCTTGCCTTGTATCTGTCAATGCTTCCATCAGCACCTCTCTTGATCTTATATACCCATTTCACACCAATAGCCTTTTGGCCCTTTGGCAATGTAGCAAGTTCCCATGTATCATTTTCTCTATTGAATGAATCTCCTCTTTCATAGCAGATATCCATTCTTTTTCTCCAGCGGCTTCTTTAAAATTGATTGGTTCATGATCAGCATATAGGCAAAATAAATCTACCTCTTCAACTTCAGTTGTATTCTCATAGATGTCTCTTAAGCTTCTCATCTTAAGAGGTGTTTTTGTGATGAACTTGATCCTCCAGTTGATGGCGATGGTGGTGATGATGATGATTATTATTTTGTGGAGTGTTTGGTGGATTTTGTTCAGAACTCCTCTCCTTAACATCATCATACCCTTCAAACACAATTTTCTCTTTCTCTTTTTCTTGGTCATCCCATTTCCAAGATTCTCCTTCGCTGAATATTACATCCCGACTCTCAATTAACTTTCCAGTTATTGGACTATATAATTTATAAGCCTTGGATTGTGAACTGTATCCAATAAAGATACATTTTTCACCACGATCATCTAACTTTTTTCTGTTTGCTTCTGGTATTTGAGCATAGGCAATGCACCCAAATACTCTCAAATGTTCAACATTTGGCTTTTCACCACTCCATGCTTCTTGTGGAGTCATATTTTTCACACTTTTCGTAGGACAACGATTTAGAATATAAGTTGTCCAAGCAACAACTTCTGCCCAGAATTGCTTCGGCAATCCCCTTTCTTTCAAGATGCTTCGTGTCATGTCTAGAATTGTTCGATTCTTTCTCTCGGCAATTCCATTTTGTTGTGGTGTATAGGAGGCTGTGAATTGTTGTCGTATTCCCGTCGCTTTGCAATAATTTTTGAATAAATTTGATTTATATTCACCCCCTCGATCTGATCTTAGGGTTTTCAACTTATACCCACTTTCAAGCTCCACCCGAGCTTTAAATTGCATAAATGTATCAAATGCAGCTGATTTCTCCTTTAACATATACGCCCACAATTTCCTGCTATAATCATCTATGAAGGTAATAAAATAACGATTACCTCCTAAAGATATCGGTTCCAATGGTCCACATATATCTGTGTGTACCAATTGCAATGGTGCTTTCGCTCTCCATGATAATCCCTTCTGAAATGGTAGTCTAGCTTGTTTTCCTGCCGTGCATATCTCACAAACTTGTTTAGGATCTTCAATTTTAGGCAAGCCATGCACCATATTCTTCGATTGCAAAAGTTTTAGGCCATTGAAATGCAGATGCCCAAAACGCTTATGCCATTTCCATGAATCATTCTCAATAACACCATAGAAGCATTTTTGTACCTCGGTGTTAAGTTGCAGCGGAAACATGCGATTCTTCGCCATTTTTGATTGAGCAATAAGTCTTCCACTTTATCTTTAAGTTGAAGATTATTACCTTCCATATGAACAATATATCCCTTTTCCAAAAGTTGCCCAATACTAAGGATGTTGTTTTCATATCAGGCACGTAGTAACATTAGAAATAAATTCTTCATTTCCATTTGCTTGAAATATTCGTATTTTCCCTTTACCTTCAACTTGTAGTTTGGATGAATCTCCCAAACTTACATTACCTTGTGCATTCTCATCAAGGTCAATAAAATATTCTCTTCTACCACACATGTGGTTACTCGCACCAGAATCGAAAAACACATGTCTTGTTGATTACTAGCCTCTTCATGTGCTAGTAACAATGCAGGACTTTCCTCATTGTTTTGGATGATTCAGCGAAATTTAAATGATTTCCCTGATCCTTTTGCTTGCTCCAACATTCAGATGCATAATGTCCATATTTTTGACAATTATAGCATTGAATGTCTTTTGTCTTACCACGTTCATTGAAAATTCTTCCTCCTCTATTTGACCCTCTTCCACGGCCAAAACTTCTCTCATTATTTTGATTGCGAGGTTGGTAGTTACCACGACCTCTACCTCCTCGTCCTCGGAAATTTCCTCGTCGGTTTCCACCTCTTTGTTCATTTGATTGGAATCTTGACTCAAGTGCTTGATCTATTACAGCTGGTCCATCATTCTTCTGAATTCGTTGTTCGTGCACTTGAAGTGATCCCATGAGTTCTTCTATTGATAATGTATCAATATCCTTTGATTCTTCAATTGCTGGTAATACATGATTGAATTTTTTATTACACGATCGTAGAACTTTTTCAACAATTTTTTTATCTTCTATCTTTTCACCATTTTGTTTTTGTTGTGTCACATTCGTGAGAAGCCGAGAAAAATAATCAGAAATAGACTCAGTCTCTGTCATTTTTATTTCTTCATATTCACCTCGCAGGGCTTGTAAACGGATTTTCCTAACCCTCTCGACACCTTTAAATATTGTCGCAAGTGTGTCCCAAGCTTCTTTGCTTGTGGTTGCATTTGAAATCTTTACAAATGTTTCACGATCTAAACTAGCATAGATCAAAAATAATGCCTTTTGGTCTTTTTTTCTGATTTTCCTTCAAATCTTCTTTTTGTTCTTTGGTTAAAGAAGTCTTTCTTTCATCAGATGGTTTTTCGAAACCATCACTCACAACATCCCATAAATCCTGGGAGCCAAACAAAGCTTTCATTTTGATACACCAATCTTCATATTGGTCTTTGGACAATTGAGGTACTTGTGGTTGAACAAAGTTGGTCGACATTTTGAGGTATTGATATTGAAACGATAACGTGGCTCTGATACCAAATGTAGGAGTTATAACAATTTACGAATTGCTAACTCAAATAATTATAGGAGTATATGAAAGAGAAACAAATATGAGTTACAACCCAGGATAAGAAAAATATAATTTTAGATATATGTTATAATGCAAAACTTCTCCTTATATCTCCTTTTCTTTATTTCTGTTAAACTCTCTCAGGCTTCTGCTTTTTTTTTTATATATTTCATGATTAGAAATGTTACATATATATAGTTATACAATTCTAAATAATTAAAGGATGATAATTGTTCTCATCACAAACCACTATTTAAATTAAACAAATGCTAATTAAAGAAAGCTAAATATAACAACCTAAATTTAAAGTTTGTTTTTCAACAATCGTCTGTTATTTGGCAAAGAAAACTGAGTAGAAATATTGGTGTTGGCATCATCTTCATCGATCAGTTTTGGCTGTAATGGCTTCATGTTAAGTGGCTGGATCGAACTATTTCTTGTTGCTGCATCTCTAAATTGCACAATGGCTGATGATCTCCATTATTGTTAAGGATCACATGATGATTTCGCTCTGCTGGTCAATATTTTTAGGTATTGCTTCAGTGCCTACAAATTCCTCTGCAATTATTGAGTGCAAGCCTTCTCCAACGTGATACTCATTCCTAGGATTAATCTCTTGCGGGTACGGGAGAACTTCTTCATAGAACACTACATCCCTTGAAACCAAAAGTCTCCATTCTTCATGCTAAACATTCTCCAATCCTTTTTTTTACCATGCGGATATCCTATGAAAATGCATTCTTCATCAGAATTTTGTACCATTATCACTTTGCACCTTCTGTACTTCGACATCAAATTGTCTTTTTACGATAGCAAAGAAAGATATGAGGACTTTTGAGGACTCTATTTTGTCTTGTAACAAGTAAACCCAAGTTGCCCAGCTGTAATTATCTACTATGGTTAAAAAATAGAAATCACAATGGATTAGACTAAAAATGTGAGTAGATTTATATTCATTCAACGAAAGAGAAGTCTGCTTGGCAAATATCACATATTTTAGTATCACATCTAGTTGAAATAAAACCACAATCTCTAAAAGTATAAGATAAACTATGATATGAAGTATGACCCAGTCGTTGATGCCATTCCTTTGAATTTTTCTTTGTAGCCAATGAAATAGGACTATATATGCTTCTAAGATAGTACACTCCACCACGCAGTTCACCAAGTCCAATCAGCATCTACTAGATGAGGTCCTGTATCACACATAAATTTAAACAATAAGTTATCGTTAAACATGAGTCCTCATTGAGTTTTCTTATAATAAGGTTGCATTTAAAGGAGGAATTTAAAGAACTTAACGTAGGAAAAGATTCGAATCAATATAAATATTTCCAATCTTGGCAGCTCTGATCACTGCACCATTAGAAATGGTCATAATGTCTTCTAGATTAGGATCTCGGAGAATTTGAAAATTTAATTTGTGCACAGACATGATGAGAGGGCACCACTGTCCAAAATCCAATATGTTGAAGCACTACTAGTAGTCTTACTAGAGAGTGTTTGGGTTATTTGTGTGTTCACGTCAATAGGGCCAAGTAAAGTCATTAACTTTTCGATTTGCGTTGAAGAAAAAGCAACTAATGCATTGACTATGCTACCTTCTACCACCGTTCCATGAGCTTAACCTGCCCCTATTGTGCTTTCAACTACATTCATAGTTCCATGACCTCGATCCTAGTTTGGGGGGTAACCAATCATCTAGAAACAATTGTCTTGTAATGCCCGATTTTCATATAATGTGAGCATTTTTCAGACACAACTGTATTCTCTACATTGGAGGGATATTTTCCGCGCCCGTCAAGATGACTCATGAATCCTGCTCCCTTTGATGCTAAAGTTGCTGCTGTAGAATTCTATGTACTATAAGTGGAATTCAATGACTCAAATTCATAAGCACTTAAAATAGGATCACATACATATAGAATCAAGGATCACATAATAGTTTAGATTTAACCTTTGAAGCGTAAATTCCACAAAGCTTGTTATAATCTGGAGAAAGAACCCCAACTGTGACTCAAATCTGCACTTAAAATAGGATCACATACATATAGAATCAAGGATCACATAATAGTTTAGATTTAACCTTTGAAGCGTAAATTCCACAAAGCTTGTTATAATCTGGAGAAAGAACCCCAACTGTGATTCCTCTACTTGGTCCACCAATCGGGATCAACACTCCACCAATGCTAGTTGGAAGGAAGAATTTCTTCTTCTTCTTTAATGGAGTTTATGTGACTTTCGAAAAGAATATGAGAGAGAAGAATATTAAGAGAGATCTAATATATTCTTATGATATCCTAACTAAATATATAAGTATATTTAGGTTAGGAATCCCTTCCCTTCTCTCCTCCTCTTGGCCGGCCACCCTAGAGCCCTTTTGGGCTCTAGGTTTTTCTTTTGTTGATCCAAATTGTGATGTGTGACCTAATAGGATCCATTAAATTGGGCTTCGGGTTTATAATTTCCTAACACGAAGTTCTATAACATTCTCTAGCAAGACGTATGGGCGACCCAATTTAATGAATTTGTTATCTCCATAATACGATCCATATTATAATTAGTAATTACAATACAGTCGAGGACATAATTCCTTCAACCTTCCACTTGTCCGAGACGAGTGTGCAATGGTTAATTCCTCAAGTCTCTTAGTGTCTAATTTGATAGTATGATCATATTTCTATGTCATCCATACTAGTTTTCAAATTTATCCTTGAAACCCGAGTTCGAATTGACAAACAAATTATCATCAGATAATCCATTTGAGCACGGCCATGCATTTTTAATTTTCACTTTTTAAGGGGCCAAGACACCCATCCCATCTCATATAGGAGGACCTTTTCAATCTTGTGGCAACGAAAACTCCCACTTAACTTTTAGCACAACCCGAATGCTGCCTTTATAGTCCCCTTTTACGGCATGACGTTTGACAGTATCAAAGTTATACCACTCATTAGGCTAAGTAGTATTCCACTCATGTCTTAGGAATCTACTAATATAATTTCGAAGTTATAAAACTTCTAAATAGGTCTTGTTCGATTATGTATCAACTACATATATCCATATGATTGATTAAACATCTCCATGTTCCCATAACCCATGAAACAGCGCTATCAATCAATCTTATATGCTAATCCTTTTAACAAGTCATTTATGTCCAGTTTAATGACTTAGATTAGGAACTTTAATATTCTATGAATTCTGTTTATTATGGTGTTTCATTCATCAAATCACATATTCAACAATACCATAGAATTTCAAGATATATTTTGGACATTTTATTTAATACCAAACCAAAAATTAAATAAGATAAAATTTATTCTCATAAACATAAATAGCAAAATCATGTCTTTACATTGTAATAAGTTTCTCTAAACCTAGTACAATCTAAAGCCACTCTAGCATTTGATTCAAGCCTATAGCCCTAGCGTGACACTCATGCTTGTAAGGTAGTGGTTTAGTTAGTGGATAAGCCACGTTCTCATTCGTTTGAACTTTGCAGATTCTGACATCTTTCCTGTCAACTATCTCTCGAATAAGGTGAAATTTCCTCATCACATGTTTGGACTTGTTAAGTGATCTCGGTTCTTTTGCTTGCGCAATAGCACCATTGTTGTCACAGAACAACTCAATTACTTCCAGAACACTGGGTACAATATCCAACTCTATCAAGAATTCTTTATCCAAACTGCTTCCTTAGCTGCTTCAACTGCTGCTAAATATTCTGATTCTGTCGTAGAGTCTGCTACAGTGCTTTGCTTTGAGCTCTTCCAGCTCACTGCTCCTCCATTCAGACGAAACATACCCTGACTGAGAGCGGTAGTCATCTCTGTCGGTTTGGAAGCTTGCATCCGTGTAACCTTCAACAACCAACTCACTTTCCCCCATATACTAAGAACATGCCTTTAGTCCTCCTTAAGTACTTAAGGATGCTCTTAGCTGCGGTCCAGTGTGCTTCTCCTGGATTTGCTTGCAACCTGCTACACATGCTCAAGGCATATGCAACATCGGTCGAGTACTTATCATGGCATACATATAGACCTATAGCCGAAGCATAAGGAATGCTACTCATTCGCTTTAACTCATCAGGCTCAGTCGGGACTGACTCTTGCTAAGCGATATGCCATGTGACATGGGAACGAAACCTCTCTTCGAGTTTTCCATGTTGAACCTTGTAAGAACCTTATCAATATAAGTTTCTTGACTTAGCCCAATCATCCTTCGAGACCTATCTCTATGGATTTTAATTCCCAGTATGTACTCAGCTTCTCCAAGGTCCTTCATAGAGAAACAACTTTTCAACCATTCCTTGACTGACTCAAGCATTGGTATGTCGTTTCCCATGATTAGTATGTCATCTACATACAGAACCAAGAAGACTAAGCTGCTCCCACTAAACTTCTTGTAAACACAAGACTCTTCTTCGCTTTTGATGAAACCAAATTGTTTGATTGCCTCATCAAACCGAAGATTCCAGCTCCGAGATGCCTGCTTCAATCCATAAATGGATCTTTGAAGCTTGCAAACCCTTTTAGGATTTTCTGGATCCTCAAAACCTTCAGGTTGTGTCATGTACACATCCTCATTCAAGAATGCGATTTTGACATCCATCTGCCAAATTTCGTAATCGAAAAATGCAGCAATCGCTAAAAGTATCCGAATTGATTTAAGCATTGCTACTGGAGAAAAGGTCTCATCATAGTCTATACCATGAACTTGTCTGAATCCTTTTGCAACCAGTCTTGCTTTGTAGACATAGACATTTCCATCTTTGTCTGTTTTCAATTTGAACACCCACTTGCATCCAATAGGGTTAACCCCATCAGGCAAGTCAACTAGTGTCCAAACTTTATTCTCAGACATGGAGTCTAACTCGGATTTCATGGCCTCAAGCCATTTCTCAGAGTCTGGGCTCGTCAAAGCTTGTTTGTAGGTAGTAGGTTCTGAATTTTCCAAAATCATAATTTCAGAATTTTCAGTCATTAGGAAATCAACCAACCTTTTGTTTGGAATCCTTGGTCTACTAGACCTACGCGGGGTCTGAGCAAGAGAAAGTTCTCTTCAACATTTGAAGATTTTCGCTTGATTCAACTTCAATGGGACGGTAGGAGGTTCATGCGTTGAATATCGTTCTCCTAACATGACTTTCGTCTTGTTGGGCCGTCTCTGACATGGTGTGAGCCACGTCCAGTTGTTGCTCATCTCGAATTTCTTCGAGTTTATTTTACTCCCACTTGTCTTTCTAGAAACAAATTCCTTTTCAAGAAAGACACCATCACGAGCAACAAACACTTTGTTCTCTTGACGGTTATAGAAGTAATAACCCCTTGTCTCTTTTGGATATCCCACAAAGAGACATTTATCTGACTTGGGTGCGAGTTTGTCTGATAGTAACCGTTTTACATAGACCTCGCATCCCCAGATTTTAAGAAAAGACAAGTTTGAGGTTTTCCTTCCATACATATGGAGTCTTTTCTACAGCCTTTGACGGGCTCCTATTTAGTGTGTGTGCAGCAGTTTCGAGAGCATATCCCCAAAAAGAAATCGAAGATCAGCAAGACTCATCATTGATCGAACCATATCTAGTAAGGTCCGATTCCTCCTTTCAGATACACCATTTAACTGTGGTGTTCCTGGTGGAGTTAATTGTGAAAGAATTCCACAATCCTTTAGATGATCATCAAATCTTGGCTCAAATATTCAACCACGATCGGATCGAGTGCTTTTATTGTTTACAGTTGAATGTATTTCACTTCGGAACTCTTTGAATCTATCAAATGATTCCGATTTATGTTTCATTAAGTAGACATATCTATATCTACTCAAATCATCAGTGAATTTAACGAAGTAATTAAACCCTCCCCTTGCCGTTGTGGTCATAGGAAGACACACATCTGTATGTATGAGTCCTAAAACATCGTTGGCTCTTTCACCTTTTCCAGTAAATGGTGATTTTGTCATCTTATCCATTAAGCATGATTTACATATATCAAATGATTCGAAATCAAATGATGGAAGAATACCATCCTTTTGTAACTTTTAGATACGCTTTTGGTTTATATAACCCATTCGACAATGCAAAATGTAGGTTAGGTTGGAGTCATTTGATTTTTATTTTTTGCTATCTATGTTATAGACTTGTAATGACTTATCAAGCACATATAAGCCATTTATCAATTTAGTAATGGCATAGAACATATTATTGTAAGAAATGGAACAACACTTGTTCTTTATTTCAAAACAAAACCCTTCAGAATCCAAAACTGAAAGGAAAATTATGTTCTTAGTTATTGCAGGAACAAAATAACAATTATTTAGTTCAAAAGAAAAGCTAGGTGGCAAATGCATATTATAGCTCCTTATGGCAAGTGCAGCAACCCGTGCTCCATTTCCAACGCGTAGCTCTACTTCGTCGTTTGCCAGCTTCCAGTTCTTTTTAGTCCCTGCACATCATTAATTATGTGAGAACCACAACCGGTATTTGCAAATACCCATAAAGAAGTAGAAGTCAAATTGATTTCTATAACATATATACCTGAGCACGACGTTTTTCTGCTTTAGTTGATTCATCAGTGACAACAAAGAATGGGGTATGTAAGACGTCCTCTCGACCCTCAAACCTCAGAACGAGTCTTAAGGTCCTTTCCAATTTAACAAGTTTTCAACATTCAGCCCGTCCTTTTCGAGAAAAGGACGAATGTTGAAAGCGGAGTTGTTGTTGTTATTAGACATAGTATCTACAGACAAAAATTAAAAAAAGTTCAATTTTTATGTTTATAAAGCAACCTACAACATGTTTAAAGTTTCTAGGTTGATCACCTGCTCAATTTTAATGTCCCTTTGAATAAGTGATTTATAAGATCCAATCAACATGCAACACTAAGCATACGGAGGCCTTATATTAACGTTACATTCTCAAGCAAAGTAAACTCTTTTACTAATTATAACATTTTATAACTCTTGTTTAGATTGATAAACATCGCATGCTTAACTATCTCTTGCTTTAAAATTCAAAACGCTTTTGATAATTTTGTTAAGGACGACCAAACTAAGTTGTAAAATTTGCAATTTTACCTTATATCCCAAAATTAATGATAATACCCTATAGGGGTATGACCTATTACTATTAATTAAGGGTTTGATAAGTACTTTATGTTTGGAAAAGCTAAGCTTAATATTTGTAGGACCTAAGTTTATTATGTTGTTATGAATTAGTGAACTCTAGCGCGTCGAGAAACAACATGCAATAAACTTATAAGCATTTTAAAGAATAATAAAATGCAAAATGATCTAGTATGGCCCCGAATCCTAAGAACTAAGCATCATTGGCTCCTTCTTGGACTCTTCATGGATCTCCATCCACCTTAGCCATGGGCCTTCTCTTGACGAGCTCGTCTTTGGATTACATAAGTATCAAAATAATTTAAATAAAAAATAAATTAAATGAATTACAAAAATACTTAATGATACACAAATTGTATTTAAAATTACAAGAATACATCACGATACACATATCGTATTTTCTAACTTAATTTTGGGCCATACTAGTCATACTCCATCCAATTCCTAAAGATCTTCCCTCTTTCCGTTTAAGTGCATTTCCAAAAGATCTTCCCTCTTTTACTTTATTACTTATTTGGAATTATTTCTTCCTCTTTTTACCCTCTCATGTCCCTATCATGCATATGGTCCACCATTACATTATTAATTCAATTTTACTCCCCTTTCTCTATCCTACTTTAACCCCTTTTTATTTGTTTATTTATCTTAACCCCTTTCTCTCTCCTACTTTACCCACCCCACACCCCACACAAATGGATCTCCTTGGTATATGTAGGAAGAGTAATAAGGAAGATATTTAGGAAACGGATGTAGTACATAACAATTATATCAAAATATAAAAGCCGCATAATAATATCACATATTATTCTTGCCAACAATTAAATATCAAATATTCTTAATTAAAGCAAGAGGATAAAGAATTTAAGTAATTCCTAACCACCTAAAGATTCTATCCAATAAAATCTAGCCTACTAATTTTAATTAGATTAAAGAACAAATTATGGAAATATTTGACTGAAAAGCTGCTTAATATTCCGAATATCTATTTTAATGATTTTTCTCAAAAAAAAAAATTATTAAAAAAATTGTTGCTGGGCAGCAGCAAAACGTGGCTAGCAAGCCACGCTGCTGCTGCCATCGCAACCCAATGGCTATCGTTCTTGATCACTGGGAGCAGCCACCGTGGCCCACCAGGCGGTGGTTGTGCCACCCTGCCATGGCTGCTCCCATTTCCCTTTTATATTTTTATTATTGAGTTTTGTGAAATTAAATAAAATTACAACCTTTTGTAAAAAAACTTAGTAATCAAAATATAAATTAAACATAAACTCCTTCATGCCTAATTCTGAAAAATTAATTAATATAAAACTCCTTTTATATGAATTAATTTGTAATATATAAATCATTTAAATATGAAAAATTCAGATTCATTACATGACATAAATTTTCAAAACTTTAATAAAATCTCTATTTTATTTAATTTTAGTATTGTTCACATAAATTTAACCTCTAATTTACATAAAACTTTCTTTTACATGAATTAATTTTCATAGATAAATAATTTTAAATATGAAAATTAGATTAATAATATGTATTAAACTCTCAAAATTTGCGAAAAATTTGAGATCTAAAATTACAATTGATTTCGAAAATTAGGCTTTTAAATTTAAGAAAAATTCGGCCACCCTTAATTAATTTTCGAAAAAATAATTTAGGTTGAATTAGTTAAATTTTTGTCCCTTGGCAAAAAAAAAAAAAAAAAAGAAAAAGAAAACTATATCTCCATTTAATTAATCCAATTAAATAAAACATTATCCATAATTTTAATTCCTCCCCATCATCAAATTAAAATTAGTTATACAAAAACTAAACTTTATGACAAAAAACATATATGCAAGAGGCTAAAACTGATACCATTATAAGATCCTAAGTAGCGGAATTTCATGAATCAAATTCATAAGCACTTAAAACAAGATCATATAATAGTTTAGAATTAACCTTTGAAGTGTGAATTCCACAAAGCTTGTTATAATTCGGAGAAAGAACACCAACTATGATTCCTCTACTTGGTCCACCAATCCGGATCAACACTCCAACAATGCTAGTTGGAAGGAAGAAATTATTTTTCTTCTTTAATGGAGTTTATGTGACTTTTGGAAAGAATATGAGAGAGAATAATATTAAGAGAGATCTAATATATTCTTATGATTGCCTAACTAAATATATAAGTATATTTAGGTTAGGAATCTCTTCCCCTCTCTCCTCCTCTTGGCCGACCACCCTAGAGTTCTTTTAGGCTCTAGGTTTTTCTTTTGTTGATCCAAATTTTTATGTGTGACCTAGTAGGATCCATTAAATTGGGCTTCGGGGTTATAATTTCCTAACACGAAGTTCTATAGCATTCTTTAGCAAGACATATAAACGACCCAATTTAATGAATTTATTCTCTCCATAATACGATCTATATTATAATTAGTAATTGCAATAAAGTCGAGGACATAATTCCTTCCGCTACATCCACTCTCATGATCTCATCCTTCTTTGTATTCATATTCTACTGCATTTCTTCTCTAAAAATGATTTGAGAAGGCTCAATCCAAATCTGGAAAAGGATCCAAATTCAATAATGTTCACTTGACTGTGTTGTAGTTACCATTCAAGCCGAAAGGAATTTGTACAGCTTGCGGTTTTCCCTTTCTTGTACTATTCGTAATTTGACCCAGTACTCTACAAATGCAGTCAGGAACGTATAAGATCAAATCTAACTGACACCATATCTCCTTCAGCTTTGTATAATATTCTGTGACACTTAAACCACCCTGTTGAAGCTCTGACAATTGGTATTCTAATTGATACGCCTTAGGTCCACTACCTTGATCATAACGTTTCTTTAACTATTTAATAAGTTATTATTTAAATGCACTTAGAGCCTTGTTGTTACAAGCTTGGAAGTTTTTTAAATAAAATATGAAGTCCCACATTGAAACTTTAGCGAAGTTTAGAGAGAAACCAAGTTATGAAAGAATATGGAGGGTGAGTTTTTCTCTTTAACAAAACATGGAGTCCCACATTGAAATTTTAGCAATGCTAAGAGGGAAACCATGTTATAAAAACATATGTAGGATGACTTAAACAAAACATGGAGTCCCACATTGAAAACTTAGCAATGCTAAGAGGAAAACCAAGTTATAAAAGCATGGGTAGGATGAATTTGGTTTCCTTCAACAAACCATGGAGTCTCACATTGAAATTTTAGCAATGCTAAGAGGGAAACCAATTTATAAAAGCATATGGTGGGTGAATGAACAAGCTCAACTACTTTCTTGGGAATACCTGGTCTATACGGTTGGTTCTACCATCTAAATGTAGCTTTACTTGTTGACTTGGGCCTACGTGGTTGGGCCTAAGCCCAACTTTTTGCCTAATTCGAAATCAATTTATAAGTTCTGAATGATTTCAATTACTCATTGTTGCTTTATTGTTGTTTCATTTTATAATTTGTTGTTAAGTTGTTGCTGATTGCATTGTGTTGTTGTTGATTTTGTGAATTGCATGTTTTTTGTGATTGAACTGAAGGTTGTCTTGTTGATTCTTCTATACAATTTGCTAATTCAATTGTGAGTAATTCAAAATCAATTGGTAAGTTTTTGAAACATTGTATGATTTTTATTGCTTAAGTTATTTCATCAAGGATTTCTCTCAAATAGCCAAACCATTGACGAATCTACTCCAAAAAGATGTAGATATGGAGTTTGATGAGTCTTGTACTAAGGCTTTTGAAACTCTTAAAAAAGCCCTTATTTCTGCTCCCATTGTGCAAGCTCCGCATTGGAGCTTGCCTTTTGAACTAATGTGCGATGCTAGTGACTTTGCAGTGGGAGTTGTTCTTGGGCAACGAAAGGAAGGGAGGCTTCATATGATAGCCTATGCTAGTCGAACTCTGGATGATGCTCAACGGAATTATGCAACTACGGAGAAGGAAATGTTGGCTGTAGTCTTTGCATTTGACAAATTCTGTTCTTACTTGACATGTAATAAGGTTGTGGTGTATACGGATCATTATGCGGTCCGGTATTTGATGAGTAAGAAGGATGCCAAGCCTCGGCTCATTAGGTGGTTGTTGATTTTTCAGGAGTTCGATTTTGAGATGAAAGAGAAGAAGGGGACAGAGGATGTGGTAGCTGACCATCTTTCTCGCCTCCCTCTTGATGAGAAGCTCTTAAATCTGGATGAGATTCCTATTGAAGAAGATTTGAGAGAAGAAGCATTGTTCGCCATTCTGAACAATGAGATTCCATGGTTCGCTGATTATGCGAATTATTTGGCCTGTGGGATTGAGCCACATGGTTTTAATTCCCAACAAAGGAAGCGGTTTTTCAAAGAAGTTTCGAGGTTCTACTGGGATGACCCGCTCCGGTTTAAGAAGTGTGCTGATGGTGTGTGCCTAATCATGAGATGACCTCTGTTTTGAACCATTGCCATACTTTGGCATGTGGAGGACACGGTGGAGCAAGAAAAACTATTGCTAAGGTGCTCCAGTGTGGTATGTTTTGGCCGACATTGCAAAAGGATGCTCGGGAATTTATGTTGGCTTGTGATATATGTCAAAGGAGTGGTGTCATCACAAAGAGACATGAGATGCCTCAACAAAACATTCTTGAGGTTGAGCCATTGGATGTCTGGGGAGTCGACTTTATGGGCCCATTCGTCCCTTCATGTGGCAATGTGTACATTTTTGTTGCGGTCGACTACGTGACAAAATGGGTTGAAGCTATTGCCTCTCCTACCAATGACCACAAGGTAGTGACCAAGCTCTTAAAGAAGATCATATTCCCTCGATTTGGAGTGCCCCGTGTGTTGATCAGTGATGGCGGTTCACACTTCGCTAAAAAGCAACTAGATACTCTCTTGAAGAAATACGGGGTAAATCACAAAGTCGGTCTTCCTTATCACCACCAAACCCAAGGCCAAGTTGAAGTCTCGAATCGAGAAGTTAAGAACGTCCTTGAGAGAGTGGTCAATAGGACACGAAAGGAATTGTCTTTGAAGCTTGATGATGCTCTTTGGGCTCTTCGCACGACCTTCAAGACGCCTATAGGCACCACTCCCTATCGCCTTGTGTATGCCAAGGCATGTCATTTTCCGGTTGAACTAGAGCACAAGGCTTGGTGGGCAATTAAAGAGCTCAACATGGACCTTCACTTGGCGGGAGAAGCTTGAAAGGAAAGGTTAGTAGAGCTTGAAGAACTTCGTTTTGACGCTTATGAGAGTTCGAGACTATACAAAGAGCAAACGAAGAAATGGCATGGTCACCGGATTCAACAACGAAAATTCCGGGTTGGGGACAAAGTCTTATTGTTCAACTCAAGACTAAAGCTCTTCCCCGGAATGTTAATGTCCAAGTGGTCGGGTCCCTTATCCGTGTTGAAGACTACTCCATATGGGGCTTATGAGGTTATGAGTGAGAACGGTCCATTTTGGGTGAACGGTCAAAGATTGAAGCTCTATCATGATTCTCATGCTGTTGGTTCCATTGGTTGTTTGATTCTTCGCTCACGTGAGCGACTCTTATGATGGATGTATCCTTTTTAGCCTAGCTAATGACTTAAAACAAGCGCTACACAGGAGGCAACGTTTCTTTTCTTCCCTTCCTTTTATTTTAGTTCATTTTTCTTTTGATTGTTAGTTAGACTTGTGATCGATCAGCTGGCCGTGAGAGCTACTTTGATACATATGGTTTTTCTGAAAAATGGAGTGAAAAAGGAGTAATTGAAGAAGAATGAATTTCGAAAACTTCGCATGGTGCGCCCATACCACTCTAGGGTGCGCCCGTACCACTCTAGGGTGCGCCTGCACCATGTTTTAAGAACATTTTTTGAGAAAAACAAAAGAGGTAGCTTTGGAAAGAAATTTAAAAATTTTTTTTGGTGCGCCCGCACCTCCACGAGGTGCACCCGCACCAGATTTTGAAAACTTTTTGCTAAAAAACAGAAGACTTAGGTGCTCCGGCACCTAATCAACGTGCGCCCGCACATTTTCAAAAAAAAATTTCGAAAAAACCTCTGGTGCGCCCGCACCAACTCCTTCGGAATTTTCGGAAAAAACAGAAGGGTCTGGTGCGCCCGCACCTCTTCGTGGTGCGCCCGCACCAAACAAATTCTGAAATACTTTTTTCGAGTGGTGCGCCTGCACCTGATGGAGGTGCGCCTGCACCTGATGGAGGTGCGCCCGCACTTAACCCTGGCTGGGCACTTTTTCTCGATTTCTTTATTTTTTTTCGGGCCTCTTTCCTCCTCCATCCCTCATATTTTCGAACATACTCTCATACTCACTCACTTTCTCTCTCTTCCTCCTCTCCAGATCCGACCACCAATACTCTTTTCCGGCGACTTTCGACGGCCATTCTCACCGGAATCTTCATCAGAGCACAAAATTTGGGGTTTTGCAAGGTTTTTATTTCTAGGGTTTCAAATTTGGGGATTTTCATTTCCATGTTAGTAACTCTCTTCTAATCATTGATTTTTCTTCAATAATCTAGTAATTTGGACTTCTAGTGTGTTTTCTTTTAGATTGCATGCTTGTTTTCCATAAATTTTTTATTATTCATGAACTTTGCTCATATTTGTGGTTGATGTTGTGGTGAACAAATGTGATTTCATGTTATTTGTGATAATTTTATGATATTCTGAATTTTTGTGAAATACATTGCATGAATTTTTAGGTGTTGTTGATTATTGTGCACTATTTGTGGTTGGTTTGGTAAATTTGTCTTGAAAGTCCCTTTGTGAGTGGTGACATTCTTGCTTGTTAGCAACTTGGTTGCTATTGATTGTGGTTTGGCTAGTTGGTAGATTCTAGGATTAGTTTTTCTTTCCTTTTGATTTTCTTTTTTGTGTGTTTCTTTGTGTGGTTGATTTTTTTTTTGTGTCTTTCTTTGTGTAGATCGTCAGTATTGTGGTGTGTCGTTGAAACAAACCGTCACTTCTTCTTCCCTTTTAAAAACAATTTTGTTTTTACCACCATGGGAAGAACTAGTGGTGAAGGCACCTCTCGGTCTAAGAGAGCAAAGACCGGGTCCTCTTCACAAGGACCCTCGTCTAGCTCTAATCCCCCACCCCTTTATGCTCTGAAATTTCCCAATGCAACTCATAAACAGATTTTTACACGACTTTCTGAGCGCACACTTCGTCCCACGAAGTTCTATGACTACACTACCTGCGTCTACCTTAACATCGAATCGATGATAAGGGAGATGGCAGGTAATGTAGGGCTATCGGACTTCCTTTCCGTCCGTGAACCTACTTATGATCAACTTACTCTCGAATTTTTGAGTACGTTGAACATAAGTAGGGGGGCGGACACAGGTGTTCTAACTATTCAGTTTCGTATGTTTAATCAAGTTAGAACACTCTCTTTCGACGAATTATGTGAGGCATTTGGGATGGATTCTAGTGCCCCTTGTGATACCCCTTTGGGCACCATCTGGCATGGGTAAAATGAGCAGGAATGGTGGGCTAAGATCACGAATGGCACGACTCCGTTTCAGAGGAACTCGTCCAAAGCGTCGGAGATCATCCATCTTGCTCTCCGTTACTTCCATAGGATGTTGGTTTACACCATCTTTCCTAAACAAGAAGTCGGGCAGTTGAGGAAGGACGAGTTGTTGGTTCTTTGGTTCGCCACTGACGGGGCCCACCATAGAGCCCAAATTAACTTTGTTGCTCTCTTCCTTAATCGACTGCATGAGATACGGGGGGACACTACGGTATCTAGGGAGATTGTTTGTGGTGGAATGATCACCCGGCTAGCATCCTACCTCGAGTTGGACGATGACCTGGCTCGCTTGGAAGCTAGCGTGCCTACTGTTGGTCAGTCCAACAAATTAGATGGTGCGATTTCGCAACAGATGAAATTTCTGTGCAATTACCAGAAGGAAAACAACATTTGGCTTGTGGGGGGCGACCTTATTGTTATATAGGGCCCGAGTTCATATGGGACCTCCCCACTAATTATGAAAACCGTTGGCGGGTTCCCCCTTCCCATGTTGCCCCACGGGATGTCCCTGATAGGACTTTCACTCAGTCCATCCCTGCTGAGGACATTCCACGCGCTCCGAGAGGTCCGAGGCCCGACCACCGCATTCTTGAGAATGAGGTGGCCGAAGCTTCCTCCTCTCAATCCTTCGATATGGGCTCCGTCATGGCGGCTATAGCCCAAATGCAGGCCTCTCAAGAGGCCAATCACCGTGCGGTTACTGCTACTCTTGCCGGTATCCGCACTGACCGTGACCATGTGTCTTGGGTGGCTTGGCGTACTCACCTCGCCAATGTCCACTCCGGACATGAGGCTCCCTTCCCTAACCATCCCCACTATCCTCCTTCTTTCGACCCTCGTGAAGGGCCGTTTGAGGAGCCTTCTTTCCGTCCCTATCCCCACTATCCGTCTCACTATCCTGACGGGTCATCTGGTGGGTATTTCCCTCCTTACCCCCCTCCCGATGGGGGCAATGGTGGGAACTATTAGGAGCTTTTCCTGACCCCCCCTCCCTCTCCCTCCTTTTGCAACTCCAAGCGTGGAGTTTCGCTTAAGCTTGGGGGACTTGCATGTATGTCTATATCTTTGGGAGTTTTGGGGTCATCGATGGTTAGAATTTAGGGGTCTCATTGGTTTTCGGTATCATTCGATGGGGGCAATGGTGGGAACTACAACTTTGCTTTGGTAGCTTTGTTTTGGTAGATTTGTTTTGCTTTGCATATATATATATATAAAAAAATTATGAAAAAGAAAGACAAAAGAAACAAAAGAAAGAAAGATCTTATTGTTTGATTTGGATTTTTATTGAAAAAGAAAAGAAAGAAAGATCAAATTGACGAGTAAATGAAAAAGTTCAAAAAGTGAAAAAGAGACAAGTGAAAATCAAGGTTATGTATGAGATTTCTTCATTTGAGATTGGTGTTAGGACTAGCTTGGGGGAGTATTTACCCCTAGTTTGTACTCCACTTACCCTTTTTGCACCACATTCCTAAAATATAATCCACACCCATAACCTAGCCCCGTTACAACCTTAACAAAATCCCTGTTGACTTCTAGATTGGACTTGGTCGATTTAGTAGTGGCGGGCGAGATTTTGTGCAAGTCATGAGGGTCATCAAGATGTGGTAGAGGCGAGCAATTATGGTTGAGCATCCATAGGGAGGAGTCAAACTTGGATATTAAAAGTGGAGAAGAGTGAGAAATCACTCTTGGAAAGCCTTCTTTCAAAAGGACTCGGTTAATTGGTGGATTGAGCCCTTAGAGTCACTCTTGTGCTTCCTGATCATCTTCCCTCTTGTGTTTGGTTGGTCTCCTAAATATTGCTATGAACTCATTTAACTTGCATGTCATGTGTTGTAACCTTCTATTTAGAGCATATAGCTTAGTTTGTTGCATGTTTCCCTTTTCTTTTTAATCTCTTTTTCTTCTTCTTTCTTTCATTCTCACTCTTGGTTTACTTGAGGACAAGCAAAATGCTAAGCTTGGGGGAGTTTGATAAGTGCGTTAGAAACGCACTTTGTGACCTCTTTTTGGCTTGTTTTGGTCCCCCTTATTCCCCTTTCTTCCCTCTTTTTCCTCACTTTTCCCTTCTATTTCATTCACTTGATCATAGTGACATTTTGCTAGATTTTTGATCTATTTTGATCGAATTTCTAGCACATATGCTTTCACCATGTTTTCTCGTGTTTTAATTGCAGGTATAACCCTTTTCGGGGCCGAGTAATACAAGACATGGCTTCAGAGAACAAGCTAGAGGATGCGAGGGAGCATGAGGTGCGGTTGGAGTCCCCAGCACACGACGGTGCGCCCGCACATGCTACTGGTGCACCCGCACCATCGACCAATTCTGAAGCACATTACAGACGACCTTGGTGCGCCCGCACCAAGCACAAGGTGCGCCCGCACCTGTGTCAGGTGCTCCCGCACCAACCACTGGTGTGCCCACACCGTCTACGGAGGATTTCCCGTTGAGACAAAAGAATCAGATGCGCCCGCACCTGACGTATGGTGCTCCCGCACCTGGGCATGGTGCGCCTGCACCTCCTTATGTTGCACCCGCACCATGCGTTCCGGAAATAAAGTTTCGATCATTAAACTATAGTTTTGTTTTAGTTTTTGGAGTTATGTTTCATTCTAGTTTTTTACACAATATTCTAGGGTTTGGTATTAGAGAGAAAACACTTTAGTTTGATTGAGATTTGAGAATTGTTAATCATAGTTTGTGATTTCCAATACATTCAAGGTACTTTTCATTCAATTTAATTCAAAGTTTTAGTTTTTATTTCATTATTTCCGTCTTTGTTCTTGCTTTTGGTTATTCTAGATCTTCATTCTCTTAGTTTCATAATTACGATTTCCATTAGTTTAATCATTTCTTAATCTTGTTTAGCCTTAGTTTTGTCAATGATTTTATGTTTAATTGCTTAAACTCCATGATTAGTGAGTAGCTTCATATCTAGGGTTAGGGTGAAAGTATGAATTAGGGTTTTAAATGTGTTGTTGATGTGATTGTGACGTTTAAAGAAGTTTGTGCATTGATCTTGGTGTTTTGAAACCTTAGGATAGATATAGATCACATTTATACTTTGGTATTTTGATTTCAAATGTTCTTAAATCAAATTTTGAAATCTTTTATCATCCCCAAGAATCAACTTAATTTCTAAGCCAAGATATTAGGTAGAAATTAAGGGGATCCTTCACTAGGGGTTTTCCGAACTTATTGAATTTATTAATCAATAAACTAAAGACCATTCGAGAGAGGATTTAGTTGATTGATTAAGCAATTACTCTTGAGGACCATTCGAGAGAGGACTCGAGTATTTTAGAGGAAAACTAAACCTTGCATAATCGTCTTCGTTGCTTCACAATCGCATTAACAGTCATTATCCGTTCTTATTCATACAAGTAACCTTAACTCTAGTGTCTTTTAGTTGATATTTAAATTCTTGTTCTTGTTATTAGTTAGTCTTAATTGTTACCAAAACTCTTCCAAACCCCCTAATACCTTTCAATTAGGTAGTCTAGACAAGATAGACTTTAACCAATCCCTGTTTCCCTGTGGATCGACCCTTGACTTGCCCTTACTATTCTCTTAGTAATTGCTTGTTAGGACTTATAAATATTGTTTAGAAAGCGGTTTTCGGTGCCTTAACGACACACTAAAAACCTCTTATCACTAGGGAGTGGTAAGAAAAGTCTTACCGAGTGTTGATTGAACGGGTTTATGCTAGTTACACTCAATTTGATTCTGGTATCTATTTTATTTGTTCTGATGTGCTTAAGAGATTTCTTCTAACCCTCCTTGTATATTACCATGAGATGTTCTTTCTAGCTCTCATCATTTTCTCCCTTAGTTTTATCGAATTTTGCTTGAGGACAAGCAAATGCAAGTTTTGGGAGGTTTGATAAGTGGGTTCTTGAACCCACTTTAGGTAGTGTTTTCGTAGTTTTCTTAGTTTATTTTTGTTAGTTTTTGCAATATTTAACCACTTTAACCATGTTGTGTGTATATGTGTGTTTTTGCTATTTTGGTTGTGGTTTATTGCACTTGGTCTCATCTGGTTTTTGTAGGTCATCTTCTATGGAGTCATGCTTACACAGGCTTCGGTTTACGCACAATTGTTGGACATATGGACCATGTCCCGAAGCTTTGAGTTGAAGAAATGAAGCAAGCTTACCCCTGCTCCAAGCCACACGGCCGTGTCACTTTTCACACGACCGTGTGGACCTAATACTGTGTTTTTGTGCTGATGCTGAGTACACGGTCGTGTCACATACGACACGCCCGTGTTGCTGAGGATTTCTGGAGGCAGGAACTCTACATTTGGTCCAGACCTCTCTGCCACCACCTCACACGACTGTGCCACTTTTTACGCGACCGGAGTGGGTCTTCTCTGCTCGACATTTTGTACTACGTTATTTTGTATAGTTGTGTTTTTGGGTTGTATGTTTTGCACGGTTTGGAGGGGGTATATAAGATATTTTGTCTTGTAATCGAAGGGGGCTGAAAATCCTCTAACTCTTAACTTCTAACTCTCTACCCCTTAGTTTTATCTCTCTCTCTCCTCCATTGTTAGTTCTAGATTTTCTCTCTCCTAAAAACTCTTACTAGTAGTAGTTTGTAGCTCAACTTTGAAGATTTATTCAAGCATTTTCGGATTCTCATCTCTACTTTCGAAGCTTATTAGTATACTCTCTCTCTCTCCCTTACTTTATTTTGTTGTTATTTTTGGTTTTGTTGCATATTGATTTGAACTAAGTTTTACTCCATGTTGCTAATGATTGTGTTTAGAAGCTTTGATTTCAGTTTAAATATGATGTGTGAGTAGTTCTCTAGTTAGGGGTTGGGTGAAAACCCAACTAAGCCATGGGTTGAATAACTTTGGGTGTTTTGTGATGAATTCGGTTGAGCTACGATTATTCATGCTTTGGTTATTGTTGTGTTTTGGTGCCGCTTGTGCTACTACTCCTAATCTTGCATTGAGAGATGAAGTTAGGTTGTAGGCCGTTGTTTGGATTTTTGGATTAAATTGTTAGTTGGAGTTTAGTTTTTTAATTCATGGTTGTGGATGCATTAGTCAAAGTAATGTAGGAGGGAGACCCCAATTGCTTGTGCTTAATTCTTCTCACAAGATCGAGAGACTTAGTGAGTAAAATCCCCTTCTCTTCCTTGAGTTACAATTTCTTATTCTAGCTAGCTATTTGGTTTATGCATCGTTGATTTGTGCTTCGAAAGAAGACTTCTCAAGTATCTCATAGATTACCCCGAATTGTCACTTTTTCACCCGAACTTGGTTGACTCATTGGCTTGGTAGGTGTTGGATCCTGTCTACCCCTAATGTTTTCCCCTCTTGGTAATTTCTTGATTTTAATAATCGTTGTAGTCCTAGTTAACAAACCCAGATTATTGATCGAGTTAGCTTGTAGCTGTTTCGCAAATTTCGGTGTCTCAAAGTCATTCCCTGTGGATACGATCCTTACTTGCCCTATACTTGTTATTTGGTTAGTTAGGTTTTGATTGAGCGAATTGTGCAACGATTTTAGAATTCGCACTATGTCACGCACCAATGCACGCGGCCATAGGACATAACTGCCAAGGGCATCAGTCACTGAATGTAGACCAACTTCTGGCTTCGGCAGTGGAAGAGGTAATTCTTCGAAACCAGACACAATCTCTGAAACGCTGACCACATAGTGAATATCATCCCCTGGCTGGTTGTGCAATCGTACTCGGTCCCTGGGGGGTTGTGCAGTGCCATAAGCAACGAGAATGAAACCAGCATGACCATCTCCTCGAGCTAAAAGCTCACATGGCGTCTCTTCCTTTAGAAAAAAACTCTATTTATAGTTAGTCTATGAAACAACTATATAGTAAGAATTTCATGCATTTAAGAACAATAGTTGTTTAACAAAACAAAGGGATTAAGTGATTACCGTCAACTCCGGAACTGGATCAGGCTACGTAGGTGTAATAACACTGCCCTGTTTGAAAGCACCAAAAGTCGGTAAGCCCATTTGCGCCAAAATGGCGTTGAAATTCTGTGTCATCTCCTCTCTGAGCTCCTCCCGAATTGCAGCTTTCATAGCCTCCACATCTACTGAAGCTGCCGAATTCACACTACTTGCACTGGATTTTGACGTAGTAGTGTATTGATCACCATACACCTTTCTCAACCCGAGGCGGACACCTCATACGCCCCTCACGCGTCCATAGTGGTCCCGTCCTAAAGTCTCGTGCAATGCATCAATGTGTCCTTTAGGAGTGAACTCACCAGTTGCCTCCTTTTCCTTCAAGCCAATCTACATAAGGATAAGAGAGAAATGCTCGTGAGCGCATAATTTATATTATATATACCTTATATAATCATATATTCTGTACTTACAATGGTGTTAGCTATCTGTTGTGTTCCGGGATCAGGCAAGACTCTCTTTCCCTTTGCATCAACCCCATGCATCGAACACCACCAATCGATGACTCTATCTGGTTGCCGAGGCTGTGCAACTGTCGTCGTAGAGCTATTCCCCGTTGCTGTTGTCGACCCTATCGTGGGGTAATGGGTATACATCCACGTATCTCTCGCCTGACCGTACGAGTGAGCACCCAGATGATGATAATACTTCCTAGCTTTTGCACTCGTGCTAGTTCTCTCACGAGTTGCCTGAAACACACAATTATAAACAAAGGTTAGGTATGGTGTTATACAATACTACTGGATCTAAGTGTATTAAATCTTAGTAAAATATTCTTACAATAGCTTTCGGGGTTGTTTTTTTTGCAACAAATGCTTTCCACTCTTCAGGTTTTATATTCCTCCATATCTGATATGGTAACTTGGAGGGTGCATATGATGTGTCCGGTGAAGCCTCAGAACCGGTTTGTGTTTCTCCGCCGTAGATGTTCTTCTTCTTTGTACCCACTACTTTTCTCCGCTTAGTGATCCACGCAGACACTAACTTAGCCTTGAAATCTCTGAATCTCTGGGCAACCGCGGATAGAAACACATTCTTTGTACCCACTACTTTTCTTCGAGGACTAGCAAACCTTAAGTGTGGGGGAGTTGATGAGTATCTATTTTACGTATATTTTATTCACTTCTATTATCACTTTTGGGTTAAAATACGAGATTTGTGATATATTTTTATCTTATATTTTGACATTGGCAGAATTAAACTATTTTGGTAACAAAGTTGATTAATATATGAAATTGACTCTCTTTGTGAATACTATATTTTAGAGCCATTGATCTAGTACTATATATATGTGTGTTGTAGGTATAATTTGCAAAAGAAAAGGGAAAGAAATTAACACAACAGCAAAGAAGCCTACTAAATGATGGAGTTGGGCAACAACAAATCACTAAAACAAAAAAAGGACAGAAAACGTGGTGCTGGGCCGAGAAAGAACAAGGAAGCCACAAGGGGTTTTTGGTTTTAGAAAACCCATTACTAAAAGGGAGCACAATTTGAAATAAAAGAAAGGAGGAGGGTGGCGGGACAAGATAGAACACAGCAGACTACGAAGAACAGGAGACTATAGAAGGACAGTGGACACGGGACGCCAACGCGAGAGCAAGCGTCGTTCATCTGATGACGTTCATCTGAATCTGGAGTTCTTCCTCTCTTCTTTTAGTTTATGTTATCTAATTTTGTTAATTATTATGTTTAATTTCAGATTATTACTCTCAATTGGTTTGTTTGATTTAATTTTTATGTCTAGTTAAATTTCTTTGTTCTAGGGCTAGATGTAGTCATTTAAATTCTGTCAATGAATTGAATTAGTTGTTTGGGTTTATTTATTTCATTTGCAATTTGATAATTTTGGTTTGATTTCGTATAATTGATTTGGCCAGTTGATTATATGTTTAAGGTATTGGATTAGTAGCGGGAGTGAACTTTCAATATTAGTTCGTGGAATTATCAAACGTCAAGTAGTATAATTTTAGGAATAGTTATACACTTGGGGTGATTGTTTACATGAATTTCTTGTTCGTAATGAGTTTATGGTAATGTTTACGACCACGGAAGTAGGCGTAAAGTTATTATATATACGTTTTCTACCTTGGAAGAGGAGATAATATAAATTAGGAAATTCGATCATTGCAATACAATAGTTTTTAACCCAGCAATTAGTTTAATTTCATTGTAGAAAGTAATTGGCGAAATCTAAGTCCTGGAACTGTTTCTCATATTTGATTCTTACCCATTAGTGTTAGAATTAGTATAGTTCTTATTTTATTAGTCTAGTTTATCACCACCAATCACTATTTCTGGATCGTTCTAGATAATATTAGTGTCTCTTAATTTGGTAGTTGATTATACCTCCTTGTGGGAAACGATATCTTGCTTACCCTATATGTAATATCCCGTAGTCGGGGCATTACACTATTTATTTTAATTGACCCGTACACTTGCGGTATTTTAAGGTACATTTAGGACCGACCAAGTTTTTGGCGCCGTTGCCGGGGAGGCAATAGTTCAATATCATACTAGAGAGATTTTTAATATTAGTTTAGACTTTTATTTCTTGTTAGCACTTGTTTTATTTTTCTTTAAAATTTTGTTTTTTTTTTTTTTATTTCCTCTCATAAACATTTTGTTAGAGCTATCTTTGTGTTCTTGAGTTATTAGTATTAATTTTTTTTATTAACTAGTTTCTTTGTCGAATCACTAGTAGTTGTGTTTCTTTATTATTTAGCGTAGAAGTTGCTGCATATTTGGTGATTTTTCTCTCTTTGTGCTTATAGAATTATTAAGTTAAGTTCAATATCTCTGATATTTATTAGTGTATGCCACGTACTAATCGTGCTTTGGTTTCTCTTGATCCCGAGATTGAAAAAATAGAGCGTGCACTAAGGAAACAGAAGAGGTTGGAGCAAATACAAGGGCTGCCATATTTTGGTTTGGAGTACATCTTCTCTGAAGAATCTGACAATAAACCATTAGATAAGGGATAACAACAACGAAAAGCCACTACGTGACTACGCAATGCCGAATGCTAGTGGAGCACCTTCAAGTATTGTAAGGCCTACTATTTTTGCTAATAATTTTGAGCTTCACCCTGCTTTAATTCAAATCATTCAACAAGACCAATTTAGTGGCCTAGATAATGAAGACCCTAATGAACATATAATAACTTTTCTTGAGAAATGTGACACTGTTAAGTTAAATGGAGTGACTGACGATGTGATTCGACTTGGTTTGTTTCCGTTTTCACTTAGAGATAAAGCTAAAATGTGGTTAAAATCTAATCCACCTAATTCATTTACAACATGGGCTACATTATCTCAAGCTTTTCTTAGTAAATATTTTCCTCCGGGAAAAACTGCTAAGTTTCGAAATAATATAACTAGTTTTGCTCAATATGATGGGGATCTTTATATGAAGCATGGGAAAGGTTTAAAGATTTACAACGTAAATGTCCTCATCATGGTGTTCCTGATTGGTTACTAGTGCAAACTTTTTATAATGGTCTGAATGAATCTGTTAGAACACTATACTGCTGCAGGAGGTGCAATAATGGGTAAAACTACTGAAGTAGCTAATAGGTTACTTGAAGAAATGGCTTCTAATAATTATCATTGGTCTAATAATAGGGGTAAACCAAAGAATGCCGCTGGTATGTATGAAGTAGAAGGAATTAACATGTTAAATGCAAAAGTTGACAACTTAGTTAATTTGTTTACTAAAATGAGTAATGTCAATTCTGTGTCTACTACTATGCCATGTAATTGTGTGGAGGTGCTCATTTGACCAATGAATGCATTAATGTGGAACAGGCTCAATTTGTTTCTAATTTGTAAGGCCACCTAATAATGATCCATACTCAATACTTTTAATCCTGGATGGAGAAACCATCCTAATTTCTCTTGGAGGAATCAAGGACAACAAAATGCTAATGTTAACTCACAAATTCCACCTGGTTTCCATCAAAAACAACCCCAACAAGAAATTAGACCAACTTGGGAACTAGCTATTGAAAAATTAGCTAATGCTACTTCTGAAAGAATTGAAAAGTTGGAAACTAAAGTTGATCAGATTGCTATTTCTAATAGAAATGTAGAACTTCAACTTGGACAGTTAGCTAATGCCATCAATTCTAGAAGTCAAGGAGCTTTGCCTAGTAAAATGAAGTTAATCCTAAACAACATGCAACGCTGTCACTCTTAGAAATGGTAAGGAGTTAAGATATAAAAAGTACGATTAAAGAAAATGAGGTCGCCAATGAAAGTGAAAAAGAGAAGGAGAATTATGAAGCTGAAAAAGAACCTGAATTGACACCTCTTCCCCCATTGAGACCTTATGTTCCCCCTATTCCTTTTCCACAAAGACTTAAACAAACTAAATTAGATAGTGAATTTGAGAAATTCTTGAAAATGTTTAAGCAATTACATATTAACATTCCTTTTATTGATGCTTTAATGCAAATTCCTTCTTATTCTAAGTTTCTTAAGGAAATTATGTCTAAAAAGAAGAAGTTGGAAAAATATGAAACCATTGCTTTGAGTGAGGAATGTAGTGCTGTGATTCAGAAAAAGCTTCCCCCTAAACTGAAAGACCCAGGAAGTTTTTCATTCCTTGCACTATAGGTGATATTAATTTTCTAAAGCTTTTGTATTTAGGTGCAAGTGTCTCTCTTATGCCTTTATCTATTTGCAAGAAGTTAGGACTACATAATATAAAATCTACCACTGTTCTTTGCAACTTGCTGATAGATCTACAAAATATCCAATAGGAATACTAGAAAATGTGCTAATTAAAGTTGATAAATTTATTATTCCTGTTGATTTTATTATTCTTGATATGGATGAGGATGTGAGGTACCTATTATTTTAGGTAGACCTTTTGGCTACTGCTGGAGCTATTATAGATGTTAAGAAGGTATTTAACGTTTGAAATTGGTGAAGAGAAAGTTCACTTCAATATATTCAGTTCTTCTAAAAGCAATTCACAACGTGATCTTGTTTGTCAAGTTGAATAATTGAAGACATGACTAAGAAAAACATGTAACTAATGCTACTAATGATCTACTTGAAGTGTGTTTGAGTAAAACAGGTACTCCTCCTAAGCTTAAGAAAGCAAAGGTAAGAAAAGTTTTTCCTCCAATCAAGGAATGTTTTTCATGGAGGAAAAAGGGTGAATTCAAAACAAAAGGTAAGTCTCCCTTGATAACTAAGACGACCACTAAAGGAGCGACTAACTCCTCGATTGATCCTGGTTAAACGGAACTTGATGGAAGTCAAGCTATAGACTCTAAACAAGCGCTACTTGGGAGGCAACCCAAGCACTTTTAATTGTTTATTTAATTTTTCTAATTTAGTTCTCTTTATGCTTGTTCCTTTTTGTTTCTCTTTTGCAGATACCAGAGACTATAATGAAGATAAGTCTCTTATGCATGTTACCTGCTACTGCAGCCCTGCTGTGCTACATGCTGCTGTAACCTGCTATTGCTCTATGTCCTGCTACTTCCTTCTACTATGTGCTGCAGGCTACTGTGTGCGTGCTAATGCGTTTGTGCGCTGTGTGCTGCTCTCAAGCTACTGTATCACCATTATCACAAGAGTAGCTAGCTCGCTGCCACTCTCTTACTGCATTGCACTTGAGACGTCGTCTTGCACCCCAGGTTGTTTCTTTCTAAGTCTTTATAGTGCCACATTGCTTCATATATCTGAGTTTATCGAAACATTGAGGACAATGTTTGTAATAAGTGTGGGGGAGAGGCTTAAGCCTTGAATTGCTGGATTGATGTATTGTTGTGATGCTGGAATTAATTTGTGTGAAGAAACAGGTTTAACAGGTTTAGAAAATGAAAAAAAATCTAATTGGATATGCCATATTTTAGGGGAGGTGTGTCATAATTTATGCAGAAATTTTAATTTTCATGTCCGATATTGATTTGAAGGCAAATTCCATTAGCTTAATTTGACTGAAAAGAAAAAAAAATTCAGTTTTTAAAATTGAAAAAAAAAAAAAAGTTTTTCTAGTTTTGTTGCAAGCTAATGGGTTTTTAATTTCGACTGATTCGGAGAATGGCATAGCATAATTGTTCAAGTGTTTGGCAAGTGGTAAGAATGGTTATTTAAGATTTGATTGTGATTTACTTGGTGGACATCTATAACCATTGTGAGATCCTTTTGAGCCTTTTAGTAGACTAAAACATCTGTATTAGTCTCTATTTTTTTGAGAGTGTGTGTTAGTTCCTGTGATGATATAATCTTGGATTTGCATTGGTTTCTTCGAGACTACATTGAAACATGAGCATATATTAAAATGATAAAGGCATTTGTTTTTGTTGAACCACATTTAGCCTAAGCCACCTACATTATCATATCTCTTTCTAAAGCCCCTCTGAGCCTTAAGCCTATTTTTTTTGTTTAAACCACATTACAAGCTTATTCCTAAACACATGACTTTTACCTAATCTTTGAGCTAGTGGAATATATGACATGATTTAAATGGGGTTGTACGTCATACTTCTATCTATGTGTAGGTGATTATATTAGTTTCCAAGAATATTTTTTCTCAAAAAGAAAATATCAAAATGAAATGAAAAATATGAAGGAAGAAAAGAAATGACAAAATATGAAAAAAAAGAAAAAGAAAGAAAAGGTTGATATTGAGAATAAAATGAGTTCGGGAAAGTTTATTATTAGATATATATACTAACATTTGAGTAGTTGGAGTTTTGACTGTGACCATTACAATTGGCCTTCTTAGAGATTGTGTACTCCACTAGTCTTAAAGATTTTGAGCACCAAATACTAAATACTTCCTACCCTTTACCCGAGCCTTACATTACAACCTTACTAAAGTCCTTTTGATTTTTGTATGCTCTATGTCTTCTTAGTGGTGGAGAATTGAACGATATGCAAATTTAAAGATAATATATTTCATTTCGAGTCGACCTGTAGGTTTTGAGTGATAATTATTATACCCTAAATACATGAGTGATCATAATATTTTATTTTTATTTGCACGACTAAAGTGAGGGTTCACCAAGTTAATTACTCAATTACTCAATTCTTGAATATGGTTGTGGTAAGACTGAATGGAAACACTAATACATGAAGTACTATGCTTTTTGAAGAATTGGTTGGTCTTTGGCTCATTGCTTGTGACGTCTAAATAATATTTTCGAACTAAAATTATTTCGATAAATCATATTTTTGGTGTTTGTGAAAACTTTCAGTTGAGTTATGGCTACTTATAATAGGATTTGCCTGAAAAGTCAGTCAGCTTGGAAATTAAAAGTTATATTGACAGAATTATACTTCTATTATATAGTCATAGTTTGCTCGAGGACTAGCAAACCTTAAGTGTGGGGGAGTTGATGAGTATCTATTTTACGTATATTTTATTCACTTCTATTTTCACTTTTGGGTTAAAATACGAGATTTGTGATATATTTTTATCTTATATTTTGACATTGGCAGAATTAAACTATTTTGGTAACAAAGTTGATTAATATATGAAATTGACTCTCTTTGTGAATACTATATTTTAGAGCCATTGATCTAGTACTATATATATGTGTGTTGTAGTTATAATTTGCAAAAGAAAAGGGAAAGAAATTAACACAACAGCAAAGAAGCCTACTAAATGATGGAGTTGGGCAACAGCAAATCACTAAAACAAAAAAAGGACAGAAAACGTGGTGCTGGGCCGAGAAAGAACAAGGAAGCCACAAGGGGTTTTTGGTTTTAGAAAACCCATTACAAAAAGGGAGCACAATTTGAAATAAAAGAAAGGAGGAGGGTGGCGGACAAGATAGAACACAAGACCTACGAAGAACAGGAGACTATAGAAGGACAGTGGACACGGGACGCCAACGCGAGAGCAAGCGTCGTTCATCTGATGACGTTCATCTGAATCTGGAGTTCTTCCTCTCTTCTTTTAGTTTATGTTATCTAATTTTGTTAATTATTATGTTTAATTTCAGATTATTACTCTCAATTGGTTTGTTTGATTTAATTTTTATGTCTAGCTAAATTTCTTTGTTCTAGGGCTAGATGTAGTCATTTAAATTCTGTCAATGAATTGAATTAGTTGTTTGGGTTTATTTATTTCATTTGCAATTTGATAATTTTGGTTTGATTTCGTATAATTGATTTGGCCAGTTGATTATATGTTTAAGGTATTGGATTAGTAGCGGGAGTGAACTTTCAATATTAGTTCGTGGATATCAAACGTCAAGTAATATAATTTTAGGAATAGTTATACACTTGGGGTGATTGTTTACATGAATTTCTTGTTCGTAATGAGTTTATGGTAATGTTTACGACCACGGAAGTAGGCGTAAAGTTATTATAAATATACGTTTTCTACCTTGGAAGAGGAGATAATATAAATTAGGAAATTCGATCATTGCAATACAATTAGTTTAATTTCATTGTAGAAAGTAATTGGCGAAATCTAAGTCCTGGAACTGTTTCTCATATTTGATTCTTACCCATTAGTGTTAGAATTAGTATAGTTCTTATTTTATTAGTCTAGTTTATCACCACCAATCACTATTTCTGGATCGTCTAGATAATATTAGTGTCTCTTAATTTGGTAGTTGATTATACCTCCTTGTGGGAAACGATATCTTGCTTACCCTATATTTATTTTAATTGACCCGTACACTTGCGGTATTTTAAGGTATATTTAGGACCGACCAGCTTCGACATCTTCAATATTGAATTGATTCTACAAACAACGCAGTTCACAAATTAGTAAATATTACACATATATTTAACTAAATAATTAATATTCTAAATGTTATTGTACGCGAAGAATACCATAGTATCTTCCCAAATACACTTCTTCAAAGTCTCAGGCACCTCTTTCCATGAGTGGAGAATGGAGAGCTTATGCATGCAAATCCCAACTTGCATGACATACTGTTGACGCCATTTTCCACAAGGGTTCCCCAAATGATCGTACTCCAAAGTCATTAGGGTGGGTTTCCCTAGTGACTTTGTAGGTCCCCTTCCTTTTTTCTTTTTCGTCGCCAATGACTTCCTAGAGCTTTGTGCATCTTTTTACTCACGACGAGCTCGAACCAATTTACCATGTTTCTTTCTCATATCGAAAGACTCATCCTCGGTAGTGTGTTCCATACTCGTATCCGTACGCACCTCTGCCATGTCCTTGAAATTGTACAAATATACGCATTAATAAAAAAAATTCACATTTAGGGAGGAGGCTGTGTAGCAAGGCAATGGGGGGAGGGAGGGGGCAGCAGTGGGGAGGGGGGCTGTGGGGAGGGGACAACAGTGAGGAGGGCGCAGTGGGGAGGGGGCTGTGTAAGGGAAGGGAGTTGTGCAGGCAGGGCAGTGGGGGAGGGGAGGGGAGTGTGGAGGGTGGTGTGGGAGGGGAGGGCAGCAGGGTGGTGTGGGTAGGGAGGTTGGTGCAGGGAAGTGGGGCAGTGGGGGAGGGGAGGGTGTAGGGCGTCGGGCATGGGGGAGAGGTTGTGTGCAGCAGAGGGAGGGGCAGTGGAGGGTGCAGTGGGGAAGTGTGTGCAGGGCAGGGAGGGAGGGGGAGGGAGGGAGGGGAGGGGAGGGAGGGAGGGGGGCAGCAAGGCAATGGGGAGGGGAGGGGTGCAGTGGGGTGGGACAGGGAGGTTGGGCATTGGGGGGCAGTGGAGGGGTGCAGTGGGGAAGTGTGTGCAGGGCAGGGAGGGAAGGGGCAGCAAGGCAGTGGGGGAGGGAGGGCAGCAAGCCAGCAGGGGAGGGGGCAGAAGGGGAGGGTGCAGTGGGTCAGGGGTGGGGAGGGGGCAGCAATGGAGGGGAGGGGTGCAGCAGAGGGTGGGGCAGTGGGGGGAGGGGTGTGCAGGGGAGGGGGGCAGTGGGGGAGGGGTGTGCAAAAATGAAAGACTATAACACTAGAAAAGGCGAAAATAGGCTCGAAATGGCATTTTCGTTCCCGAAATGCAACCAACAACAAATGAAAGACTATAACTCTATACAATAGTTACATTATACCTCATATAAGCATGTTCAAAGAAAATTTGCGGTTAAATGACTCGATATGTACGATTTGGGAGCAAAAAGGCGAAAATAGGCCCGAAATGGCATTTTCGTTCCCGAAATGCAACCAACAACAAATGAAAGACTATAACTCTACACACTAGTTACATTATACCTCATATAAGCATGTTCAAAGAAAATTTGGGGTTAAATGACTCGATAAGTACGATTTGGGAGCGAAGAGGCAAAAATAGGCCTGAAATGCCCTTTTCGTTCCCGAAATGTAACAACCAACAAATGAAAGCCTATAACTCTACACACTAGTTACATTATACCTCATTGTTAGTCTTGGACGAACACTTAAGTAACTAAAAGAGAGGGGGGTGAATTGTAGTTGGAGAGATTTTCAAACTTTTTGCGGAAATAAAAGAATGATTAAGTAAGAAAGAAATAATTGCATGAATTAAGAAAGAACTAGGAACACGAGATTTTTCCAAGGAAAACTTCCTAGGCCCAATAGGAAGAAAAACCTTGACCACAAGGGATTTTGACTCAATTATCTTTAATAACTTTTAGGCCAAAAGACTCTCTTTTATATAACCTAAACTCGGACCAACTCTGTTCCTATATGAACTGGTTCCCTGTCAGCCTGTTCCCCCTGAATAGTTGAGTTCTTCCTTGACTTTACTCAAAGTCTTTTCTCTTTCTCTCTTCTCTTTCTCTTTCTTTTTTTCTCTCAAAATGATTACATACTTAGATTCACTCAACCCAATCTATATTACATTAATTTCTAAGAAGAAGAAAATCGAATGTACTTTCTCTAAGAATATTACATAAAATTCTGAAAGTATATTTTGAGACCATTACAAAAACTCTATTTGTAGAGATCTTTTTCTCCTTGAATTCTTCTCCACGATCTTCTCAAGATCTTCTCCACTTTCTCACGTAGCTTCAGCCACTTCTCCACAATATGTCCGTTGATAATTCCGTTGGCAATTGACTTCCTTAAACGTAGCCACTTATCTATGTTCACACGCCTTAAAGATAGAGTGGTTGTTGTGGTTCCTAAAATGTAGGAACTACCTCAACGTTCCAATTTTAAGCGCATCCTTAGGTTAGTGATTTGCGGCTCCTAGATTGTAGGCAACCAAAAGATGTTGCACACACACTAACTCAACACAATATTATGCAACCTTAATATATTCAAAATTGTTACATCCATAATATTAACCGGATATCACAAATAAGTTACAAACAACCTAATTTTGATTAAACACTTAAACAATTCTCCATAAATTATTTAAAATGTTATTTGTAAAATCTAAAGATAACTAAACTAATTAAAACTAGGAAGAATAAACGACACAAAACAAAATATCCACAATAATCTAACCTAGTTAAAAACTCTATTGAGACTGGGAACAGGATCAGACAAGACAAGGAACAGGGATGAGAAAAGTATTCATAGGATCTAAGGATTGTACCTGCAGCACTAGAGAGTCAACAGTCTAGGTATCAAGCAAGTTGCTCAAACAGACATCTCATAATATTTGCCATCCAAACACACAAGAAGAATAGGCATGTAGAGAGCAACATTATAGACATCAATAATCAGTCAATATGCAGAGTAAGGCAAAAGATTGTGAATAAAGGAAAGAGAAATTAAAAGTACTTCATGTGTCTCAGAAGGACACATGAAGTGAAATCCAAAAGATTGTTTAATAATTACAGCCAAAAAAAATTGTTCAAATTTTCCAAAGTTAAGAGAAGTTAGGATTTGGTTCTTTTGAAGAGAAAGGAGACCACATAATCTATCTTGGAGAGCACACCATCCACCTTGTTCCTGATCCCAGTATCAGCATTCTTGAGTGCAAGCATTTGATCTTGCTGCTGAGAGTCCAGAACATGGACAGTAGCTTCAATGGATTGATCTTGTGCAGAAGGGTCAAGGAGTCCTGAATTTCCCGGAGTAGCTTGGTAAGTCCAATTATAGAGAGTAATGGAAAATCCACGGCAGTAGAAGGGACAGGGTCAGAATCTAGGTGAATCAAAATTGTGTCACCCTTATCCTGCTCCTTCTGGAACTTGGACCCAGCCAACCTTTGGCTTTTTCTGACAGACTCACTGGCAACTCCTTCTTCATACATCTTTCTCTTACTTCCTACTTCAACCTTAACCGGAGTTTCTTCTCTCTCAAAATCTATCTTCCCATTCACCAACCTCAAGCTCAGCCTAGTCAAAGTTTCTTTGGTAAGATAATTTTCTACCTCAAGAGAAAAAGAGGGACTAGGAGGTAGTTTAACTTTGCATTGTTTGAAAACAGAGGAAAGAAGATTTCTATAACCCACTTTGGTGTTATGGGTAATGCAGTGAGAGAGATGTGAAATTATGAGGGAGGGAAGGTTGATTTTTATGTTTTGAGCAAGGCAGTACATAATGGAAAGATCCATTAGACTTGCCTGCGTTCTTTTGGAGGAGCAGGGTAAAATGAAACGCCAAACCAACTGAAATAGCACCTTATGAAATGGAGACAATTCTTTTTGATCTAAAGATAAAGCATTAGAATTGCCGTTAAAGAAAGCAAGAATTTGAGCATTGGTGCTCCCATGATGTTCAACTTAGCCCTACCCTTAGTAGTCCTTGTAACCCTCATGCGGAACATCAAACCATTCCCTCAGTATCTTCTCAGTAATGGTAACTACAGACCCATTGACGATTGATACACACACCCTCAGTTATGGTAAACCCAGAACAAAAAGCTTTAATCTCTTTTTCATAAAGTCCCTCATCTATGCTAATAATTTTTAACCACTTCTGAAATTTTAAAATTTTCAATAACTCATTCCACTTAGACTTTTTGCACCATGCAATGTCTAAATAAAAACCCACAGAAATTGTGAAATTTTGTTTTCTTACCTTTTTTGTAGGTACAGTAATTTCTTGTTCTTGATCGCTTTCTACCTCGTTATCACCTTCTTCCTTTTTCGGGGAGAGAGAAATAGGTGCAGAAGATGCCAATTTTGACCCAGTATAATCTGCGTCATTCTTGGAAGATTCTTGAGCACTTAATTCATCATGAGATGGTGTTTTCTCTTTCGGGAATTTTCATGATCACCAGAATTTTAGTTTTGGAAGACATGGTGACAGAGTTTTGGTGTGAGTTGAAGATGAGAAGAGGAGAGAGAGAGAGAGACTTGTGAGTTGATGTGAGAGAGAAATTATGAGGGTCAGTATTGATGTTTGGGTTTGAAAGTAATCATGATTCGTGTGAAAAAGAAATGGAGAGTTAGGTTAATGAAACGGTTTATGGGTTTGAAGGCAATTAATGGGTTTCTTCATTTAACTTAGATTAATTGAACGCGTAATTTTGGCCATAATTCAGATTAATGTTTTTTAATTTTTGGACGGAAAGGTGTGAAAAAGAAAAAAAACAAGGAAATTTGGAGGTAAATTAGAGAAATGGAAAGAAGATAAATTTACTCTTGCATATGATAAAAATGTGTCAATAATATACAAACTACATACGTACCAAATATGTGCAAGGACACTAAGGGTAATATCCAGAGACATATGTGAGTCCTTATACTTGACCCTAGTGTTATTTCACTATTTTGATAATGACATATAATTAACGTTTACATGATTTTTGTTTATTAATTCGATTTTTAGTTTATTATGTTAGAAGTAATTTTTATATGTCTTAGATTTATTTTTCTAGTTTTCGTTTATTTTATTTTGTTTAATTTGATTTATTCTTTCTAGTTTTAATTAGTTTAGTTATTTTTGGATTTCACAAATAACATGTTAAATAACTTATGAAGAATTGATTAAGTGTTAATCGAAATTAAGTTGTTTATAATTTATTTGTGATATCCGATTAATATTATGGATGTAACAAAATTGAATATATCAAGATTCCATGACATTGTGTTGAGTTAGTGTGCAGCATCTTTCGGTTGCCTACAGTCTAGGAGCCGCAAAGCACTAACCTAAGGATGCGCTTCAAAATAGAACGTTGAGGTAGTTCCTACATTTTAGGAACTACAACAACCACTCTATCTTTAAGGCATGTGAACGTGGATAAAGTGGCTACGATTAAGGAAGCCAACTGCCAACGGAATTATCAACGGACATATTGAGGAGAAGTGGTTGAAGCTACGTGGGTTAATGGAGAAGATCTTGAGAAGTTTGTGGAGAAGAATTCGAGAAGAAAAAAATCCCTACAAATAAAAAAAGTGCGTTCGATTTTTCTTCTTCTTAGAAATTGATGTATTATAGATTGGGTTGAGTGAATCTAAGTTTGTAATCATTTTGAGAGAAAAAGAGAAAGAGAAAGAGAAGAGAGAAAGAGAAAATACTTTGAGTAAAGTCAAGAGAGAAGTCAATTGTTCTGGGGGAACAGGCTGACAGGGAACCAGTTCCTAGAAGAATAGAGTTGGTCCGAGTTTAGGTTGTACAAAAGAGAGTCTTTTGGCCTAAAAGTTATTAAAGAGAATTGAGTCAAAATCCCTCGTGGTCAAGGTTTTTCTTCCTATTGGGCCTAGGAAGTTTTCATTGTAAAAATTTCGTGTTCCTAGTTTTTTCTTAATTCATGCAATTATTTCTTTCTTGCTTAATCATTCTTTTATTCCCGCAAAAAGTTTGAAAATCTCTCAAACTACAATTCACCCCCCCTGTTGTAGTTGATTAAGTGTTCGTCCAAGACTAACAATTGGTATTAGAGCCTAGTTCCTCCAAAATCAGTTAACACTGAGGAGCTAGTTCCTGGAAATGATGAACACATCAGGAGAAAGATTGGAAGAAGGTTACTCAACTTAGCGTCCCCCAATGTTTAATGGCAAGTATTATCCATACTGGAAGAATCGTATGGAAATATTTATCAAGGCCGAAAATTATCAAGTTTGGAGAGTTATAGAGATCGGTGACTTTGAAGTCACAGAGAAAAATGAAAAAGGTGAAGAAATCCCCAAGCCACTCTACAAATATGATAAGGATGACTTCGACAAGATGGAAATGAATAACTTGGCCAAAAAGATTCTCCATTGTGGTCTTGGTCCCCATGAACACAATCGAATCATGGGATGCAAATCATCGAAGCAAATGTGGGAACTTCTTCAAGTTACTCACGAAGGAACAAACGAAGTCAAGCGATCAAAGATTGACATGCTCATGCACAAATATGAGCTATTTGAAATGAAGCCTAAGGAGTCTGTTCAAGAGATGCTCACAAGATTCTCCAACATCATAAATGAACTTGAATCTCTGGAAAGATCATCACTCCCGAGGAACAAGTACGAAAAGTTCTAAGAAGTCTTCCTCAGGATGAAAAATGGATGGCAAAGGTCACTGCCCTGCTCGAAACAAAAGATTTCACCACATTCAATATCGAGCAACTTTCCGGTTCCTTGTTAACTCATGAAATCCATCTAGGAACTCATGAAGTTGACTCTAGTAGACCTAAGGCCTTGGCTCTCAAGTCCGATGATCTGGAGGATTCAGAAACTGATGATGAAGAGGCAGCACTGATAGTGAAAAGATTCAAAAAGTTTTTCAATAAGAACTACAAAGGGAAGAACATGAAAAAGTCCGGAAAGCTGAGCTGTCACAAGTGTGGAAGTCCGAATCACTTCATAAAGGAATGTCCTCTCTGGGAAAATGAAAAAAGCAAAGGAAAATACAAGGAGAAGGGAAAGGAACAACAAAAACCTTTCTCAAAAGTTGATATGAGAAGGGCCGTGGTAGCTGCATGGGGAGAATCCGACTCAGACGAGGAGCAGGAACAACCAGAAGAGGAGACAACTCATTTATGTCTCATGGCAAAAACAGACGAAGAAGAAGACTTGCCAAACAACAAGGTACGCATAAATGTTATTGAAGAAGAGTTAAAAGAACTTTCAAAGAATCAATTAATAAAACTGCTTTTGGAAACCTTAGATGACTACAAGGCCATTTGTGTTAGAGAAGAAAATTTAGAAAAAGCCTTAGAAGTCACCAAAGGTCATTCAAATTGGTTTAAAACAGTAATGCAAACATTGAGGAAAGATTCTTTGAAGTCTTTATGAAAACCGACGTATTCGAGAAGCTTTTGAAAATGCTAAAAAGAAAATTATTTCTTGAATATGGAAATGGCTGAATTGAAACTATTGTTCTCCTGAAGGAACCAGTTCCTCTATAAATACCAGATCCGAGTTCGAAAAGTTAAATTCGAACATGAAAAGTTTTAAGTAAATATCTGGTACTTAAAGAGAAAATGGAATCTTCAAGAACGACTCTTCCTGATCCAGTAAGTGGATACAAAAATATAAAAATGAAGGAAGAAGTGGCTAGGTTTCAATCACAAGAAGAAAAACAAAATGAAAAAATATGTTGATCTTCCAAGCAGCCGAATATGTTCTTACTGTGGGAACAGTGGACACTTAGTGTCTGACTGTTCCTCCAGAGAAGAACATATTGAAATGAACACCCACTTAGTTAAACAAGTTTGGAAAGTAAGAGAAATACAACCCGACAGAGGAACCCAAGTCAAACTGGGTTCCTACCACTGACTGATTGCTTTGATACAGGCTAAAGTGAGGGGGAACAACCTGTGGTACCTCGATAGCGGTTGTTCTAAACACATGACAAGATAAAGAGAAATTTCTCTCGCTTTTAGCCTATGATGGAGGAACTGTGACCTTCGGAGACAATCTTACCGGTAACATAGTTGCAATTGGGAAGGTAGGAAAGTCTAAGTCACATTCCATAGACAATGTATTTTTGGTCGAGGGTTTAAAACATAATCTGCTTAGTATTTCTCAATTTTGCGACAAAGGGAAATAGTGTAAATTTTACTAATGAATGTTGTGTAGTAAGTAATGCAGGAACAGGTACCAAAATCCAGAAGGAACAAGGAAAGGGAATACCTACGTGTTGACCTCAACCTTGTTCCTAGGAACAATCTAACAGTTTAGTGTGCGACAATGAACCACTTCTTTGGCATAAAAGATGTGGTCACGCAAGTATAGCATTACTCCATAAGCTAAGTGGTAAGGACTTGGTGGTTGGATTACCAACTATCAAATCACAAACCATGAAGTTTGTGGACCCTGTGCAAAAGGTAAACAAGTTTGATCCTCGTTCAAATCTAAGAAAATGGTAAGCACACAAAGTCCCCTTGAATTGATTCACATGGACTTGTGTGGCCCTGTTCAAATCCGAAGTCGATCTGGTAAGAGATACGTGCCTGTAATAGTTGATGACTTTCAAGATACACTTGGGTTATCTTTCTCCATAGCAAAGATGAGACATTTGATGAATTTGTTAACTTTGCTAAAAGAACTCAAAGAATAAGTGGTTTTAAAATTAAGCACTTGCGTTCTGATCATGGTAAAGAGTTTGAAAACTTAAAATGTGATGAATTTTGCAGAAATGAAGGTCTTGATCACAACTTCTCAGCTCCTAGAACTCCACAACAAAATGGCGTGGTAGAACGGAAGAATCGTACCTTGGATGACATGGCAAGAACAATGATCATAGCTAGCAACCTTCCGAAGAATTTTTGGGCTGAAGCAGTGAATACGGCATGCTACATAATCAATAGAGTCATGCTAAGACCTATTGTCTTGAAGACCCCTTATGAGCTACTCAAAGGAAGAAAACCCAATATCTCATACTTTAGAATCTTTGTTTATAAATGCTTTGTACATAACAATGGTAAAGACAATTTAGGAAAGTTTGATGCTAGAAGTGATGAGGCTGTTTTTATTGGATATGCTTTAAGTAGTAAGGCATATAGAGTTTACAACAAACAAACAATGTGTGTTGAGGAAAGTATCCATGTTATTTTCGATGAAACTAACTCTCTACAGGAACCAAGTCACGAAAATGACTTTAAAATAGGTCTGACTCGTATTGAGGAGTCAGCAAACATTGATGAGGAACTAACACCTGCAGGAACCGACAAAAAGCACATTTCTAAAGAAGAGATAGCTGTTCCTGATCCTGTTATACATGAGGAACAGGCAGCAGAAATTCATCCAGTAGACGAGACAAATGAAGCCCCTCAATCTGGAGGAGCAGAGACAAGAAGATTGGAACCAAGACCTTGGAAACACTTAAAATCCCATTCGTTAGAGTTAATAGTAAGTGATATTGAAAAGGGAACTCAAACGAGATCCCAACTGAAAACTTTTTGTGCTTTCCATGCCTTTTTGTCTATGACAGAACCACGAGATCACAATGATACCCTACTGGAGTCTGACTGGATAAACGCCATGCAATAGGAACTGAAGAATCGGAAGAATCGTACAAAATGGCGTGGTAGAACGGAAGAATTTGATGGTAAAGATTATCCTTCAAAGTTCTCATATATCTCTCAAAAGGATAGCACCACCTCAAAAACACTGGACCACACGGCTTAATTTCTCGAACTAGATGAATAATGAGATGGACCATAATGTCAAAGAATGCGGGGGGGAAATACATCTCAAATTTGCATAGAGTTTCAAAAGGGTTGCGCTTTTATTTAAAAACGCAGTCCTACATGTAATAAAAAACACAGCCCTACAAGAAAGAAGGGCTGCGTTTTGAAGAATACGCAGCCCTTCCAGCGCAACCCTTCCTTTTTTTCCCCTAGTGGATCTATCTCTTCACACCTTGGAGTCCCGGTGGATATTCAAAGTTCCAAGACTTCTCATTTCAACTTCTTAATTGATCTAATGTCACAAAAATTGTAAGTTGGAATAGTCTTTTCCTTTCTCTCCCTACCAAAGTGATTCTCATTAATACAGTTCTCATTGCCATGATTTCTCACATCCCTTCTCCTTTTTCTATTCCTATTAGTGTCACTAATCACCTAGATTCCATGATTATGTCTTTCTTATGGTCTAATAGAGATAAGTCAGGTATGCATTGGGTTAAGAAATAAATGATTCATCTCCCAAAAGGCATGGGAGGTTTGGGTGTTCGCTCCATTCATTTTTGAACAATGTCTACCTAATGAAAAAAAGATGGTCTATCTATTCAAAACCCAGCTGCTTGATGTCCTCCGTATACACTGCTAGAAAACCTCTTGTAATGTCTAATGTAACCTATACTCATAAAGTTGGAGCTCATAGATCATGGTGTTTTAAGGGTTTACAATTGGCAGAGCGTCAACTTCTTAATGGCTGCTCCTGGAGGTTGGTAATGGCTAAAATCTTAAGACTTTCTCCACGGCCTGGCTTCATGGGAGAATTCTAATTGCAAATAGTTTGGTTCCCTTAAGTCAAATTCATCGGTCAGAGGTTAGTGATTTTATTGATGTGGAACATCATGCTTGGAAAGCTGCATTGATTAGGAAGTTCTTTTCTCATGAAGATTCGAAATATATTCTTTCCATGGAAATCCCTTCTCAAAATGCTCCAAATTTCATGGTCTGGGCTTATCATATATCTGTTCTGTTTACTACCAAAAATGTGTATGGTCAACTGATTAAAGCTACTATTAGCCTTCAAATCTGACTTATCAATAAGGTTTTCAAGATTCTATGGCATCTTCCAATTCTGCAGAAATGAAATTTTTTCATGTGGAGGCAATTACTTAATCATCTTCCTCCTAAGGAACAACTTATTATAAGACAGGTACCGGTGTCCCCATTCTGATACAGGAGTAGTGGATGAAAGTTTACTAGCTCTTGCATACAAAAGCATCTCTTTAAATCTTGGCTCAATTGATGTACATGGAGGACTCTTCATGGGAATGACTACTAAGGTGGTAGCATGCTTGCTAACCAACCAAGGTAGCATGGAATAGGCGTGTGAAATGAACATGTCTATGAGGATCCTAATTCTATTAGGATTCATATCTTTAATTGCTTTCCTAGTTATAGTTGAATTAGGAATCATGGTTTTGCCTACGTTCTTAAAACGATGGATTTTACATGATTCAAAGAGTCTAAGGAGTCTAGGACTTAGGGACTTGTCCTAAGCCTATTAGGAGTTGGTTTATGTCTACTAGTAGGAGTAGGATATTTGTTTTCCTACTAGGATTAGGTTAATTAAAGTAGTATAAATATGGAGTATGTAGTTCAAATTATACACAACTTTTAATAAGAATTTTCGTGTTTTTTGTTTAAACCTTGAGTGTTTACAAATCCTCTTAAGTGTTGGTGGCTTAGCCTTTATGCATTCAAAACCCTTAGTGTTATTCCTTGTGGTGACTTAGTCTTTATCATTGAATAACCTAAGTTCTATCCTTGTTACTTTGGTTCGAATTCTTTGTTTGAGTTCTTGCTTGAATCTTTGAGTTCTTGCTTGAATCTTCATTGTTATTGATTAGTTTTACTTAGCTTCCGCACAAGTATTTGATTCTTGAAGAATAAATACATCATATGGTATCAAGAGCTTTGGTGACATCCATTGAAGAAGGCCTTTCGAGCTTTCATCCAGTTCATACTATTGCTCGAAATTTATTTCCTCTAAGGGGGAGTATTAGATCTTCAAGAAAGTCTTAAAGATCAAATCTTTTTTCCAAGATTTTTGATTATTCAAAAAGTTTCATCAAAGGAAATCATTATTAGTTGTCAAGTGGTGAAATAAAATCATCCAAGATCCACAAAAATATCCAAGAAAAAAACCTCCCGTAACAGCCAGTTTTTTGGGGTAACTTTGAGAGCTTTGTTCTCCCACCTCCGAGCGACTTTTTGGGTGATTCTTGATCCTAAATTGGACTACTATTTGTCTAATTTGCTATCCTAAAATTTCCTAAGGTTTAAAGTTTATTTGATATATGTTCGAGACTGATCTTTCGAATTGGTCAAAAACCGGGTTAATCTGGCACAGTGTTGCGAGATTTAAAACTGCGAACAATTGGCTTTGAATTTTTCAATGAAATTTTGGTCGCGTGTTACAGACACATAGATCTAGGTCCTGGAAAAATTTCACGTGATTTCGAGTTGTTTTTCTTTGTATTCTTCACTCACTTTTGGTGCGGTTTCTAGGAGCCGAAGTAAGGGTCGTCCAAGCCAAGTTCTGTTTGGCTCCACCATGGACAATGACCAAGGAGGAAGAGAGGGTGGAGAAGGGAGAGTACCTAGAGGGCTCAGCCTTGAGCAAGCCCAAAACTTGCGTAGGGATAGGCAACTTGAAGACCTAACCACACGCATGGATGAACTTATGCGCATGATGCAACAAGGGATGCATGGGAATAGGCGCAACAACTCTCCTAGTCCTGTTAGGAGTGTACATACTAGCCACCATGAAGCTAGTTCTGATGAGGAGGTTCACCATCCAAGGCATAGGCAACCACCAAGGGATGATGATAGAGGGCTAAGGCTGGATCTTCCAGATTTTGATGGTGCTATGAAGCCGGAAAAGTTTCTTGAATGGCTGCAAAGAATGGAAAGAGTCTTTGATTATAAAGACTATGATGATGCTAAGAGGTTTAAGGTAGCTATCCTAAAGCTTACAGGTTATGCTAGCCTATGGTATGAGAACTTAAAGAACAAGAGGCGCAAAGATGGTAAACCTAGCCTACATTCATGGGAGAAGCTAAAGACTAGGATGAAGAAACGTTTTCTTCCTTCTGATTTTACTCAAGATATGTTTCGAAAACTCCAAGTTTTGCAACAAAACTCTCTAAGTGTGGAGGAATATGTGGTGGAGTTTGAGAAAATAAACATGTTATGTGATGTAGATGAGAAAGCTGAGCATAAGATTGCTCGTTTCATTGCTGGATTGGATAAAAGAATAGCTAAGAAGGTGGATTTACAACCTTATTGGAGCTTTGAAGAAGTGGTACAAGTGGCTTTGAGGGCTGAAAAGTATGTCAAGGCTAAGTAAGCTCCAACCTTTAAACCTTTTGTGAAGCAAGGAGATAAACCTTATGGTGGCGCCAAGAAGAAAGAAGGTAATACATCTACTTCTAAGTTTGATAAGTTTAAAGGGGGCAAAGGGAAGGCTTCTACACCCCTAGCAACAGATGAGAGGCGCATATGCTTCAAGTGTAAAGGTTATGGACACATCTTGAAAGATTGTCCAAATAATAGGGTGATGACTTTAAGGGACATCCAGGAGATAGAGGATGAGTATGCTAAGGGCAACTTTGAAGAAGAGGAGCTTAAGGAAGAAAAGGAGCATGAGGATGAGGCCACCTATGAAGCTGATTCAGAGGAAGAGCCAGTGTATGAGGGCCAACAATTGATAGTAAGGCGCATGCTCCACACTCAACCAGCCCCTTTGGAGCACACTCAAAGGGACAAGATCTTTTTCACTCGTTGCTTAGTGAAACAAAGGGTATGTGATTTAATAATTAATAATGGTAGTTGTGCTAATGTAGTGTCTACTACTCTTATAGATAAACTGAAGTGGCCTACTTCAAACCATCCACACCCTTACAAGCTTAATTGGCTTAGTGATGATAATGGCATCAAGGTGACTAAGCAAGCCTTGATTGTGTTCGAAATTGGTAAGTTTAAAGATGAGGTTCTATGTGATGTATGCAACATGGATGCTTGTCACATCCTTTTGGGACGACCATGGCAATATGATAGGCATGTTAAGTATGATGGCCGCACCAATGTATGCATTGCTACAGTTGGAGGTAAGAGAACTGCTTTAAAACCTTTAACTTCCCCTCTTCCAAAGAAAGGTACATTGCTAGTGAGTGCTAAGGAGATTGAGAAGGAATTGGAGGAAGAACATGAAGGGGATCTCTTAATGGCAAAACAAATAGAAGGGGAACAACAAGAGTACAAGGTTCCTAAACACCTTGAACATGTCCTTGATGAGTATAGTGATGTGGTCCCTCAAGACTTACCTCCAGGATTGCCACCTGACAATGCATTCAAGCTGGAGTTACCTAGAGATTACAATGTAAGTGCCACTGTGAATGTGGGAGATTTAGCACCATATGTCCATGATGATGCTATGGCTCAATTGAGGTCAATTGTTTCTAAAGAAGAGGAGGATGATACAGGAGTAGTGGATGAAAGTTTACTAGCTCTTGCATACAAAAGCATCTCTTTAAATCTTGGCTCAATTGATGAACATGGAGGACTCTTCATGGGAATGACTACTAAGGTGGTAGCATGCTTGCTAACCAACCAAGATAGCATGGAATAGGCGTGTGAAATGAACATGTCTATGAGGATCCTAATTCTATTAGGATTCATATCTTTAATTGCTTTCCTAGTTATAGTTGAATTAGGAATCATGGTTTTGCCTACGTTCTTAAAACGATGGATTTTACATGATTCAAAGAGTCTAAGGAGTCTAGGACTTAGGGACTTGTCCTAAGCCTATTAGGAGTTGGTTTATGTCTACTAGTAGGAGTAGGATATTTGTTTTCCTACTAGGATTAGGTTAATTAAAGTAGTATAAATATGGAGTATGTAGTTCAAATTATACACAGCTTTTAATAAGTATTTTCGTGTGTTTTGTTTAAACCTTGAGTGTTTACAAATCCTCTTGAGTGTTGGTGGCTTAGCCTTTATGCATTCAAAACCCTTAGTGTTATTCCTTGTGGTGAATTAGTCTTTATCATTGAATAACCTAAGTTCTATCCTTGTTACTTTGGTTCGAATTCTTTGTTTGAGTTCTTGCTTGAATCTTTGAGTTCTTGCTTGAATCTTCATTGTTATTGATTAGTTTTACTTAGCTTCCGCACAAGTATTTGATTCTTGAAGAATAAATACATCACATTCTGTGACTACTGTCATCATGACATGGAAACCGTGCAACAAATATTTCACTCTTGCCAACTTTGACATTTAACTTGACAATTGTTCCCCTTCCCAATTCAAGCACAACAAGGTAATCCAATACATTTTTCCGATTGGATTATCAATCATATATCCTGCTTTTTTATAGCGAGGATGGTATACGAGGTGTCAAGATAAAGACATTTATTTGGACCCTCTAGAGTATATGGTTGCATACCAACGAACGATTGTTTCGCAATGTCGGTCCAGATGTAAATCTAATTACTCAACAGATTCGAGATATTGCAGAGTTTGACTCACAATTGTTCACTCTACCTTGTTTTAATAATCTTTGCTTTCTTCACCCTCCAGAAGAAGACATGACTAGCCCTCCAGGCTTTCTTGGCGTACACTTGGGTAATACCCACTCAGGTTTCCCACAACACATAATTCAAATTGATGCAGTGTGGCAGATGCAATCAAAGGCCATGGGTTATGCTTGGTTCCTTTATAATTACCCTACTTGCGCACACATTCCTTCCTATGGTGGAGGAACTTATGGATTAGCTACTTCTACTCTTCATGCGGAGACTTAGGCCCTTCTTAAGGCTCTACAGTGGGCAACCTCTCAAAAATTACAAAGGACCACCTTCCTCACAGACTGCACTAATCTCATTATGGCTATACAAACACCCATGTTCGTTCCTTCATCAATTTTCTAGACTACATCAAAATCAAATATATCGCAGCATCTATTCATTGGTGTTTTCTTTTAAAAGTGAATCGCCAACAAGTTCAGTGACCTCATGTAGCAGCTCAAATCCGTGCTAGAACTTGTTCGCAATTCACTTCTTGTATCCCTTAGTTTGTGTTTTCTCATTCCCCCATTGTAAAAAAAAAAAAAGGAAACATCATTTTCCCTTTATTTGCCATTTCTCATACAATTTCAAAATCAAGAAACGTTTCAATTCACGACATTTTTTTACGGTGAGATGGTGAAGTAGTGTCATCACTTCTCACCTCGCATTCTTGAGTTCTAGAGATCAAAACTCATGTGACTCATTTAAGGAATTATCCTTCCGTCTTATTCAATTGAGCCCCCCTTCATCTTACTTTAAAAAAAAAAAAATTGGGATACATTTCAAAAATGTGTCCCCTTCGGCCTTCGTGCTACATACGTGTTGTGTTATTGTTGGAAACTCGAAATATTAGATGGAGGGCGTGTTCATGCTTCATTAGCAGAAAGGCATACACGAGGAAAATAAGATATTTCGGTACTACACTTAGTCACTTACCTAACGTTTCGAGTATCCATCAAAACTAGCTAAAGTATATTGAAAATTCTAAGATGGTCTTTTTTTAAACAAGACCATGGAAAATGTGGGGTCACAATGAATGTGAGCTAAGCACCTCAACTTTCTTTTATCTTTTCTTTTTTTACTTTGAAATGATTTTAGAAAATTTTTTGATTCTAATTTCTGAAAATAATTTTAATAATCTCTAAAAAAATTCTGAAAAATTCTGAAAAATCCCGAAAAGTCATTTCGGCCAAAAAAACGTTTTTGGGGAAATTTTTTTTATACTCAGATTTTCTCTGTCCTCTTCTCTACTCCTTCCTCCCTCAAATATTCCATGGATCTTCGATTCTTCTTGAATTTTCAGTAGATCTCTTACTTGGACCCATTTCTTTCCATAATATGTTAAGAATTTATGAATTTGTGATGGAGACGTTGTGAAATCGAATAAATTAATCCGATTTTCGTGGAAAATATTGTGGAAAATTTTGGGGTATTTTTTTGTCACTTTCCTCTCTTTCATATTTGTAAATCTACGAAATAGATGAAAAGGCATAAAATTGATGATCGTATGAACACCATGAACGCCCAAATTTCCATGAAAATAAAGGTTTGAGTTTCGAAATGAAGAAACACAAAATCAAAATTCTAGGTCATTATGAATTTAATAAATACATGGTTTGGATTGTTGTAAGATGTTGGGAAACCGCCGATTTGGGACCAATTCATGCGATTTTTTAGTGTTGATTACAATTATCAAGCTAGTTGAAGAATTTCATAGGAGAGACAAAAAATCAAAAGGTTGAAGATGGAGTTGGGAGAAGATAGATATACAGACACTTTAGGTAATTACTAAATAGGGTTCCAGTTAGTACCAAAATGTGACGAAAACTAAGAAAAGTCTCAAAACCTCCAATTCCAAAGTGTATTGAAAAATAAACAATTTAACTAAATGACACTAAGTACAAATTAATCAATATGATATAAATGTGTTAATCCAAAAAATCCAATAGAATTATAAAGTCACAATATGTAGAGATAACAATGTCTTAATAGGTTTGGTAATACCCATAACATGTTTGGTAGTTACCTTAAAGTATATAATTGGGGATAATTTGGGCTTTTTAGTACACAATGAGGGACAATGGGGGCCTAAAACTCAACTTCATGGGGTCTGATGAGGTATTGGGTCTAATGGACCCAGTGACATGATTGTCCAAACCCCATAGGATGACTTTGATGAGTTATGGGTATGGATTGTTATTGGATAGGTTTGGTAATGCCCAAACCTTGTTTGGTAATTACCTAGAATCATATGAACTGAAATAAATTTGGGCTTTTTAGTACAAGGAGGGATAATGGGGCCGAATACTCGGCTCCATGAGGTTTGGTGAGGTTTTGGGCCTAATGGACCAAGTGGCATGATTGTCCAATCTCCATAGGCTAGCTTTGATGAGTAATGACAAAGGATTGTGATTGGGAGAACATCCTCCACTTAGTGGGTTTGGTAATCCCCATAAAATGTTTGGTAGTTACCTTAAAGCATGCGACTAAGGTTAATTTGGGCTTTTTAGTTCAAGGATAGACAATGGGGGCCCAAAACTCAGCTTCATGGGTTTGGTGAACTATTGGGCCTAATGGACCCAATGGCATAATTGTCCGATCCTCATAGGATGACTTTGATGAGTAATGGGTATGGATTGTGTTTGTGTAGGTTTGGTGATTCCCAAACCATGTTCAGTAATTACCTAAAAGCATATGATTTGGGGTTAATTTGGCTTTTTAGTATAATGAGGGATGGGGGCCACAACTCAAGTCCATGAGGTTTGGTGAGCTGTTTGGCCTAATGGATCCAATGACATATATGTTCAATCCTCATAGTATGGTTTGATGAGTAATGTGTATGGATTCTGATTGGATAAATTTGGTAATGTCCAAACCTTGTTTGGTAATTACCTAAAAGCATATGATATGTGGTTCATTTGGGCTTTTTAGTACAAAGAGGGACAATGGGGACCCAAAACTCAAGTCCATAGGGTTTGGTGAGTTGTTGGGCCTGATGGACCAATGACATGATTGTCCAATCCCCATAGGATGGTTTGATGAGTAATGGGTATAGATTGTGATTGGATAGATTTGGTATTGCCCAAAACTTGTTTGGTAATTACCTAAAATCATATGATTTGAGGTTAATTTGGACTTTTTAGTACAAGGACGTACAATGGGGTACCAAAACTCAAGTTAATGGGGTACCAAAACTCAAGTTAATGGGGTTTGGTGAGCTATTGGGCGGAATGAACCCAGTGACATGATTGTCCAATCACCAAAATACCTTTAGTAATTATCTAAACCCTGCAGCACCAAAAACTAGTGACATTTCACTATAATGGAGGTCCTGAGAATGCTACAAATTTGTTTCATCTAATTGCTAAATGAAAGTATAATCTACTCAACAAGTGTAACCCAATAAAAGTGTGAAGTGCATTGATTTATTGCAATTATCTCACACACCATAATTTTATTTTTGGTCATGCCCAAAAGAAGTTCAGTAATTACTAGAATTTCTTATGTTTGGTCATGTTCAAAAATACTTTAGTAATTACCAAACTACTACAGTACCTTACGCTGAAAACCAGCTCAACCTCCCCTGGAGGTTGCGAAAAATTTGGATTTTTTTTCCACTTAGTAGCTATTGTAACACCCCCAAAATCTATACACGTCTACGACTACGTCGCATTGACTTTGGGAGTGTTACCGCCGCGATGAAACGCAAGGCTTATTAAAAGAAATGTTAACTCAAATCATTGTCTCGAAAACTGAAATGCAGCGGAAATAAAAAAGTAACTACAACTCGGGAATCATCAACGACCCCTTTTATTCAAACCACACACTAATTAAGTACTCCCTCCGTTTCCTAAAGATCTTCCCTCTTTCCGTTTAAGGGTGTTTCCAAAAGATCTTCCCACTTTTGCTTTATTCCTTATTTGGCAAAATAAATTTCCCTATTTACCCTCTCATGTCACTACAAATGGTCCACCATTACATTATTAATTCAATTTTACTCCCTTTCTCTCTCCTACTTTAACCCCTTTTTATTTGTTTATTTATCTTAACACCTTTCTCTCTCCTACTTTACTCACACCATGCCCAACACACCTTGATTTTCCTTGGTATCTGTAGGAACAGTAAGTGGGAAGATCTTTAGGAAACGGAGGGAGTAAATCATAATAATCTTATAATACTTAATTAAAACACTATAGAGTTCAAAGACTTAGAGTTACCCCTGTATGTTAAGTATCATACAACAACACCAGTACACCTAGTCTGCTCCCCATTGTAGCATCAATGGTTCATCACAAGTCAACAAACACATAGTAACACACAATGAACTATGCTGAGTACATAATAAACCATTGAATGCATATAAACATAAACAAATCAATAATGAACAATCCTAAACATGATACTACAATACCGTTACATCCTTTACTCTTTATTTAGTTAGCAGCGAACGGGCACCGTCATCTTATAAAATCATACGGGCTACTTAATCCTTAATAGACAACATGGTCTATTAGATGAAATGCAAATACGGTTTCGTTCCGTCTAACACCCATCACCTTAGTATGCATACCCCCAAGATCGTACCCGCCTACTTGAGTTATCAAATTTTATAAGGACACTACTGTCGTCACAGTAGGCCTGCGTAGGAGTGTAGAACAAGTCTCACACTCCCCCCATTGTTCATCACTTGTAGGGAGTCCAACTACAAGTTTATTGCCATAGTTCATTCTTAATACTGTCATTTCATATCACAATAACATAGAATCGTTTAACATGTTCTCTTATACATTACTCAAATCTTTTCTCTTGTAACACTCTTGTTACACAATGGATCAAATAATACAAATCCAATGCTCATGTTCATAATACGATAGAATTACGCATTTCAATGCCACATATCGATTTCCAATCATAAACATATTAACAAACAATCTCAAAAATTAAAATCGTTCCCTATCATGATCGATTCTAGGTTCCGATAGCATAAATCACAACCTAATCATGATACTAGTACTTGCAACAACACTGGTACGCGTATGTACCTTGTAACGACGGAGAATTTTCGTTGTCTTAACCAAACATTCCGCTTATGAAGTTGGGACCTAAACGATTAAGTAAGTACTTCAGTGCTACGTCCTTGATAATATTATCAACTAATACGTAACTAACTAAAACGACTTAGTAATTCGAAGTATAAACAATAGCTAATCTTATTATTTATTAACTTCCTTTTCTTTTCTATTCTATTGAGTTTAGTGTCTTTTAAGAGTCAATGTCAGTGAGCCAAACTTATTTTAGTCAGTTTAATCACGTAACACCTTTACCAAGTCCATTCAAGTCTTATGTCCATTACTCCTAAAATCAGGTTCGAATAGCAAAGGTCAGTATAGCTTTCCATCTAAAATCAATAAACTACTTTTCTTTACTTCCCGCCTTATTTAATTACAACACCTTAAATCAGATTAAAAACTTTAACTAATTATACAACTTACTTAATTACCCATTTTCTCAAATTACAAATTGATTACTTACAACTTAAATTAACATAAAAATAGAATATACAATATTAACTAATATAATATATACTATACATATTAGGTTTTAATACCGCTAAACTCGCCAGCAACCGAATTCCGGCGACTGACTTCCGGCAACAGCGCAACCACCCTCGTGTATTCGCGCGACCACGACTTCGCACAACCGAAGCCCTCGCGCACTCGACCCGTTGCACACACGCATCACACCCATCACGGTCTCGCTCGCGCAGACCTTCGAACCGTTGAACAATTCGTTCGCTCGCCCAAATCCTTCGAACACTTCTCGCACAACCAACCTCACACAACACTTCGCACAACCCTCGTCCTCTCGCACACAACACCCTCGTCCAACCCTCGTCGCTCGCGCTCACACTAACCTTCGAACGCGAGCCTCGTCGCAACACTTTGCACCCTCGAACACCACACACACGTTCGCACACGATGACGTACAAATTGCCCCCACCACACACGACGACCCTCGACACTCGCTGCTCGCAGACTACTTCGTCGAAGGCGACGAGAGAGAAAGACGGAGGAGAGAGAGGATAGCAAGGGAGAGGAAGGGAGAGGAAGGGAGAGGAGAGAGAATTTGAGATAGAGAGAGAGTTTGAGAGAGAAGAGAGAAACTGAGAGAGAAACGGCTGGACACAGAAGAGAGAGAGAAGAGAGAGAGAGTTAGGGTTTCTGAATTTTTCTAAATTTTTTATTCTTATTCTCTCTATTTATAGTTTGGCATATCTAGGTCTAGTAGGACTCGGTTTGATCTTTTAAATTACAAAATTAAACTAAACCGAACTATAATAGAATTACTTTAAAGTTGTAAACGTACTCAACTATATTATTATTATTCTATTATTATTTTTTTTTGTAAATAATGCTGAAATACCTTTCAATTATATTCTTTATAATTTCTTATTTATAAGGAATTAACTCCAAAAATACGGAGTATTACAAAACTAAAGTATGAACTATTCAAATGTAACCACAAATTGTCGTATAAAAGTGTGAAGTGCATTGATTTAGAACAATTTAATCACCAATATCGTCATTTTATTTTCTCTAAAATCCTAGGTTTTTTAGGGGAAAAATATTCATAAATTACAAGTTTAATCTTACTCAAACCCACAAATGAAGATAGAAAATGATTAATTCGTTACTATATACGAAATAATCAAGTATAATTACATCCATTTCTTGTATGGATGAAGAGTTCATATCGAATTCCATTTTTGCGAACTTCAACAATGGAGTGAAGCTTTTGGGCGAAAATGGACGTGAAGAATGAGTAGAAATGAGGGAGAAGATGGAAGATAGGAGTCGAAACTGAGGGAGAAGATGCAAGAATGGATCGAATCTGGAAGAACATGAAGAACAAGGAGGAGAGAGAAAATGGGTAAAAAAAATTTGGCTTTTCCAAAGGTAAATCATTGTTTGGAAGGTCAAAAAAAAATTCTGATTTTTTTGTTTTTTATTTTATTTTTTTTTATTTCCAAAAATTAATTTCATAAAAAGAATTTGATTTTATGATTTTTTTTTTTTGTTTTCTTTTGAAAAAAAAATTTCTATTTTCTGAAATTAATTTCATAAATTTTGGTAAATAAATAAAATCAAAGGAAAATGATTTTGACATTTAAAGAAAAAGGAAAAGAAAAGAGATTTGGACTCCGCAAGCAAAAATGGGTAGCTCATATTCATTGGTCTCCATGATCTTGTTTCAATAAAGACCGTCTTAGAGCATGTCCACGACTCATGGTTTTTTTGGGCATCAATTTGAGTCATGAACCTTGCTAAAAAAACATGGGATTGCATTCATGGTTTTTTTTTTTTTAATTTTTGTATTTAGGTCATGCTATGACTTAATCCATGGTTGGTCATGCTATGACTTAATCCATGGTTGGTCATCCTATGACCCAAACCATGGTTTGTCATCTTATGAGCTAAGCCAACCATTTGTGGACATGTGTCAGTGTGTCATAAAGGTTATTTTTTATAATTCAAGTTTTGTAATATGAATAACTTAAAAATACAATTTTTTAAAAAAATAAAAATTTCACCAATGGTCCTATATTTTTGAGATGTATAAAAAACATCCATTTTGTTATATTTTGACACACTTAATAAATTAATTATTTTCTCTCTACATTGTACGCACATGAATAATTATTTGCAAGTTTTTATTATTGAAGAAGTTTTTTAATCAAAATTAATTACTATCATATGAATTTATTTAAGATCATTAATATACAAAATAATTTTTTTATAATATTATATGAAATATAAATATCAAAAGGTATAAATATGTATTGGTGTAGGAGAGCGAAAATAGGATGGAGTATAGTAAGAAGTGGGATATAAAAAGATGTTCTTTTTTTTGGGTTAGGAGTGGCGTGCATTTGTCAAAATGAGTCATAATCCATAACAACTTTTGTAAGATGAAAGAGAAAATTGATGAGAGACGAATGATATGTTTTTTTTTAGCATGAGTGAGAGACCTCCAAAGAGAAAGTATATTCATGTATCCGGTATGGGGTAACTTTTTCTATACTATTTACTTCATATGATTAGATGTAGTCCATATATGATTTAATAGCTAACTCATATGATAAGATATTGTTAAGATATAATATAAGATTTCAACTAACAAACCCCAAAAAAAAATATAAAAAACAAAAAAATTATAATTTTTTAATATTATTTTTGTCATAAAGTTTATATAAATATTATAATATTGGCCCATACATGTATGGAAATATCATTGCTCGAACTCCAAAGTACTTCTATAGGTTGGAGCTGTTCATAATCTAAGATTCGAGTAAACGCATTGGTAACAAGACCAAGCAACAAATAAGACAGATCTGACAAAATAGACGGCTGCCATACTAAATGTCCCTCACTTCAGTATCTTGCCTAAATCCGAATGGCTATATATACAACCTACGTGGCATTAGTACCCTGGTGCCGATCCACACATGACACAACATTATTTATTACGCCTATAGACTATAGTATAGACATTATTATTATATATAGATTATTATATATAGATACTGTTACGTAAATATAAGTACAGTACATATTAACATATGTTGAGATGTGGTAGTAGAATCTCCATTATAGTTTAATCCTTGAACTTTATGAAATTTAGGTTTGATCATGTGCTATTGTCTCCCATCTAATTCTTATTGATCCCTATGTTATCCTCCCACCACCTGTGCTATTATTATTCCTGAGGGTTTTTTTTTTTTAATAAGGCTCCCTCATCAGTTGTTCTTGTAGCCGTCTACTTGTCTCGCACTTTTAATGGATTTTATCTTGTCTCGTTGTTATTAACTTCATTCACGGACTTCCTAGCTACGCTTTGATTATTAAAATGTTTTATATAGGGATCTATCAAATTAAGGACATGATTATATGAGTTTGATCTCGTATTTCAAATATATTTTAATACTACCATTCTTTGAGAGCTGCTACACATATACTTAGGCTATGTTTAGTTCACCTGAAATTTTCTGATCTGATTTGAACTTATTTTTTCTGATCTGATCTGATCTGAACTTATTTTTTCTAATTACAAGATCTTATCTTTTATATTTTTCTCAATATATAAGAAAAATATAGTCATGTGGGGTCTTGTTTGATTCGTCTCAATGAGTATTTTATTAATATTCAATTATTATAATTTTTACTAATATGTAATGAAAGATATAATGATTTTTAAATATAAGCATGATCTGATCTGATCTGAACTTATTTTTTCTGATCTGATCTGATCTGATCTGATTAGATCTGAAATAAGCAAAAATAAGGTGAACTGAACATAGCCTTAGTGTGTGTATGGCCAGGGCCGTTTTGTACAATTTAGGGGCCTTATGCTAACCTGAGACCCCATAAAAGAATTTAAACGAACCATTGAGGAACCAAATTTTATGCATAAATCACTATAAAAAATTATTCAATTAATAAATAAAAATTGAAATTTGATAATTGAACAATTGACACCGTCAAAAATAATAAAAATATAATAAAATTAACCAAAATTTCAGATTATCCAAACAAAAAAACAACTGAATAACAAAATTTTCATAATTTAGAAATTACCTTCAACTAGTAAGAGAAGGAATAATATTAATCTATCGAACTTGTGCCTTCCTGATATTTGCTTTACTAAACTACTATAACTCTTTCCTACTTATAATTCTTCTTCAAATTTTTGTTTCAGTTCTTCTTCTTGTTGTAATTTATTATCTATACGCTTCCACTTTATTACCCACAAAACTTCACGATTTCAACCCACCACATTTTTCTCTACAAAAAAAGACCTAAAATTTGATAGCATAATAAAAAAAGGAGAAGAGAATTAGGGAAATAGTTAACATAGTTAGAGAATCTAAAAAACCATACCAGAAAAAAAAGGATTTATTTCAGTTAGAGGATGAAAGTTGGAGGTTTAAGACGAAAGAAACAGATAGTAAATTGTCTCCACTAACGAATGTTGTTTAAGGGTTTTGACATATCTATTTCATCTGCCATAAAATAATTTATCTTTGTAATTATTTTTTGAGAGTTGTTATGGAGAAGGTTGGATTTTTTTTTTTTGGGGGGGGGGGGGGAATAGGAGATGACAGAGAGAGGTATCATTAATGGGGTTTTGGGAATAGGAAGGGAAGTGCTTGAAAATAGAGAATGGCGTGGAGTTCGATTTTGTTTCCCCTTTGGGCAATCCAAAATAATTGGGCCCTTATACTTTTGGGGCCCTGTGTAGTTGCTCATCCTGCACAGGACCTTAGCCGGACATGTGTATGCCCTACATACACTTCTAATAAGAAGTTACCACATCATTGTTAGCCAAAAAAAAAAAAAGAGGGACAAATGGGGGGGGGGGATAATTTGGCTGATGGCACCACAAAGCATGGTGTGGCGGCCTGGCGAGACAAATTGTTGTTGGCGCCCAACATGCAATTAACGCATATTACTCCCACCAACCTGCATTTAATGCATATTACTCCCACCAACCTGCAAACTGTAATATAGGTTTTGATTACTAAGTAAATATATATTGTTACTAAAAAAATACAAACTTAAAATCATTGAACCTGCTACGTTATTAATGCATATTACTCCTACCAACCTGCAAACTGTAATATAGGTTTTGATTACTAACTAAATGTATGTTGATACTAGAAAAATTAAAAATTTAAAATCGTCGGAACCTACTTTGTTATTAATATAATTGAATATTTTAATTTATATAATATGGTTTACTTTGTTATTAACTGTAATATAGGTTTTGATTACTAATATTTTAATTATTATATAATGAATTCAAATGTTTCCATTGTATTAACAAATTTTATATTTCCTCACGATACAAAAAAAATATTTTAATGAGGGAAAAAATGTGGCACTAATGGCAAGCATGGGATTCGAACTCGGGACCTATTAGCCAGAAAAATGCTTCCATTGTTTTTGTTGTAACCAAGTGGGCGGGATATTCACCATGCTAAAAAGTGGATATATTCAATAATTCTAATATACACAGCTTTTATTTGCAAACTATAATAAAGGTTTTGATTACTAATTAAACCTACGTTGTTACTAGAAAAATTACAAACGTAAAATCGGTTGAACATGCTTTGCTATTAATATAATTGAACTTTTAATTTATTTATATAAGCTATTTTAATTTCAATTGTAATTATCATATAATGGAATTCAAACAAGGTTATCAAGATCACGATCCTACTCTGAATCGGTAAGGGCATATAGGATCGGATAGTTGGATCAGATCGCAGAATCATATGATCCTACAAAATAACTAAAATTTGATAAAATATCATCTAAATACGTTCCGAATGATTCATAATTTGAGGAGAATTATCCTAAAAGTGCAAATTAGATTGTTAAAGCTAACATAGGGGTTTAATTATAAGATAATACATATATTCATATCAAAACGATCCTACGATTCTATATGATTCCTACCGATCTTATACCGATTCCAACCGATCTCGAGCGATCCTATGCATGGCCGATTCTATGAGCGATTCGGATCATTTGGTCATATTAAGATTGATGTTATGGTTTTATATAGAGTTTTCTCCCCTAATTATGTGCTAAAAGTTGTGATTATGGTGCTCTTAGGAGCCATTTGGTACTAACTCTCTCCATCTAGTTGTGGTTTGCTATTTTGTATTGAATTGTAGGTTTTGGAAGCTATCACCTACTTTACATGATTGCACAGTGGATTAGAGGGGTTAGATGCCGAGTTTCTAGATCCCGATGATGATTTCCGGGACTTTGAGCAAAGAAGAACAAGAAACTAGAAAATACTGATCGGCCCGATAGCATCGGGCGGCCCAGCCCGATCGGGCGAAGAAGCGCGTTCATAGTTTCTGTTGCGGGCCCGATCGGGCTTTCAACGCCCTGTCGTATTTCGGTGTTTTGCCCGATCGGGCGAGTTGGCCCGACGTCGGGCGCCCTTCCAGCTACTCTGCCTGCCATGTCATAAGACCGCTCGATGTCATCGGGCGGGTCAGCCCGATTGCATCGGGCGTCTGGCGATTTTAGCCTTACTCATCTGGCGATTTCGGTCCCTTCTTTCGAGATTTTCTTCGATTGTTTTAAGGCTTGTATAAATAGAAAAATCAGATTTATTAGCTCTTATCTAGTTTTTATTATTAGTTTTCTCCATGGAGTGTTTCAAGAACCTTAATTTATTGCTTTGTGATTTCAATTCAAGATCAAACCTTTTGCTTATTCATAGTTCAAAATAATTCGGTAATCTTTCTTCTTTACTTCTTTGTTATTTCTTCCATTGTTAATTATATTGTTTTCTTAGTTATTTGCCATGTTTCAAAGTATGAGTTTTTATATGATTCTTGTTATTGATTTCATGATTATGAGTGAGTAGTTCTATATTTAGAATTGTGGAGATCTATGTATGCAATGAGGGATTGATAGATTAGTTTGATTATCTGGTATTTCAATTGTTTCCTTTGATTGATTCTTCATGCTAGGTTTCTATTGTTGCAATACTGAATCTACATCGAGAGGAGAGATACCGTATAGACTTTCAATTATTATGCAAAGTGACCTTGACTATGCGAGAGCGGCTGGGTGATCTTTGAGGGAGGTAATGTTCGAGAGAAATTACATGTGCCCTAGACAGTTGACTTACTAGGTGGTTATCATTTATCCTTGATTTCCCGAATTGTATGCATGTGATCCATGATTCTAGTACTTTATTGATATATTTACACCTTCATATTTAATTCTGCTATCTGTTTAGCTTAGTAACACAACCATTCATCTGATTTCGTTAGTATAATATTAGAGTTCAGATACGATAGTATAACTTCTCCCTGTGGATTCGATCCTGACTTCCCTGACTACTAGTTAGTGGACCTTAGGTTATTTTTGATTAGGTGATACGACTTTAGCCTGTTAAATTTTGGCGCCGTTGCCGGGGAGACGGTTTATTTTATTTTGTCTGAATTATAGTATTAAACTAACCTCTACTCTGAAGAACACCTGTTCTTTGGAGCATCTCACGTTTGTTTTAGTGTTTTTGGTGTATGAGCAGGAAATTGAAATCTCCAAATCTCATCCCGTTCGATCCAGAGATTGAAAAGACCGCTCGTAGACTCAGAAAGAAAACTAAACAAGCTAAGCTGTCTGCAGGGACACCCTCCCAAAAGACACCATCTCCACCATCTTCCCACACCAAGAAACCCCCACTCACCTATTACTGTCAACATGGGTGAGAATGTTACTCGAACCTTCAGAGACTATGCGCAACCATCTCCTATAACGTGCCTACTGGGGTACGGATGCCCACTATTGCTGCTACAAATTTTGAGATCAAGTCTCATGTTCTGAATATGGTTCAGAACAACAGTTCGCTGGGTTACCATCTGAAGACCCAAATCAGCATCTGCAGAGATTTTTACAGTGTTGTGCTACTAGAAGCAAGCTGGTGTTACTCCTGATGAGATGAAACTCCTCCATTTGGTTTTTCTCTGCGTGATAAAGCTTTGTTCTGGTATAATAAGCTGCCTTCCACCATCACCACCTGGCCAGAACTTTCCAAGATTTTCCTCATCAAGTGGTACCCTTACCAAAAAACTGCAGATATGAGACATGCCATAGTTACTTTCACCCAAGATCCTGGTGAATCTCTATATGAAGCTTGGGAGCGGTTCAAGGATTTGCAGCGTCTATGTCCTCATCATGGGTTGGACCAGTGGTACTTGTGTCAGATTTTCTACACTAGAGTTGATGCAGACACACGACGGGTAATTGATGGAGCATCTGGTGGGTTTTCATGGATAAAGCAATTGAGGAAGGGTATGAACTTTTGGAGAAGCTAGCATCTAATCAAGCCTCTACCATTCGTTCCTCTTTGAAAAAGGGTGGTAAACATGATGTTGAAGCCATTTCTCTACTGTCTGGGCAACTAGCTACTCTAACTCAGAAAATTGACTCCCTGAAGTTAGGTAATGATTCCTCCCATATGAGTGTTAATGCGATGGCTAGTGCTTCTAACTATAATGTGCATATATGTGATGCTTGTGGAATATCTGGGCACAAATCTCAAGAGTGTCCTGCATTGGGAAATAACTGTGAGGCCGTCAATGCTTTCCAGTCACAACCTAGGAACCAGTTCAACCCCTATTCCAACACCTACAATCCTGGGTTAAGACATCATCCCAACCTCTCATATAGGAGTACTAATGTGTTGAACCCTCAACCTCAACAACCATATCCACCTCAACAACAGGGTCAACAATACCAACCTTCACAACAAGCTCCACCTGGTTTTCAGAGAAATCAAGCACCTCCACAGCCTGCTCCTCCTGCTGACCCAGCCATGACAGAGTTGAAGAATATGATGTTCCAGATGCAGAAGGGGTTCAATGCTTTTCAAGCTGACACAAAAGCTCAACTGGAAAATTTGGGCACGCATAACAAGATGTTGGAGACTCAACTAGCTCAGTTGGCTAGTTCTTCTGCTAGTAGGCCACCTGGGGCCTTACCTTCACAATCAATGCAACCAAGGGACACTGCCAATGCCATCACTCTTAGGAGTGGAACACATTATGATGGTCCCCCAATGCCTAAGGATGGTCCGGTTGAGCCAGAAAAAAATGCAGACATCACTGAAACTTCATCAGCTCCTGAGGCTACCACCAACACAAATGCAGAGAAGCAGACAGTACCTGAAAACAGTTCCTCCACCACTCCTGCAATCAAGGTTCCATTTCCCACTCGTCTATCAAAGAATAAGCTGGATCACCAACTTGGTAAGTTTATGGAGGTAGTGAAAAATCTTCAGGTAACTGTTCCATTTACTGAACTCATTACTCAAGTACCTGCATATGCTAAATTTTTGAAGGAAATTTTGACTAGGAAAAGAGCCTTTAATGCAGTAGAAACTGTTGCCTTTACTGAAGAATGTAGTGCTCTTTTGCAAAATCAATCCCTCCTAAATTGAAAGATCCGGGGAGTTTCTCCATCCCTTGTAATATTGGCACCATATTTATTGACAAAGCCTTATGTGATCTAGGTGCTAGTGTTAGTGTCATGCCCCTTACTGTTTGCAAAAAGCTTGACATGGGAGATTTAAAATGTACCAACATTACTCTTCAAATGGCTGACCGTTCTGTTAAATACCCCCTAGGTATCTTAGAGGACGTTCCTGTGAGGGTAGGTAAATTTTACATTCCTGTGGATTTTGTTGTGCTTGACATGGAAGAGGATACTCAAATCCCAATCATTTTAGGGAGACCATTCCTTCATACTGCTGGAGCTGTCATAGATGTAAAAAATGGGAAATTAACTTTGACTGTGGGGGATGATAAGGTAACTTTTAGTTTGACCAATGCTTTGAAAAGTCCCATGCTAGAGGAAGCCTGTTACAGAATAGATGTCATTGATGTGCTGGTTAATGATGACATGCCTCAATCCCTTATGCGGGATCCACTGGAGGCTTTGCTTTGTTTTACCTCTTCCACAGGTGATGATATTACCCGACTACTGAAGTGGATGCTTGGAAGCAGTTTTACCTGTGTCGAGCTTGATGGTACTACCACTCATGAGGATGAACGGTTAGTATGTGCTACTCCACCGGTAGAGGTAAAGAAACCTGAACTGAAACCCCTTCCCCCTTCTCTGCGGTATGCTTTTCTGGATGATTCTGAAAATTGCCCTGTGATTGTTAGTGCTGCATTAAATGATGGTCAAATGTCTCAACTTTTGTCTGTTTTGCGACAACATAAAAAGGCCATTGGATATAACATTGATGATTTGAAAGGCATAAGCCCTGACTTTTGCATGCATAAAATTCATCTTGAGGATGATCATCGTCCTAGTATACAAGGTCAGCGTCGTTTGAACCCGAATATGCAGGAAGTTGTCAAAAAAGAGGTTATGAAATTGCTTGATGCTGGGATTATCTATCCTATTTCTGATTCTAAGTGGGTGAGTCCAGTTCAAGTGGTTCCTAAAAAGGGCGGTACTACTGTAGTTAAAAATGAGAAAAATGAATTAATTGCTACAAGAGTAGTTACTGGGTGGCGTATGTGCATTGATTATAGGAAATTAAATGTTGCCACTAAGAAAGACCATTTTCCCCTTCCCTTCATTGATCAGATGTTGGAACGTCTAGCTTGTCATTCTCATTTCTATTATCTAGATGGCTATTCTGGTTTCTTCCAAATCCCTATCCACCCAGATGACTAGGAGAAGACCACCTTTACATGTCCGTATGGTACCTTTGCATATACAAGGATGCCCTTTGGCCTATGTAATGCCCCTGCTACTTTCCAACGTTGTATGGCCTATTTTCTGAATTTATTGAGTCCATCATGGAAGTATTTATGGATGACTTTAGTGTGTATGGCATTGATTTTGATGCATGTTTGCTGAATTTGACTAAAGTACTGAAAAGATGTGAGGATGTCCACCTTGTCTTGAACTGGGAGAAGTGCCACTTCATGGTTACTGAAGGAGTGGTACTTGGTCATATTATTTCTGAACGAGGCATCCAGGTGGACAAAGCAAAAATTCAAGTGATTGAGCAATTACCCCCTCCTGTGAATGTTAAGGGTGTTAGAGGTTTTCTTGGTCACGCGGGATTTTATCGCCGCTTTATCAAGGACTTCTCTAAAATTGCTAAACCACTTACTCAGTTGCTCCTCAAGGATGCCCCGTTCCTGTTTACTGATGAGTGTCTAGTGTCTTTTAACAGGATCAAGCAAGCTCTGATTACTGCTCCTATCATACGATCTCCAGATTGGACCCTCCCATTTGAGATTATGTGTTATGCCTGTGATTATGCTGTGGGAGCTGTCCTTGGTCAGAGAAAAGACAACATCCTCCATGCCATCTACTATGCTAGCAAGACACTCGATGAAGCTCAAGTCAATTATGCCACTACAGAGAAAGAGCTGCTATTGTCTACACTGATCATGCTGCATTGAAGTACCTCCTCGCCAAAACGGAGGCCAAGCCTCGACTCATTCGGTGGATTTTGCTGCTCCAAGAATTCGACTTGGAGATCAGAGATAAAAAGGGTGCAGAAAATGTAGTGGCTGACCATTTGTCCCGCTTGCAGTATGAAGATATGGAAGAAGGTCTTCCCATTGACGACTCCTTTCCTGATGATAAGCTCCTGGCAGTCACTTCTGTTATGTAACAGCCCGAATTCTCCCGACCAGCTTACAGAGGATTAAACACAGCAAAAGAGACTCTGGTCAAGATAACCCGAACTATTACCATCACTCACCGAACTACATCGGAGAGTATGGAACTGAATTCCCAACTCTATTCAAATTAATTAACTATTGCAACTACGCGCTGATTCTCAGACTCTATTCCCATAAACTTCTACAGAAAATCCGGCAGAATTTCCTTTGAAAATAGGACAACGCTAAAGCGAAAAATAATATGAACCTGTTACAATTTCAATTTATAAAATATTTCCAAATCCCAGAATTCATCAACCTCAACGCTTTCGCGGAGCAACAACCAATAGAGAATCAGGAGCACTAACGACTCTTAAATACAAAGAATTAAAACAAAAGTTTGATAACTAACTATTACAAGTTAAACGCCCTCACTTTGGTAACAACTACGATAATACACCGTCTCGTATCAGCTTCAACTTACAAAAGATTAACTCACGGCCTCAACCTGAAACATTTAAGGAAACTGCCACCCACCAAGTGACAGGCCACAAAAATGACAAAACAACATACACACATCAGCAAAGCTGAGTACTAAACCCATAAATAAGAGTAACACATGCTTTGGTGGCTTTTACTTGAAAACGACTCAGCAGTCAACATAATCACATTGTCATAACATGCATCACATCAACTTATGTTGACAACATACTTATACATCTTTATCTAATTGTTCCTTTTCTACTACACCGTCGTTCACATAACAGCAAACCCAACAACGTGACTTCAAACAATCTACAAATACATATCTCATATAGAAACTAATTAGTCAACCTTTCAACATATCACGATCCCTTATAAGGAATCTGGGTTTACCAACTTTGATATAAGTAATATACTTTACTTCCTTTAATTGATTTCTTATCAGAAATCCAAACTTATGTTTTCATACTCTATCAATCATTCCATTATACTGTCGTACATAAACCCGTATCAAGCAATAAATGACATAACAACTTTCATCATAACGATTCCTTATCAGGAATCTAATAACGAGATATGATTCCTTATCAGCAATCCACATAACAAGATATGATTCCTTATCAGGAATCTAACGTTAGTATCTATTACCATGATATGCCTCCTTATCAGGAAACCAATATCGATGTTCATATTCATATACTGAGTAAACATTCATTACATACTTGATATGATTCCTTATCGGGAATCCGATATCGAAACAACTTACCACGATACGATTCCTTATCGGGAATCCACTATCGATATAACTTTCATACTTTGAAATAACATTCCTTTTAACCAGGGGGAAAGAGAACGCGGCGGAGGAGACAGAGCTTACACTCCGACAGTGGGGGTCGTCACCCAACCATTCGCTTTACTTTTGGCCAATAACCGCGACTAGTCCGGAGTACATTTTTCCGCTGATTTCATCAGCCATCCACAGGTTTCACATTACTTGAAATAACGCCCGATTATCGTCCCACAGAGCAATGGGAAAGTTTCCCTATGGGGCCCCCAAGGTTCACAGTCCATGGGGCACTGTTCATGTCACCTCATCCGTCGACTCAGACGAGGCTACTTTCCCCTCTCAGATTCCTTTCGATTATCGTTTATAACCCGATCGTCATTCTTAGAACTATTCCATAGTTATAGTAATCCTTGATAATCATTGAACAATAAACAAGGCTTCTTCTTAAAGAGTTATAATCGCTTAAGTATTTCGAGGCCAATATAGTTATGCATTTCGATTCAACTCAATTACAATTATAAAACATACTTACCACACAAGTAACCAATCATATTCTCTAAAAATACCAACCATAGTGACAATAGGTCTCTCAGCTAGAATTAACTAGAGAGAGTTACTAACCCAATTCCACACATCACATACTTTTGTGTATAGATAGTTCATATTCTTTTTCACTTCACCAATATCTATGTAGATTCATCTCAATAATGATAATAACCGTTATCAAACACCATCAACTATTACAATAAGCCTCTCTCTTAGAATTAACTAAGGAGAGTTAGCGCAGATTCCACAACTCGAGATTCATGAAACAAAGGTCGATTAGACCTAATCGAATATGGGTCATGTCTTCTCGTAAGTTCGATTCCAATAACAACCATTAATGGATCATATTCTTACTTAGTATAGCGAGTCATATTCCCTTTTAATTAGAAGTCATTTCATTGTGTAACTCAAACTACTTTAAAGTAATGCACAAACTTGCATTTACTTAAGTAATCTCATAAACTAACTTAGTCTTCCGAATTCTAATCAATCAACATCACTTCATTATATTATTCTATTTATAGCTATCCAACTAAAGTACTTTATCAAACACATCTTCACCGATATACTCCATAGTTAAATAATCTAACTCTCATACTCTTCATATTATTATAGTAATTAGTTAATCCCTTCTTTGACTTCATGTGAGGTTATTAATTAGGTTACCAATTTAAACAGTCTACTCAAACTATTCTTCCCCATAGTATCATTGATAACTGTAGTCAGATTTTCACATAACTCACCTTTTATTTATAGACTTACACCCAACCAATGCTAGAACATTTAGCTATAAGTAGAACACTATCACACACTTACCACATCAATCAACTTATTAATATAGTATATACTTTAACAAAATGATAACGTACAATTAGAATTCTAATTATAAATCAGGTATACCACCTTCCACAATTCAGTGAACTTCCATAACAACGTAGAAACAACTTTAATGTATCGCATAAACGAAATCAATAACACAATTTCATTACTATATCAATATGTTACTCAAGTCGCCTTTAAACACTAATAAAGATCATTTAAGCCAAAACCAGGACTTTTATATCATAATTAACAATGAACTCGAACCACTATTCTGATTTATAACATGAATATTATTCAAGGATTAACAACTTTCTATTAACATTAGAACCAAGCAATACAGATTAACTCTTAATAACTCACAACATTCCAATTCTTTAAATACTAACAAGTATTTCTCATCTTGTTTAATTATATAAAACTAACTCAATCAACTTTCTTAAATATAAATGCTTCACGAGTCTAATTACAACTCTTTGATTAGGAGACAATAAAACTAACATAATCAATCCTATACCAACAAGCTTCTAAGAATAATCACCGTTCTTTGAATAAATCTTCAAGTCCATAACTCGGTCATGGTTTCACTTCAATGATATCAAGTAATATCAGAAATCATTTCTGGTTCCTCTTAGTATGAACTCTTCTACTTGTTGAAATGCCAACCTCTAATCGAACACACAATTCAATTAGATTTCCTTACTACCCAACAAAGCTAAAGTATGACTTCCATCAATCATGCTAAACTAACCTGTCTTATTAAACTAGTTCAAGAACTTATATTTACTAATCTTCCGCAACACTAACATTATCATCAATCTAATTTATCAACCAAGTATGGGTCCATAACCAATATGCATTCACTACCAATTTACAACAATATAATGATACTCTATTTATAAAATCAATCAATATAAACACAATCCAATTTAATATACAAATTCACCAACAACAATAGTTCAGCCACATCAATACCACATAATCAACAACCACAATTCATCATCAAATTATCAACCATCATTCACGATTCACAAGAAAGAAATCAAGATCAAAGGGAATAATCAAAGGGTTAGTACCTCTGCTCACAAGAGCAGCGAAGAACTGAGGGATGAAGGGGGAGTTTCGAAGCTCCGGTGCATATCAGCGCAGCTCCGGCGAGGCTTAATAACAGCAGCGGAACGCCAACAGCAAGATTCCGGCGGTCGTTCGTCGATGAAATAACGCTACAACAAATCGCCCGCTGGAAAACCACGAACAGAGCACGAACAACGAAGAAGAAGCGAGAGAAGTGAGACCGACTAGAGAACAGCGCGGCTCCGACGAGTTTCAAGAACGCCGGCAAGGAGAGGCGCAACTCCGGCGAGGCAGAGAGCAGGGGACGAGAGAGATGAAGGGGTTTAGGGGTTTAATTGGGGTTTCGGGTTTTTCACACGGGAATAGAGAGAAAGAAAAGGTTTTTGGGGGTTTTAATTCTCTAAACAACCGACAAGAGAGGGGGGGTTATTTGGGTTTATCTAACCGACCAACAAGAAAGAAGATGAGATCGACAAAGGTTTGGGATTTTTCCCTTGTAAAAATACTGATCAACAAATTGCTAGCTAGAAACCAATATATAAAATAATAATAATCTCATATAATTAAATAAATAATTACATTAAAAACACGACATAAAAATCACATCCCACAACTCAAATAAAATTAGATTTTCGAAACATAATTAAGTTAATAAATATAATCAACATTTAATAAACGCTATTAAAAATAGGGCTATTACATGTTACCCCGTGGTATGCGGACTTCGCCATTTTTGTGTGAGTGGACAAACCCCTCCAGAGCTGAGCTACCAGCAGAGAAAGAAATTTCTCTATGATGCCAAACAATTCTTTTGGGATGACCCTTTGCTTTACAAACTCTGTGCTGACACCATCTACAGGCGATGTATCCCAGAGTGGGAGGTGCATGACATTTTGAAGCACTCTCACTCCCTTCCATGTGGAGGCCATGATGGGCCTTCCAAAACAGTAGCAAAGGTACTTCAATCTGGTTTTTATTGGCCAACACTTTTTCATGATGCTAGTACTTTTGTTAAGTCTTGTGATGCATGCCAACGAAGAGGAAATATTTCCCGTAGACATGAGCCCAAACACCCATCCTAGAAGTTGAACTATTTGATGTGTGGGGTATTGATTTTATGGGTCCTTTTCCCTCTTCCTCAGGCAACAATTTCATACTTGTTGCTGTTGACTATGTCTCTAAGTGGGTAGAAGCTATTGCATCACCGACCAATGACTCTAAGGTTGTCATGAAAATGTTCAAAAAGATTATCTTTCCACGGTTTGGGGTACCAAGAGTTGTCATTGGTGATGGGGATCCCACTTTCACAAAAGAACCTTTGAAGCCCTACTCAAAAAGTATGGTGTCTACCATAGGACTGGCCTAGCATACCACCCTCAGACAAGTGGGCAAGTAGAAGTGTCGAACCGGGAAATAAAGTCTATTTTGGAGAAAGTGGTAGCTAAATCGAGAAAAGATTGGAGTGATAAGTTAGATGACACCTTATGGGCTTATAGAACTGCTTTTAAGACCCCTATTGGTACCACCCCTTATCGAGTAGTCTATGGAAAAGCATGCCACCTACCTGTCAAACTAGAGTATAAGGCTTTTTGGGCGGTTAAAGAGCTGAACCTTGATGCCAAATTAGCAGGAGAAAAGCGTTTATTGCAGATCAATGAGCTTGATGAACTTAGATTAAATGCTTATTTTAGTTCGCGTCTCCACAAAGAGCGCAGTAAGAGATGGCATGATAAGAAAATTCTGAGTAGGGAGTTCAATATTGGTGACAAGGTTTTATTGTACAACTCTAGACTAAAGCTTTTTCCTGGTAAGCTGAAGTCTAGGTGGTCTGGTCCTTTTTCTGTCACTAACACTAACAAGTTTGGTTCTATTGAGGTGATGAATGCAACAGGTGAGAAGTTCAAAGTTAATGGACAACGTCTGAAGTTGTACTATACTGGAATCCCTGTTGGATCTGTGGAGGAGTTATACCTTCAACCCCCATCCCCTTCTGTTTGAGGGATGAAGCATTATGGTCGTGCGGGACCTTTATAAACCAGCGCTAATCGGGAGGCAACCCGATTTCTTTCCTTTACTTTCTTAGTTTTTTCTAGATTTTTATTTTTACTTTGTTCATTTTTTGTAGTTTAGTGAGAGAGTGAGAGGGTACTGATATTCCTCTTCAGGTCACATATGTGCAGGAGTGCTTACCAATTGGACATATTCACTCAAAAATACGAGCCCCTGCTTACTGGGCATAGCCCGAAGCCATCGGGCGAGGCAGCCCGATCGGGCGCGCAACGAAAGTTGAGAAAGCAGGAAAAAGTGCGTCGCCCGATTCAATCGGGCCTGGACGCCCGATCGGGCGAAGCACCGTCAACATGTTTTACGATAAAAAATTGAGGAACTGACATAAGCCCGATGGTATCGGGCGACCTCGCCCGATCAGGCCCGCAACCAGATTTGAGAAGACAGGAAAACGCCCGATCGGGCGTGGACACCCGATCGGGCCCGCAACGAACTTGATTTTTTTGGGAATTAACTGACAGACGCCCGATGGCGTCGGGCGACCTCGCCCGATCGGGCCCGCAAAGGATTTGGGAATTTTCAGAATAAGAAAAAACACGCCCGATGGCGTCGGGCGAGCTCGCCCGACCGGGCTCGGGGTCCGGCTGGGCAAAATAAAGGGGTTTTTTCCCCTCTTTTCACTCACTTCCTCTCACATTTTCTCTCTCCTCCAAACCCTAACCCCCAAATTCTCCCATCTTCTTCTCCAAACCCCCCTTTCCACCATTGAAAACCCTCCTTCAAATCTTCAAATTCTTACCAATTTCTCTCTCCTATCACTTTCTATTCATCTCTCACTCTATTTTCTTCACTTTTCTCCCTTTCTATCTCCCCCCTTTATCTTCTTCTTCATTTTTCCACCATTAAAGTGAAGATTTGAGTGCTTCAAGTTTTTCCCCATCTTTTCCCCATTAGAGAGTGAGTTGAAGCTTCGAAATTTTGCACATCCTAGCATCATGTTCACAAGGCGACGAAAATCTACAACGAGGTCACAACCACCACCACCACCGGAAATTCCCTGAGATGAGACTTTCCCGGAAGTCATCTTCTCCACGGAAGAACAAAGGGAACGATTTCAGCGCCTCAAGGGGCGCGAGGTAAGTCCTACCACGTTCCTTGATATTGAATTCTTGGAAAATTGGGCATTCATAATGAATTTAAGGAATTTATGAAAATCATTGGTATGGAACCCCTTTATCATGTTCATGTCAATACCTATCCCGTGCTTGTGTATGAATTCTATAGTAGCTTGAATGTGACTCACCCTCGTTCAGGACCAATCTCGCATGTTTCCTATAGGCTCTTAAATAGGGACTTCACCCTCACCCTGCCGGAGTTTGCTCGCATACTCCGTGTCCTTAACCGGGGGGAGATTGGGCACCCCCCTGACTATCATCAAGGGACGTTTACTATGCATAACGGGGACGAAACTGATTTTACCTTCAACACTGTCATGCTAGGTATATACACCAACCCATCTTCAAAATTTGGGTTCGTTTCATGTCAAAGACCTTGTTTGGGAGGGTTGAAGGGCAGCTCATTCGAGGGGATGAGCTTTATCTCATAGGCAGCTACATGTATCGGGGCACTCCCCGCCGTTTCCACTACAACATCCCTCACCATGTTGCGCTCCAAATGGAGCGTATTGCCACCACATACCCTAAGAGGCGCGCCGATGGGACGTTCTCCTCTCGGCCCATCGTGAACGGGGGGCTAGTCACTCTTTTTGCTAGGGCCATTCCAGATTTTGACGAGACTCGGTATCAGCCAGCCTTAGGCCCTACCCTCTTGGACTATGCCTATCTCACTCGCCTGCATTGGTTAGAACGGGGTGGGGACACATACAAGTGGCAAATTAACGGAATGCGTTCCATTGACCTGCCCAACCCTTTGGCCAAAATCAAACCTGGCCAACCTCACTATCACCTTCCCATTGCAGGTTCTGACTTTCCCACCCCTCGCCCCGAGATCCCTGAGCGTACTTATTATCGTCGTCCCCATGTTGAGGATATTCCCTCATCTTCTGATGCTCCCCCTCCCCATATTCTACTGCTCCTCCTTCCTTTGATTTTCAGGAAATGATGATCCTGCTTCATCGCATGAATACTAGCATTACAGCCAATACAGCAGTTATCCAGGGCCTCAGCCAGCAGGTTGATGCCAATGGTGTTCTTCTACAGAATCTTAGTCAGCGGGTCGATACACTAGCCAACGATCAACACCTGGCTTTGTACTCGATGTATGACGAGAACTGCCGCTTGCATCGCATTGCTGAGCATGATGCACATCCTTCTGGTATACTTGGAACCCGAGCTACAGTCAGCCCGGCAATGAGGTGGATGGAGATGAGCTAGTGAGGACGTGCACATGGATGACTGATATCCATGTCTCTCCTTCCTCTTGTTGCAATGAGGTCATTGCCTCGTTCAGCTTGGGGGAGGATTTCTGTAAGTACACTCTCACTATTATTGCTTTTTAGGTAGGTTAGTGTTGTGTTCTTAGGTTAGTTAAGCTAGTTAATTAGTTAACTTTTTCTTTTCATAAAAACAAAACAACAAAAAAATGAAATATTGCTGAAAAAATACCAAAAATACGAGTTGAACATGAATAGTCTAATTGCTTCCCTGTGCCCCAAACTTTGCCTTGAAAAATGATTTAACTCATTATACTGGATAATCGGGCATTCGTGATTGGGATGTTGTGATTGGATCTTTGATTGCCTTGGTCTTGAGTAGATTTTGATGATAAAACACCTACTTTAACTGCATGCTTGGACTGGTTATTGTAAGGATTCATTCGAGCCTTCGGATGCATATTTATGTCCGAATTATCCTTGTGTGTTAGTTCCTCTATCATTCTTATCTTGACTTTGGCATTGTACTCGTTGATTTCTGATGACTTTGAACATTGTGCTGTGATAGAGGCGTTCAATTGTTTTGATTTTTGGCCTCAGAATTTTCTCAAAAGAATCATTTCCCTCCTAGCCCCGCTGAGCCTAATGACTTTTTTGGATCTATGTCAAGCCACATTACATGCCTTGAGCCTTTTCAATGTTTTGTCCCAAGCCTAGCTTGGGGGAGCATTTGTTAGGTTAGAACTATGTTGTGTGGTTGATTTTCGGGTTGATTGGAAATAATATGTTTATGATGACATGAGGTGAAGTGAATAAGAGAAAAGAAAACAAAGAAAAAAAAATAGAAAATAACACATGAAAAGAATCAAAAAGTCACGAGTCATGAAAAAAAAAAGAGTAAAAATCAGAACAATACATTTTGCTGAAAACTATCAAAGAGACAATTGTTGGTTGGTTCGAAAAATCTAAAGTTGGTCATTATTTTGGGTATGTGATTGAGACCATGGAAGTTGTTTTACACACCTAGTTCTACTAGTGTTGATTGCTCCCCTTTTCTGGGCTTTTCCACCACATTCCCCAAATAATTCCCATACCTTTACCCCGAGCCCCATTACAACCCTCAGAAAGACCTTGTGAGCACTTGTTTGAATGTTTGTTCGAGTCGACTTGAGTAGGATGAGCGATATTTTACCTTTTCTAAACACATGAGAGTGTGAGAGGGAAGGGATATTATGGTTGGGTTGGTGAACGTTCGGGCACACTTTATGCTCGCCACAAATATTGAGAGGAGTGACATCCTGGTGAGCCCCTTTTCAAGATGTGCAAGTTATGTATGGATGCTATTTCGGACAATCTGCTTAAGTGATTGGTAGTCAAAAGTGATCTGATCAACTGAACTTGAACTTTGCTTGCTTGAAGGTTTTTGAGGTCAAAAATGTTTGAGTTTCATACTTTGAGGGGTGAAGCAAATTCTATTCATATTCATGTTGTGCTTTGCTTAGGGACAAGCAAAGGTTTAGCTTGGGGGAGTTTGATGTTATGGTTTTATATAGAGTTTTCTCCCCTAATTATGTGCTAAAAGTTGTGATTATGGTGCTCTTAGGAGCCATTTGGTACTAACTCTCTCCATCTAGTTGTGGTTTGCTATTTTGTATTGAATTGTAGGTTTTGGAAGCTATCACCTACTTTACATGATTGCACAGTGGATTAGTGGGGTTAGATGCCGAGTTTCTAGATCCCGATGATGATTTCCGGGACTTTGAGCAAAGAAGAACAAGAAACGAGAAAATACTGATCGGCCCGATAGCATCGGGCGGCCCAGCCCGATAGCATCGGGCGGCCCAGCCCGATCGGGCGAAGAAGCGCGTTCAAAGTTTCTGTTGCGGGCCCGATCGGGCGTTCAACGCCCTGTCGTATTTCGGTGTTTCGCCCGATCGGGCGAGTTGGCCCGACGTCGGGCGCCCTTCCAGCTACTCTGCCTGCCATGTCATAAGACCGCCCGATGTCATCGGGCGGGTCAGCCCGATTGCATCGGGCGTCTGGCGATTTTAGCCTTACTCATCTGCTTTGAAGCCCGATGTCATCGGGCGACTTAGGCCCGATCGGGCGTCTGACGAGATGCGGATTTTTAATGATTTCGGGCCCTTCTTTCGAGATTTTCTTCTATTGTTTTAGGGCTTGTATAAATAGAAAAATCAGATTTATTAGCTCTTATCTAGTTTTTATTATTTGTTTTCTCCATAGAGTGTTTCAAGAACCTTAATTTATTGCTTTGTGATTTCAATTCAAGATCAAACCTTTTGCTTATTCATAGTTCAATATAATTCGGTAATCTTTCTTCTTTACTTCTTTGTTATTTCTTCCATTGTTAATTATATTGTTTTCTTAGTTATTTGCCATGTTTCAAAGTATGAGTTTTTATATGATTCTTGTTATTGATTTCATGATTATGAGTGAGTAGTTCTATATCTAGAATTGTGGAGATCTATGTATGCAATGAGGGATTGATAGATTAGTTTGATTATCTGGTATTTTAATTGTTTCCTTTGATTGATTCTTCATGCTAGGATTATAAGTTAGGCCTGATTTATATTTCTACTATTGCAATACTGATTCTACTTCGAGAGGAGAGATACCGTATAGGCTTTCAATTATTAGGCAAAGTGACCCTTGACTATGCGAGAGCGGCTGGGTGATCTTTGAGGGAGGTAATGTTCGAGAGAAATTACATGTGCCATAGACAGTTGACTTACTAGGTGGTTATCATTTATCCTTGATTTCCCGAATTGTATGCATGGTGATCCATGATTCTAGTACTTTATTGATATTTTTACACCTTCATATTTAATTCTGCTATCTGTTTAGCTTAGTAACACAACCATTCATCTGATTTCGTTAGTATAATATTAGAGTTCAGATACGATAGTATAACTTCTCCCTGTGGATTCGATCCTGACTTCCCTGACTACTAGTTAGTGGACCTTAGGTTATTTTTGATTAGGTGATACGACTTTAGCCTGTCAAAGATCGTATGATTCTACTATCCGGATCGCGATTCTTACAGCGCTGACTTCAAATGTTTCTTGGATTGGAAAGCTTGATGTTTGGTTCTAAACCTGAAGCTTAAATTCTTATTAATCTGTTGTTGTTAAATATAGCATTTTGTCAAAATTAACAAATACAAATGCAATTTAAGCTCTCGATCAACTTTTAGCATTTAGAATTGAAGTTATGCTCCTTAATATTAACAAAGCTACTAAATCTCGATCAATTGTTTGACCTAAAATTGATAACTATTATTATTAGATGACTCTTTGTTATAAGACACTACTTGTGTATTAATCTTGTAATATACAAATACCAAATCTCGATCAATTGTTTCAACTGAAATTGATATGATGTATAAATAAATACTTACAAACTAAGGAGTAACCCTCAAAATACTCTATGCTACTATATAACCACCCAATAATAACGACAAAAGCTTAAGCCGAATGGTTAAAATTAAACATTGAAGGGTTAAAATTAAAAACCAAAGGGTTATAAAGAATAACGATTGAAATTCAAATAATAGTCATCGGTTACCAAAAAATGTCGCGTTATGTAAAAAGAAATAAAAATGAAGCAAAAGGTTCATATAAAATATTTATAATAAAAGTTAGATTATTGATTTTGAGTTACTGTTTGTAAGAAGATCTCTAACTCTTCTTCATTTTATTATCCTTTTTTCCAATCATGTAAGGAGATTACTAAATTGTTTTATTAAACAATTCATTCACTGCTCATCAGCATTACTTATATATGTGATCTTATTCTTTAATATTGATATTAGACAATAGGTTATTAGTAGATACTTCAACTGATCTTTTATTATAAAGTTATAAATGTTTTTCATTATATTCTAATATAGAATTACAAAATAATTTTCATATCACATAATTGTATGTACTCATCCATTCTATCGTATGGGGTACTATATCTTCTGTCATTTTGTTTATAGCATATTCATTTGAAATCGTAATGTGTAAAGGTTTTAAACAAATAAAGAGTGGATGGTTAACAAAATATCCACTTGGAAGAAAAGAACAATGATTATATTTTAAGTAAAAATTACAAACACGTTATTACAACTTGCTGCTTGAAAAGACGAAAGTGCCACTACAAAATGTAAAAAGACTAAAGTGCTACTACAAAATAAAATAAAAATAAAAAGAAAGGTTGTTAAGCTAATGGTAAGCATCATGAGATTCGAAGTCGAGACCTAGAAGTCAGGCAGACACTTTCATTGTTGTTTTTGTAACCAAGTGGGCGGGATATTCACCATGCTAAAAAGTTGATACATCAAATAATTATAGTATACACAACATTATTTGCAAATTATAACATAATTTTTGTTTACCAATAAAATGTAGCCTATTACTATAAAATTATAAACTTAAAATCGTTTGAACATGTTTTGCTACTAATTTAATTGATTTTATGTTTGAACATATATATATTTACAACAACATCGAAAGCGTCTGCCTGACTTTAAACGACTATAAGTTTGCAAATTTCTAGTAACAATACACATTTTAGTAGTAACACAAACCTATATTATAGTTTGCAAAAAAAAAAAATGGATTAAAATGATTTTTAAAAAACTTTTGTAGTAACACTTTGGTCTTTTCTGGTTTAGAATCAAACATCAAACTTTCCAGTCAATGAGACGTTTGAAGTTCATTATATGACAATAAAAGTTAAAAGTATAACATATTATTATTTTTGATAAAATCAATGATATTATTAACAAAATAGTTTCAAACGATTATAAGTTTGTAATGTTTTTAGTAATAATAATAATTTTAATAGTAATTTAAATCTATATTATTGTTTGCAAAAAACAGTGGTGTATAGTATAATTACTTAATGTCTTCACTTCTTGACATGGTGAATATCCGCAATTTTGGTATGCGTTTATGGCTATTAGGTCTCGAGTTTAAATCCATGCATCCCAAATTTTAATCCCCATTAAAATGATTTTTTTTTTTTTTTACATTTGTAGTAACATTTTAGTCTTTTTAAAATTCATATTAGCACTTTAGTCTTTAAATATTGTTATCATGTTTACACCTATTTGCACCTATTTGATCTATGGATCTTATGATCTTACGATCCGATCCTATTGATTAGATTCTCCTTCACTTTTAGATTAAAGTTATGACCTCGATCATGACAACATTGTTTAGCATTATAAATATATGTTATCTTATTCCTTAACATGAATATTAAACAACATATTATTATTATTATCTCTTAAGTCAAACTAAAACCATGTTTTAACAACTTATTGCTTGGAAAGACCAAAGTACTACTATTTTTTTTTTGGAAAAGACTTCAGTGCTACAAAAAAGTAAACAAAATTATAAAAAACATTTTTATAGTAAAAAAACTAATATGAACCCGGTGCACACTAATTAATGTACATCCGATCCATATCACGTGAGTTTATGATAGTATATATTGATATGATATAGTGTATGTTAAAATGATATATTGTATGTTAAAATGATACAATGTATATTAAAATGATATAGTGTATGTTACAGTGATATAATGTATGTTAAAATGATATAGTGTATCACTACTAGAAAAACGACGATTTGCGTCCCCTGATTTGCGTCGCACTGAAACGGAAATGACGCAAAAGGGTGATTTGCGTCGCACGCAAAGAAGAGTGCGACGCACATCATGGGTAACTTAACACCAGTATAAGCTATATGCGTCGCACGTACCATAGGTGCGTTGCAAAAGCCTAATGTGCGTCGGACCCTCAGATGCATACGACGCAAATCGTATTCGGAGATCTGCATCGGATGTTATTTTAACGCGTTGCAAAAGCCCAATTTGCGTCGGACTTCACGACCCATCCGACGCAAATCCGCGGTCCACAACTTAATCCGCGTGTTATTAGGTTTAACCGTATCACCCCTCACTCACTCCAGCAGTTTGAAACTTAAACCTAAAATTTATTTCACCGCCGCTTCCTCTCACTCTCCTCTCTCTCTCTCTCTCCACCTCCCTCATTCACTCCATTTCTTTCCTTAAACCTAAAATTTCAGCCGCTTCCTCCCACTCTCCTCTCTCTCTCTCTCTCTTTCCCCCTCCCCACTCACTCCATTTTTCCTTGAGCACTCGATTTCGTTCGTACAACACTCGATTTCGTAAAATTTCACCGCATCAAATCAATTTCGTTCAGCACTCGATTTCGTTCGTACAACACTCGATTTCGTTCGTTGATGACTCGATTTCGTTCGTTGAGCACTCGATTTCGTTCGTACAGCACTAGATTTCGTTCGTACAGCACTTCGTTCGTTCAGCACTTCGTTCGTTCAGCACTTCGTTCGTTCCACTTCGTTCGTTCGTTCACCACTAATTCGTTCGTTCGTGAAATAAGGTAACTTGCTTTATTTTTCCTTTTTCTTCTTTTTCGCATGTCTTAATTTATTGTTATTTGTCATTTTTTCCAGATCTGTTTGAAGACCTCCTCATTTCTTCGCTTTCCAGTTCGAATTTCCAGAAATTTCACAAAGAACAACTGAGGAAGAGCCATGACTTCCAGTTCAAACATTTCTTCGGTTGTTTAGATCTGATTTTGTTGATTTTAGGTTCAATTTTTTATCTTAGTTTTGTATTTTTTAGATCTGACAAAGAACAAAATTGAAGAAGAATAATATTTATTTTCGTTTAATTTTTAGATTCAATTAGTTTTATTTTTGTTGAATTTTTAGGTTCAATTTCGTTTTTTTTTCGTTCAATTTTAATGTTCAATTTCGTGTTATTTTCTTTCTGTTTTTAGATCTGATTTGTTTTATTTTCGTTCATGTGTTTGTTTTGACATTTTGTATTTCATCCATGTTAGATGCAACCATGTAATTCTGGTTGGTGTTTTATTTGCGTTCATGTGAGTTTGTCTCTGGTTGTTAATGGTGAATAAATTTTGTTTTTTTTTTTTTGAAAAATGGGCCATTTGCGTCGGATGTGGCCCTCCATCCGACGCAAAGTCTACTTTTTTTTTTAAAAAAATGGAACATATGCGTCGCACATGGCCAATGGTGCGAAGCAGATGCGTGATTTGCGTCGCATCGTTGACTATGTGCGACGCAAATTTCCCTTCTTTGGCAGTTTGTTGGGCTGGGGAAAGCCATCTGTGTCGCACCGTATACAAGGTGCAACGCAAATAGCTAGACGATCTGCGTCGTTTCCGCATACGACGCAGATCAATTATAGGTCATTTGCGTCGAGGGCTTTGGCGTCGCACCTATGTCCGACGCAAATAGGCGCCTCACATCCGACGCAAATTGCCTTTTCTCTACTAGTGTATGTTAAAGTGATATAGTGTATGTTATAATGATATAGTGTATGTTAAAGTGATATAGTGTATGTTATAATAATATAGTGTATGTTAAAGTGATATAGTGTATGTTAAAGTGATATAGTGTATGTTAAAGTGATATAGTGTCCGTTAAAATGATATAGTGTATGTTAAAGTGATATAGTGTGTGTTAAAGTGATATAGTGTATGTTAAAGTGATATAGGGTATGTTAAAGTGATATAGTGTATGTTATAATGATATAGTGTATGTTAAAATGATATAGTGTATGTTAAAGTGATATAACGGGTCACGTGCCTGGACCTGGTACACACTATTTTTAGTGTGAACCGGGTCCACGCAAGTCGGATTGTTTTTATAGGGGAAAAATGTAGGATCCTACGATCCAAAAGGACATGATCGAACCTGAACTTGCGGTTCTACAACGATTGAATGATCCTTCAATCGTATCCAACTAAACTTTTGTAATTCTTGTAGACTTAAGTTGTATACTATTTAGATCATAAGATATAGACATAAAAGCATTTAGAAAACCAATTATTGAAATTTATTATATTCCAACCTTTAAATATTGTTATCGTGTTTACACCTATTTGATATATGGATCTTACGATCTGATCCTACCCATTATATCCTCCTTAACTTTTAGATTAAAAGTAGGATTGACAACATTGCTTAGCATTACGTATATATGTGATCTTATTCCTTAACATGAATATTAGACAACATATTATTATTAATAATAATATTATTAATAATAATAATATTATTATTAATATTATTATTATTATTATTATTATTATTATTATTATTATATTATATTGTTATTATATATTATTATTATTATTATTATTTTTATTATTATTGTTATATTATTATTGTTATTATTATTATTATTATTATTATTATTATTATTATTATTATTATTATTATTATTATTATCTCTCTAGTAAAACCAAAACTATGTTTTTACAGCTTATTGCTTCAAAAGACTAAAGTGGTACTACACATTTTAAAAGCTACTAAAGTGCTACTACAAATTCATTCATTCATTAGAATTGTGTTTTAAAAATGTCTCATTTATATATAAACTTATAGTCACGTGTTGAAAGATGTATGTTTTTGCACTATTGAAAGATTATGTTATAACTTGTTAAATGAATATGACATATTTAATGAAAAAAAGTACTTTTAGGTAGTTATAATTGATGGGTTAGAACAACATATATGCAGTATTTTTATAGTTTTTGTAATTTATGGTAAAAGAGTACTAGGGACGAAGAGCGTATATTAATTGCATGGATATTAATGTAACTAAATTTGTTAGGTTCAAAACCGAAAGCTTAAATTCTTACTAATCTATTACTAATAAATACAACATTTTTTCAAAATTAACAAATACAAATGCATACTTAAGCAAAAGTTTTATAACATTTTTATAATAACTCTTAATAGTTTAAATATTTTGTTTATTGTTTATTATAAGGCACCAGAATTATTAATCTTGTTATATACAAATACTAAAAGTGCTACTACAAAATAAAATAAAAATCAAAAGGGGGGGGGGGAGGCAATGTGGAAATAATAGCAAGCATGAGATTCGAACTCTAGACCTCACAGCCATAAACGTGCTTTCAAGTGTGCAATTGTAACCAAGTTGACCGGATATTAAACCATGATAACAAGTGGATAAATTATATTGTTATAGTAAACACCACTGTTATTTGCAAACTATAATATAGGCTATGTTTACTATTTTAATATTTCGGGTTACTAGAAAAATCACTAACATATAATCGTTTCAAATTTATAGGTTCTAAATCGGAAGCTTAAATTCTCACTAATCTGTTACTAATAAATGAAATATTTTTTCAAAATTAACAAATACAAATGCAATTTAAACAAAAGTTTATAACAATTTTACGATAATACTTAGTAATAGTTTATATACTTTGTTTATTATTTATTATAATGCGCCACAATATTAGTCTTGTTATATACAAATACTAAAAGTGCTACTACAAAACAAAATAAAAAAACCAAAACAATGGGGGGGGGGGAGATGTGGAAGTAATAGCAAGCATGAGATTCGAACTCGAGACCTCACATCCATACACGCACTTTCAAGTTTGGTGTTGTAACCAAGCGGACGAGATATTCAACCGTGATAACAAGTGGATAGATTAAATACTTATAGGAAACAACACCGTTATATGCAATCTATAATATAAGTTATGTTTACTATTTTAATTTTTTGTGTTACTAGAAAAATCACAAACTTACAATCGTTTGCAATTTATAGTTTCTAAATCGGAAGCTTAAATTCTTACGAATCTATTACTAATAAATACAACATTTTGTAAGAATTAATAAATACAACATTTTGTAAGAATTAACAAATACAAATGTAATTTAAGCAAAATTTTTATAATAAAACTTAATAGTTTAAATACATTATTTATTATAAGGCACCACAATTATTAATGTTGTTATATACAAATACTAAAAGTGCTACAACAAAATAATAAAAAAACAAACAAATGAGGGGGGGATGTGGAAGTAATAGCAAGCAGGGGATTCGAACTCGAGACCTAATAGTCATAAATGCGCTTTCAAGATTGTAGTTGTAACTAAGTGGACGAGATATTCAACTGTGATAACAAGTGGATAAATTAAATACTTGTAGAAAACAACACCATTATTTGCGAATTATACTATAAGTTATGTTGAGAATTTTAATGTATAGTGTTACTAAAAAATCACAAACTTACAAACGTTTCAAATTTATGGTTTAATTTTTTGTTATGTATACATATATAGAACATATGTGTTAATTTAAATTTTAATGGACTCCAAACTTTTTCTGAATTGGAAAGCTTAATTTTTGGTTCTAAACAAGAAGCTTACTTTCTCACTAATTTGTTACTGTCATGTCATTGTGTTTAATCTAGTACCATATTATGTTACTAATCAATAACATTATGAATAAGATGAAGCTGTCGAAACATTTGAATAAAACGAAGGATTCATAGTAGAAGATCGTGAAGATGAAGGCAATATAAGAATAATCTGAAGAAAAAAATTAGAATTCTTTTTTTAGTTTTAAACAAAGGATTACTACAAATCTAAATAAAGGAAACTTCGTAAAACAGATCTTTGAAACAAATACAAAGAACAAATCATTATCTCTCGAAAATTATATAATGCATATGAAGAAACAATATCTTTAAAGAAAATACACATATAATACCACTAGTGGAAAAATGAAGAAGGGCTGCGCTGAAAAAGGCTTGTAGGGCTGCGCTTTTGGACAGCAGCCCTTTCAATAGCATCCCTTCACTTTTTAAGTAGAGTTGCGCTTTTTAGGTAAAAGCGCAACCCTTCAAGCTTAAAAGGGCTGCGCTTTTTAGGTAAAATCGCAGGCCTTCCTAAAAAAAAAAATTTTTTTTTTTGACATATTTTTACTCATATATTAATCTCACATTTTCTGAATTTTAACGTTTGCATTAAACTTTAAAGTAAACCATCCAAATCCAGAAGAGAAGAAATTATAGATCTACAATGCAACTAAACCCAAAACAAAAAAAAAAAGAACGAAACAAAAAGGAACAAAAACTAATATACAGAAGAGAAGAAATTATAGATCTGAAAATACAAGAACATTAATCAAAACAAAGATTAAGAAATTATAGATCTGAAAATACAAGAACATTAATCAAAAACTGCCTCCAAACATGGACCTAATAATGTTTAAATACTTAAAACAAAACCCTAATACATAATTAAGGAAATAATAAAATTCGGAAATACACTTAAAATGCCTATTTGGAGCCTTAAACGAACTCGGATGGCTTAAAAAGCCTATACGTCACGGCGTAGCGGTGTGTTTGACTCGTTGGCCCGTTCCGCTTCCGAAAAGGTATCACAATAGGCAATCGGACTCCGTCGGCATGATTCGTGCAAATTATTTCAGGCTTTTTGTCACATTTCTGGGAGTTTTTGAGAGAGAAGAGAGGACGAGAGAGAAGGAGGAAAGGGAGGAGGGACATGAGAGAGAAGGAGGAAAAGGGAAGAGGGACGTGAGAGAGGAGAGAGAGAGGGATATTATATTTGAAGCCCGTGAATTTTTCATTTCAAATTTTTTTAAGAAGGGCTGCGCTTTTCTTCAAAAGCGCAGCCCTATGTAACAGAAGGGTTGCGCCTTTGAAGAAAAGCGCAACCCTTCACTAGTAGGGCTGCGCTTTTAGGAAAAGCGCAACCCTTCCTTTTTTTTCCCTAGTGTATAAAACGAAAATTTACAAAGTAAAGAAAAAAAATAATAAAATTAGATTTTTCGAACATTATAACAAAGATAATCATTGTCGAAAAATAATTGAATTGAAGAACATGAATAACATGAAGAAGATGAAAATATTAGAAGAAAGAGAAGAGAAAGACAAACCCAAAAAAGAATTACTGTCAAAAAAATGAGAGGAGAGAGATTGGATTAGTTGCAAAATTAGGAGCATTAATTATTTCTAGAAAACAAAACTAATTTTGAAAGTTCTCTATTGCCGAAGTTAGTTTGATTAAAAAAAACCCTAGCCTCCCCCTCTCTCTTTGTCTCTCTAAAATCCTAGCCTCCCCTACTCCTTCTTCATCAGTTAGGGACTACCACGGATGATTTCATCCATGATAAGCACCCTTTTTCCTTGTATTTTTCAGTTTTTAGTTTATTTTCTTATTTTGCTGAATAAATTAGTATCTCTTTATGAGATTTCTTCAAACCTTGTTATGGGGGCTTTAGTCTCTGTTGTGGAGATCTCCTTCTCCCCTACGGGAGTTGTGAGTGTGGTTTTTTTTTGTTTTTAGGTATGAGAAATTGTTCTTATGGGCTGAAATTCAAGACTCAACATGAAGGTATTGGAATCTCGGATGCGGTTAACATGGCTCGATCAAGAATGCTCTTCCCAAACTATGCCAGAATGATAAACTTCTCATCAATAGCTGTTTGATTCTGCAAATTAAATACAAGGGGGCTGCGCTGTATTGCTCGATCTAGTTCATTATAGTTTCTTCCAAGATGAATTTGATTTAACCTTGTTTAATTGTATCTTGTTATCCTTTAATATCTATTGTAGATGCCGTTTGGCCTTTAATTAATGAAATATCTCTTTCAAAAAAAAAAAAAAATTATTGTTAGAAAACACAAAACAGATTTGAAATTTGAACTCAATTTTCATTTGAAATTCAAATGAAAAATCTGAAAACACAAATTTGCGGCCCAAACCCAAACACCAATAAAAAGGTGCCACATCACCGGTGTATGTAGGGAATACATACACCAAGTATATGTGTAGCCTCCAGGTAAATTTGGAATCATAATATATTATGTTTGAGTAATGCAATTTAATGTTCGTAGAAAAACAAATTATTCATTAAAAGGACAGATTAATGTTTTGTTTAACGTCGAATCAGTTAATTAAGCTTATAAAAATTCTCATTGCATCTATTAGTTAAACGATTTTATAATTAATTAAGCCAAAATTATAACTATTAACTGACCATAATTTTTAACCCAAAAATAATAGCTATTATCTAGAAAAAAAAATTATAACTATTATTGCAAAACGATAAAGATAAACTAAAGTACCATAACTTTAATAAATCATAACTTTTAATCGAAAATAATTACTATTAACCTCAACACAAAACCAATAACCACAAAGACATAATTCAATAGTGGAAAAAACCTTATCTGTCACTTAGTAACAGATACGATTTTTACAAAACCGCATCCGAAAATCAATCAGAAAAATGGGAAGGAAAGCAGGATCGAAAATTTGATCCGGTCCTTTAGTGAACCGGATCATATTTTAGAAACGGTTCCGGTTTTCTAAGATCTAATCCGGTTCACAAGACCAGATCAGATTTCTTATTTTTTCTAAAAGAAAAAGTTGTGTGGCCCATGTTCCTCGTGGCCCATTTCCTCCCTTATAACCCCAGCTCAATCCTCTCTCAGACGCTCACCCCATCCCCCTAACGAACCCTGAAAACATCCTCCCTCTCTCTCATAACCCTAAAAACATCCCCCCTTCTCTCTCATAACCCTCTCCTCTCTCGCTCGTAACCCTCTCCTCTCACACACACACAACAAGAATCCGCCATTTTACCGTCCGCATTTACCGTCCGTCTAAACTTGCAGATAGTAAAGTTAAAATTACCGTCCGAATTAAATCAGACGCTACCGTCCAATTTCCAAAATTTACCGTCTGCTATGCTGCCCGACACTATTTACCGTCTGTTTTTACGTCCGCTCAAATATAATAAAATAAAAAATTTACCGTCCGCCTAAGACCATTTACGTCCAGAAGACGGACGCTAACTTTGAGGGTGATGAATAAGGACGGCGATCAACCCAATTCTTTCACTCTCTCTCATCCCAATTCTTTCACTCTCTCTCGTTATGTTTCTCTCACTCTCTCTCATCGTCTTTTTGTCGTCGCCATCCATCCCCAACATCACAAACTCCACGAAAACAGTTGAAATAACGCATTCGCCATATTTTAAGGTTAGATCTAGTATTTGTTTTTTTTCATAATTTCTGTTTTTTTGGGTAGTTTTATGTTTCGATGGTTGGTTTCCTTCAAATTCGTTTTTTTTAAATTGGTTTTCTTCAAACTTTTTAAAGTTCGTTTTTTAAAATTTGATTTCTTAAAATTGGGTTTTTTAGTTGGATTTGCGCTGTCTTTAGGGTTTTTGTGTCGGCAGCGGTTAGGGTTTTTTGGTCGGCAGTGGTGAGGGTTTCTGGGTGGCGGCAGTTAGGGTTTTCGGAAGGGTCTTCTGGGCTGGGGTTTTTATTTCAAATGTTTTTTTTTTCATTTTTCGATTTTTTTTGTTTTTAGGGGGTTAGTTTGTGGTAGTTCTGAGTTTTTTTTTTCAGAACATCTTTGTCCTTTTTTTTAAAAAAAATTCTGCATAGATTTCAGTTTGATTTTTTTAAATTTTTTTTTTGGTTTTGTGGTTTTTTAATTTCGTTTTTTTATTTGAATTTCGTTTTCTGTTTTTTTTTTTAAATTTTTTTTCTATTTTGATTTTTCGTACTTATTTCTTGTCATTCTGATTTTTGATTATGAGTTTTGGGTTTCTGGGTTATGGGGTGCGGATTTGAAATTTCAGACGCTAATTACTGTCCGAATTTTCGGACGCTAAGATGAACTAAGATGAACGACGCCTCCTGTCCTCCTCCCAAGTCTCATACTCATCGCTCGCCGTTCTCACTCGTCTCCTCTCTTCTCTCAATATTTTCGTTCGTGATTCGAGATATTCGTCACGATTTAATCTAATCCCAACTCAGATTTTGTCGCAATTTCGTCTCTTTCCAACTTAGATTTTATCGCGATTTCGTCTCCTCCCAACTCAGAATTCGTCGCGATTTCATCTCCTTCGAACTCTGATTTCATCGCGATTTCGTCTCCTTTCGCAATATTCGTCGCTCATTATTCCATATATGAGGTTTTTCGTTTTTTAATCTAGTTGTAATTTCTGATATCATTGTATTATTTTGATTTTGTCAGATCTGAAGTCCTCTCATAATTTTCGTTTTCTTATTTTCGTTTTTCTATTTTCGTTTTTAGGGATAGTTTTTTTTATTAATTTTGTGTATTTTAGTTTGTTTTCGGTGTCTATTTAAATGCAGATTTTGTATATTTTAGTTTGTTATTCCAAATCTATTCTTAGTTTCTTTTTTTTTGTTTGTTAGGGTTTGTTTGTATTCTTAATTTTGTGTATTTTAGTTTAAGATTTAGGCTATTGCTTCCACCATATATTTTGTATATTTAATTCTAGATAATGTAATTTTGTTTTAATTTGGAATTAATGTGGATGTATTTCACTGAATTTTTAGTTGTATTTTGTTTGGTATACAACTGCAGCTGTATTTTCATTTTGTTTGGTATACAATTGTGTGTATTTGGGTTGAAGGCACTAATACTTGAAAGGTGGTGAAGACCTACAACCTCCATGTCTGCTCTCTTTTTTTGACATAAATTTCAATAAACTGCAGCAATTTTGAGGTATAAACCGGATTAGTTAGTCTGATTTACTAATCTAGTTTTACCTTAAAACTGCAATAGTAAATAATTTACTAATCTGGTTTTGGACTAGATCAGTAAATATTTTGGATCTGCTGCGAGCACACCCGATGTGGATCAAAACCGAATAGTAAGCTCGATTTTGACCGCATCGGATGGACTTTTTTCCACTAGTGATTATCAATTGAAAACCATAATATTGACCAGAATATCATATCTGTAACCCAAAACTATAATTACTAACCAAGAGATCAGAGCTACCAAATCCAAAATAATTATCGTTAGTCCGAAAATTATAACTTATAACCATCAAATTATAACGATATCCTAAAACAATAACTATCAACCTAAAATTCATAACTATTCATCCGAATACAATAATCATTGACCCAAATCTATCAACCAAAACACAGTTATGTAGCTAATAATTTGAACTATTTACTAAAAACCTTAATTGTTAAATCTAAAGGCATACCTAACGAACAAAAAGCCATAAATATCAACCAACAATATTAACTATTGGCCTATATGCAGATACTGTAACTATTAACTTGGAAATTTTTACTTTTAACCTAAAAATTTATAACTATCAAACCAATACAGTAACTATTTAACTAAAATCCATAACTATGAATACAAAATCATAATTGCTTCTTAAGATTTTAAACACAATCTTAACTTAATGTTGATTGATTTGTCGTTGTCAACAGGCTTTCTTGCGGTCCAATTCAACCACCAAAGCTTATGATTTTTGTTAAAGTTGTAATATTACAATAGTAGTTGTAGGCGTGTTTTTATCCCCCTACATGATGTGTGTATTTGACTATCTCATTGAATGGTTTTAATGATAAATGTTTTCGAAGTCGCCAAATAGTCCTTAATGGAAGACTCATAAACCTAATTGGATATTGCAAATTCTTAGGAAAAATATAGGGACTTATCCAATGTTAATTTCTTCGTCATGATTCCATGCATGGTCAGCTAACCAAAAATTAAGTTCGAGGGTGAGGGTACAAATATGGTCACGAACCATATTTGTCCATTATTGACCTCTACTTAATACGATTCATAGCAAGTTTTATGCAATTTATTAACCAAATAATATTTTCAAACACCCTAAAAAATATTAGTCTAGTAAGCTTTATCAAGCACATAAATTAAAGACTACTTTTTTTTAGTGACAAGTTATTTAACAATCATATTTGTGCATATAATCTGAGTAGGCGTTAGAGCATTTTTTTAGGTCTTGATTAGCAATAATAACATATTGTTGATGAAAGCCTGATTATATCAATCATGAAGATATAAACAAAATAAAGAGAAGGAGTAGTGATTAAATATGTACAAAAGAACAAACTTTGCTTAGAGATCTACATAAGGTCCTTAGTAACTTGAAGCAAATAAACATGAAAAGGAAAGATAACAAACCCTTATAAATATATCGCTCGTTGTGGCTCAGGTATCAGAGAATAACAATACTGGGGAGGAGCAGTCGTGGAGCCTTCAACGAAATCCAATGAAAGATCGAACAACTATAAATGTATTTAACGTGTTTGATGTGTTCATATGAGAGTCTAAATGAGTGTAAGTATGCCTTAGAAAATCGTAAAAGACCGTGTCCAAAATTGGAAAAACAGAGGCCTATTTATAAGAAAACTTTTAAGAAAAAGATAAGAAATTTCCTTGTGCGGCGCGCAACTGCTGTGCGCGGCACACATGAGCATTACGCACATCACACAAACTATGCATCCCACACATAGCTACGCGCATAGCGCATGTCATGTGTGTTTTTGAGTTTTGTTTACGGCTTCATGTTGAGTCATGCACAACTTAGATGTAACCGATTTTTTATTGAATTAGATATTAAAAGATTCATTTTATCTTCTTTTTGCAGATGACAGTCTTCTCTTTACAAGGGCTACCTGACAGGAATGCTTAACAATAGTTGATATTCTCAACCAGTATGAAGCAGCATCCGGGCAGAAAATTAATTATGAAAAGTCGGAGGTTTCCTTCAGTAAAGGGGTTAGCTGTGAGAATAAAGAAGAGCTGATTGATATTCTCCATATGAGGCATGTTGATAGACACCAGAAGTATGTTGGTATCCCTACCTTTAGTGGCAGATCTAAAAAGGTGATGTTTCGTGAACTCGTAGATAGAATGTGGAAGAAGTTGAGGGGATGGAATGAGAAGTTGTTATCTAGAGCGGGAAAGGAGGTTCTCATTAAAGCAGTAATTCAAGCCCTTCCTACTTATCTGATGGCTGTTTATAAAATTCATGTTGCTGTTATTCAGGAAATCCACTCGGCGATCACTACAAAAAAAAAATGGATATAGAGGCACATCATCTGGCTGAGTTCTCTGAAACCCCCTTTTAGCATCACATAACCATAGTCGCCTCTAAATTATATGGTTTTTAGTGTCAAATATATTCTGGTGCCTCTAAAGATACATTTCAGCATCACATGTATGTTGCTTGTCTCTAAAACCATGTTTTTAGCATCACATGAATATTAGTTGTCTCTAAATCCATATTTTTAGCATCACATAAATTTAGTTGTTTCTAAAGCCATTTTTTTTAGCATCAACGGTAGTTAGTTGCATCTAAAGCCATGTATTTAGAGTCACATGAATTTAGTTGTCTCTAAAGCCATTTGTTTTAGCATTAATTGTATTTAGTTGTCTCTAAAACCATGTATTTAGCGTCACATGAATTTAGTTGTCTCTAAAGCCATTTTTTTAGCATCGAGTGTAGTTAGTTGTCTCAAAGCCATGTATTTAGCATCCCATGAATTTAGTTGTCTCCATAACCCTTAATTTTAGCATCAATTGTAGTTAGTTGTCTTTAAAGCCATGTATTTAGTGTCACATGAATTTAGTTGTCTCTATAGCCATTTTTTTCGGCATCACATAAATTATTGTTGTATCTAAAGATATTTTTTAGTGCCACTTGAATTGTGGTTGGAGCGGAACTAACATTTTGAAGCTGACTGATTTTATATTTCTAAGATTATTGCGAAAAGAGAAATAAAAAAAAGGAGAAAGAAGTCATGGAAAGTCGAATATTTAAACTTTTACAATCCAATGAATATATTAGAACCTCTAACGCTTAACTTACTAAAACTTTTAGAATCCAATGAATATATTAGAACCTCTAACTCTAATAAACTATATTAAGTGATCCTCAAATATTTTAAACAACTAGATATGTTATTAAAATTCTACAGAAAATTCGGCAGAGTTTCCTTTGTAATACGGACCGCCTAAAACTTAATTTAGGACTCGCGTCCGATTCATAATCCTTTATCCTCAAAATCTAGCAACCCAAACAAGTTTAAACTTTAATTTACAAACTCAACAACATGAGAACAACATAAGCATAACAGCAGCACAACAACAGAAGAATAACAGCAGCAGCAGATCAACAACATCAGAACAGAAGCATAACAGCAGAACTTGAACTTGAACCATTGTTATTGGAAAAAAACCAGTATATGAACCACTAACAAAACCATACTCCTTAGAACACAAACCCATAATAACCACTAACAAAACCATAATCCTTAGAACACAATAACCATTATTATTGGAAAAAAACCTAGTATATGAACTTGAACATAGAATATATAAAAACCAGTATATTAACTTCAACTTGAACAGCAGCAGATCAACATAAGCTGAACAACAGAAGCAGAACAACAACAGCATAGCAGCTGTAGCAGAACGGCAGCAGAACAACAACAGCAGACCAGCAGCAGCAGAACAACAGCAGCATAGCAGCAGCAGCAGAACACCAGCATAGCAGCAGCAGCAGAACAACAACATAGCAGCAGAACAACAACGCAGCAGAATAGCCATTATTATAGAGTCACCAATGATTTTTAAAAAAAAAGAAAAGATAAGGAGAAACCTGGGTCACCTTAATACTGATATCTAACAAATATCTTTAATCTTCAACATCATTGTGTTTTTTCTCAGACTTTTGAATTAGCTCTTCCTCATCCTCTTCATCGGTCCACTGTCATAAGTATTAATACAGAAGTTAATATTTGTAATTGTTAATAATGCACATGTGTTAATCTGTTTTGCATTAAATTGAAGGTATAATCTATGACATACGCATCCATATTGAGATCGGACATTTGTATCCAGCCAAATTCATGAAGGCTTCTAGGGCGCGTTCCATAAGTCTAGATTTCTTTTCGAGGCCTCTCACTGTATTACTTAGAGCTTCGTTCTTCTCCTTAACCTCGTTTGCTTCCTTCTTTGCCTCACTAGCTTCATTTTTGGATGCTTCGCCTCTTTGCGAAACTTTTCTCCTTCACTAAATGACCAAATAATGATGTCACTGAGGGACTTATCCCTTTTTGTCGATCACGTGCACTTGGCTTGCGTTTTGGCTTAATTGTTGCATAGATTTCTTCATCAGTCATTTTTGTTTCCAAATTATTTCGTTGCTCAACTAGCTGCTTAATTTCATTCTGCAGTAACGAGAGAAGATCTTGTCAAGTAGGAATATACTTTCAAATACAACCAAAAAAAATCCAGTTTGAATATTCGTTACCATGGTGTCCTGTGCCGATTGAGTTACAGGTGTTTTGTCGCTTCTGGTATGAGTCTCCTCGTACAATTCCAATAATCCTGGCATTACCTTGTCACGTTCAAACTGAAGGAATGGCAAACAATAAACCTAAGTAACTATTCCAAAAATTAGGACAGGAATGGTGAAAGAACACGCGTTACCATATCTTGTGCTTTTTGTGCAAAACTTTTTGTTCCTGCCGTATGTCCGGCATCAAGGTATGACCTATTCTCAATGTTTCTGCGACTCTTTTTCTATTAAATTCAAATATAAACAAATTACAATTGTGTGAAATGATAAAAATTTGAAAATAAATAAAGAAATCTATGCAATGTACGAGGGTGCATTAACCTGAAAGTCTGGAGTGCCAAAGTATGATACAAGCCACTCCCAGTCTTTTTCGTCAACACTTGGGGGCCTATTATCTTCTTTCAGTCTGTCGTCATCATTTTCTTCAGTGTCATAATATTCTCTTCAAACGTGCACGAAAATTCCGATACTTCTTGTTCAAAGATGTCATGATATACTTCCTCTTATCTTTTTCTTTCTTTTCACGTTCATCTTGATCTTTAACATCATCCAGCCCAATATCAAATTTGTCCTGCACATGAGAAATGTTCTAATTAGAAAATAAAGTTCGTAAAAGATATTGAAGAATTATCAATGCTTGTGGAAGTATTGTTCTACCAAAATGAGCTTCCACATCTTCTCTTTATTCTCTTGTGGAACTTGTGAAAATTCTTCAATACGATAAAGTGGCGCATTCATAGGATCTCTGACGAGGGAACCACAGTAACTTGACAGCTTAGCTCTGTTGACACCTATTGGTTGACACTGACATCAAAATCTACCTTTATCTTCTCACCGGGTCTCATTTTAGCCAGTTGTAAATTTCTTGTAGGACCTCTTGGTGTTTTGGTTTTATATGACTTCTTCGTTTTTCCCTTTCCTGACATGTGTAATTTGAATAAAAATAAATATTGTCTTTAAAAAATAGGCTTAGGGTATGTCTTTAAATAAATGAGCCAAACCATACCTGTTTCATTAGATGCCTCCTTTTCTCCTGTTAGCATGCTTTCGCCTTTTTTCTCCATCGAGCCTTCTGACCCAAATTTCAATTTTCCGTCAAAAAACACACTTTACATGATCAAATCAACTTCTTGGAAGCTAACACATTCGTCAATCAAAAAAAAGGAAAGAAGAGGCAATGGCTCTTTAAACAAACCTTCTTGGTCAATTGCTTTTTGGGATTCCCTTGCATTGATTCCATCACTTTCTCGCTCATGGAATTCACTATCTCCCACATCAGCCTTCCCAATTTCATCGGACTCTTTCATTTCTGTAAAGAAATTAAACAATCTCAGACACTATAATGCCTAGAAGTACATAAGTTCATTTGTCATAGGTATTCTGTTATTAAATCCTATATTTATACATATGGACTACTATACCTTCATCGAAGTCCATCTTGTCTTGAACTTCCGCCTCCTGTTGACTATTGATCGCTGTATTGCAGTGATTTCGCAACTAAGATATTAGAATGAAACTAAATCTAATGACTTTCATAAATGGAATGAGTGTGGTTTAAAAGGTGAACCTTTCTGTATGACTTTGAGGGCTGCTTTTAGCTGCACATTTCCCCCTTTGTTTCCTTTCCCTTGCACGTTTTTGCTCTGCGTCAACAAAGAGCCGATTGCACCCGGTAAAATGAAGTTCCTTTTCGTCCTCTTATTCGCACAATCTTGGTTATGTGCCTGCCATTTTGTTTCGTATAAGAAAAAGAAAGCATGATTAGTATTAACAAATGCATTCAATTGGTGACAAATCAGGAAGGTAGGTAGAGAACAAGTTCAACAAGCACATACCACGGCTCTCACCTGCCGTAGGAATAGATTTAACTTAGACTAGTTTCTTTTTTGTACGTTGATTGGATGTTAAAAAAAAAGTGTAATTGTACTAGATTGAACCTTTTTCTGTGTATTAGCATACCTTTCACTCTAATTGCATTTTGACTGATATTGTATCATAACTATTGATCTTTCTTAAACTGGATGAAGCAAGTGTCAGCAGAGGTACAATAATCCTCGTGGAAGGGACTTAGCCATGGTTCGAGTTTTAGCCCTTTGTCATAGTGCAATCACCCATGCCAAGTGAGTTTTTACCTAGCTTTTTCAAGATTGATTACAAATGTCTTTGCTTCTTTTCTATGCCTAGTTAACCTGTGATTCACTGCCCTTCGATATGACTTTCGTTCCTCTGTGATTGATCTATGATACTATAATTACTAGTAAAACAGGAGTTTGCCAGCTTTTGCTCTCTGATACGCACCATGGCGACTCTCCCAGGCTCTTATTCCTTTATAAGAGATGGATTTCGACGATTCTTACTGTCCAAGGTAGGTGGGTTGTAAAAATTGTCTATCAATCTGATCTGTGTTGTGACTTGTCAGTCTGCTAGTTTTTGATACTATCAGTTACTATGTTGGCGACGAATGAGTCTAATATGGAACTATGTTCTTGGTTGAAGGTGAAGGTGATAGGTATGGCTCATTTCTACTTCAGTATAGCGTGGACGTGACAGGAAATGGTAAAAGGAGTGCTAGATACTCTATAGCTTTTCAGTGCCTGGTTTTGGAGGGAATTATAGAAGAAACCCTGATGTGAATATACATGTTTTTTTTGTCACTTGGTTGGTATAGACATAGTTAACATTTTTGTATCTTTGTTATGCTTTTCAAATCCCTAATTTTGTCTGGAATTTCTGGATGGCTGGCAACTTATACATCTGAAAGACTTTAAGGCAGTTAAATGAGGCAAGTATATGTACTGAGTTTTTCCTTTGTAATACCTTAATCTGAGTTTTATGACTTATGAGGAGTATTTATTTACAGCAACTTCATAAACAACTAATCTATTAGGCATTGGCTTACCTAAACAACCGATACAAATAGGTGGTGGAAACACTATGGGAACTGATGGTCCTCACCTTTTAAGATAGAGTGCAAGCTTCCTTATATGTAATGAAACATACAAACAACAAGCCGGACCAAATAAGACACATCTGTAGCACCCCTATATCTTCCGGCTTTAAGCATTCCAAATACATTCTCATCAAGAGATACACATAGCAATGGCCAATCAGGTACAAGACGGAATCGATTTACATTGCACCTCCCTATCCGACAAACTACTTCTTTCACCTAACGAGCAAATACTACAGAACCTTTAATATCATATCAAAGAGGGTGATCTGATGGTAAAGACCAATCAAACAAAAGTTGAAAATGCATTCTTGATGCCCTAACCATTTCCAGTAAATACACATTGAATTAGTCTCATCCATTTGCATTTTCTCATTCACAAATGTTACAAGTACTAAGAAGAAACAACCATCAATAAGTGATTTACTGACTAACTTTTTACCATACAATGCATCCTGCTAGACTACTTCCATAACAGATTATGCAATACAGTCAGCCCCGTTTCCTAACTTTTCAAAGGCATCGCCATATAATTACTAGTAACTAATAATACCCTGCTAAATGCTAATAGACAGGATTCTTTATACATAAGTGAAAGATGGTTCCGATTTGTTTATTTTGCTAATACACAGAAAAAGGAACGTACAAAGAAATTTCAAAATCTAACTCAACATACCTTCCTTTTCTTGTTTGCAATAGTGGCTTCCTCGTCATTTCCATCATCCGAAAGATCATCCTCCGGTGGTAGTCACTATCTTGATCAAAGGTAGCTTTACTCTTGTTGCTGCTCACCTCCTTCTTCTGCTTCGTGCTATCCACTAGACTAATCATGTTAGCCATAATGCGCTTCACACCTAGATTATCCAGCTTTGTGTTGTTAGCTTCAATCCTTTGAAGTCTCAGCTTCTCGTACTCATTTTTTGGACCTTCAACTTTTTTCCTGGATGTCTTTCCACTTGGTTTGGACATTTTCATGAAAAACTCCCAACACCGAAGAAAAACACGCTAACAAAAAACATTATCATTACTTACTCAAACAAACAGACAAATTATAATAACTACCATAAAAATTTCAATAGCACGAAAAAGAATGTAAAAAACATCTAAGTTGATATTCCATAAATTTCAAACAAACACACAAATTATAATAACTACCATAAAAATTTCAATACAAATGGTTTAACAACTCTATCAATATAAATGGAATTATTAAATCCCTATAATGGATCAATTTAGAAAAAAAAGCCAAACGCATTAAACTTTCGTTGTTTCCCCAATGCTATCTTGGACAAGTATTTCAGGAACGTCATAGAAGTTCCTTGGGTTTGCCTTCACTACAACCTTCCAATTTGGCTTCGCAACGTCCTGAACATAGTACACTTGCCCAACTTGTGAAGCTAAAACGTAGGGATCATTTCCCAACACCTTTCAATATTGACACTGATGAATTCAAAGCAATCTTTAGTTATTCCTCGGCCATGACTATGAACATCCCACCAATCACACATGAACAAAGTGACACGATTTCCTCCTGTGTACTGTACTTCAATGACTTCGCGCAGCAGACCGTAATATTCAAGATCATTTTCCCCCAACACAACAATCCCACTGTTTTGTGTCTCTCTTTCCATTTCACTGTCCTTTGTGCGGAACATACAACCATTTACCATGTAGCTGTTCATTGTCGCTACAACACGATCTAGGCCATCCGCTAAGGCCTGTTAATGTTCAGTCACAGCAGGATGCTTTTCTTGAGCTAAAGAAGTCACCTGCAACAAACATTATTCCAACTTATATACGTAAATAGGTAGACATCTTTGTCATATGAGGGAGGCAAATTTCTCGTTATTTTAACTTACTCAATGTTTGAACCATTGAATGAACTTGCGCTTCCTAGCGATTGTCATCTTTGTTGTGTTTGAAACTTCACGCTCATACTCACTAGTGCAAAATAGGACAATAATGGTGAATTACAAACTTAGCATATATGTAGATGGTTTGATTGCAGAACACTAAAACTTACTCAATGAATGGCTTCACTTCTTCACAATTATTGAGCACATAAAAATGGAGATCCTCCCATTCTTGTGTTGTTAATGATCGAGGTGTGATTTTCCCGACCGCTCGACCACTTGTCTTAAAAATGGGTAATCGATCCTCAGCATCACCATGATCATCACAGTCATAGACTCTATCTTCCTTATTGAATTGTGTTTCAATATCCTGCATGTATCTTGAACAAAATGTCAGACACTCCTCTAGAAGCATAGCCATCAGGGAACTTGACACTCGTCAGGAAGGTACATAGCTTCTTTTTTTCCTCCAAGGATGACGTGTAAGGAGCCGGGGGAATCTCCCAACTACCATCATCTCGTTCTTTAGCATGCTGGGACTTTCTAATTTTCATTTCCTTCAAATCATGTCGTGCATTCAGATTGTCCTTACTTTTCCCTTCTATGTCAAGCAACGTAGCAAGTAAGGTCTCACAAACATTCTTCTCAATGTGCATCACATCTAAATTATGACGCACTAGAAGACTACTCCAATACGACAACTCATAGATAATGCTCTTTTTTCTCCATATTGCTTTGGATTTGTTCTTTTTATCTTTGCGTCGATTTCTCTTCCTAGTAGGAGTCTCAAGGGATGTAACACATTCAACATCCACCAATTGTTCAAGCAGTTCCTCACCTGTTAACTCCTTTGGCTTTGGTCTAATCTCATGTGTGCCGTCAAAAGATGCCCCATCGTACCTCCATTCATGATCAATGGGTAGAAAACGGCGATGACACATGTAACAGTACTTGCCCCCATTTCTTAGCCATTCCGAAGATGTGTCACTGTTGCAAGTAGGACAACCTTTTTCTCCTCCCGTACTCCATCCAGAGAGATCACCATAAGCAGGATAGTCACTAACAGTCCATAACAAAGAAGCGAACAACCTAAACTTCTCTTTTTTTGAGGCATCATACGTCTCCACACCAACATTCCACAGCAACTTAAGTTCCTCAATTAGAGGTTGGAGATACACATCAATATTCTTCTTAGGTCCCTTAGGGCCTGGAATGAGCGTGGACAAAATCAGAGAATGTTGTTTCATGCAAAGCCATGGAGGCAAATTATATGGTATTAGAACCACTGGCCATGTGCTATGGGGAATATGTCCATTCCTGAAGGGACTGAAGCCGTCACTTGCTAAACCAAGGCGAACATTTCGTGTTTCAGAGGCAAAAGATGGATACTTATCGTCAAATGATTTCCAAGCTTTTGAATCGGCTGGATGTGTCATTACCCCATCGTCACTCTGACGTTCATCTGAATGCCATCTCATACTAGCGGCAGTTTTAGATGACATAAACATTCTCTGAAGCTGGGTATTAAAGGGAAATACCTCATTGTCTGACATGGAAGCTTTTTGGGATTGGGTTCTGTAGTGGGATTTCCATTCCCTTGTTCCTTTTTTTTCCATCTTGATGCATGACACTTTATACATTCATCCGCATTAGCATGCTCTTTCCAAAATAGCATGCAATTATTGGGACAAGCATCAATCTTGATGGAGTTAAGGACAACTTCTTCACCGTCTTTTGAGCTTCGTAGAAGGATTCTGGCAAAGTGTTATTCTCCGGCAATGCTTCCTTGAAAAGATCAAGAATCATAGAAAGACTTTTATCTGTTATCCCCCTAAGCACTTTATGTGAAATAACTTAAGCAGAAAGGACAACTTTGAAAAGTTTTTACAGCCTGGATAAACGCAACTCAAGGTCTTCCATTAATTTATAAAATGTTTTGGCTTCTTCACTTGGATCTCCTCGAATACCAACATTAGCCTTTGCATCCACAGCTTCTCCAACCTCAGCATCTACTTCTGTGTCGCCATTCCAAATGCTTCATACAACATGTCACTCATATAATTATGCTCTATATTTTTATGCGAGTCATCTAAAGCATTTGCATCAACTTGGCATTCAAAGCTTTCACCATGTCGTACCCAACGTGTGTAACTCTTAACAATCCCAAACTTTAGCAGATCTAATTCTATTTTCGGCCTTGTTTTCCTCCTCTCATTGTTGCATTTCACTTAAGGACATGGTACAACTTGATTTCCTTTTCCTTGTGTAAAAGCAAACTCTAAGAACTTCTTCACACCAGTTTTATACTTGGGGCCATTTTTCTTGCATAGCATCCAGTCACGATTATATGATTCCATATTGTCCTACCTTTGATCCAAGTATATGAATAATTTAGCCATGATTATAAATAAAGCATCAATTATCTAATCTAACATTTTATGATAATCAGATATGCTACAAATGTTAAAAGAATTGCTGCAAGTCTTTTGAGCCATCACATTAGTGACAAAAATAGTGTAAATCTATAACAGGTAGATGCTCAGTCTAATAGGGGTCACACACTCACACTATCTCCATCAGAAAATACGAGTCGAAGTTTCAATTATAATACTGTTATAGGCTTATAGCCTTATAATAAATCTAGTATATAAATGTTATAGGCTTATAGCCTTATAATAAATCTAGTAAGGCAGTCTAGTTCTTCCCGGTTCCTTTTCTATACCTGTAAGGCTATAACCCCTGACAATCAATACTTAAGCTGGAAAAGAAAGAACTTTTCGAGCGAAGAAGAAATCATACAGACCCTTTGTTTATTATATTTTATCCTTTGAAGCCGAGTAAATCCTACATGAACAGTGGTCTGAACCTAGGGTCAGTTCCAGCTGATACTGATAGAAGGAAAAAAACAGTTTCCTAAACAAATGTCTCATAGCTAATCACCTTCTGCAAACATTCACACACTATGAGAAATTGATTTTACAGAAAGCACAAGAAGCTGAAGCAACATGGGTGGCTATGATTCATGTTTGTTTTCAGTGTCAATCATATGATTCGTGTTAAGCTACAATCATACTCAGAAACCATACACAATATAATTGTCAAAGTTTCAATAGTAACCAAAAGAGCCTTTTCAGAATAACTCGATCCTAAATGACTGTTAACTAGAACTAAAACCAGACTGAAAGAAGTACAAGCATATTACTCCAAACTTTCTGTTTCTACATTGTTCAAAAAACTTCGAAGTCAGATGAACAGGAAAAATGACCAAACTAAGCATGCATTCTCTCGACCACAGTCGATATAGCATCAGCCTTTTCTTCCTCAGCCAACGAGGCTGCTTCAGAATGAATTTCTGCGGGATCAGACAGACGGGGGAGGCCAGACAATAATTTACGGAGAGTGGCATAGTCTTTTGTGGCTATTGCCTTGTGGACAGGACAGTGAGCATACTTGGATACATCAATGCCCCCTGCCATCTATATACTAGCGAGCCGAATCTAAAGTGTCAAAAGCAGCCCAACCCAATTATTATATCAAAGGAACCAACTAGACAGTAGAGAACACCCTCCAATCTTCTTACTCACACCAATCATATTCATACCACATTCATAAACAAACCAATCCCTTTATAATCAAGCTACACACTCAAATTTCCATTAAATAATCCATAAACCAAATCCCATTTAGTGCATACTTTAAGTTAAGGGCCATTCAATTCACTAATTATTCATCAAAGCCCAAATAAACTACCAAGTTTTCTTCCTCTAAATTAGGAAAATTGACAAGGGTTTAATCTAAATTATTTATCAATGGATTATTTTTTTTACTTTTTACTTCTTTATGTCACAAATTATCTTAATTAAGGTGCATGTGAGTTTATGATTTCAATTTTCCAATTCTAAATTCTTCCAATTTTCTAGACTCGTGCGTTCAATGACTGATGTAGCTGATCGATGTCATGCTAAAATGTAATGGAAGTTTTTGTATTGTTTAGATATACTAAAAAATATTCAATGAATATTTTATTTATAAAAATTCTTGCTTAACGCAAATATACAATTAACTATTGCGAGATGGGAGTAATAACTTTTGCCTTAAATATTACGTCAATTTTATTAATGTAAAAATGACCCGTGTCACAAACTTGATTATTACCTTCCTTACATACACAAACATATCCTACTCTACTTTAGTCATCTGATATTAATGATCAAACTTTACTGATTTCGTAGTGCTATAATTGGTATTTTTGTTTTAAGCCACCTTTGATTTGTAAGAAAATTTGTAATTTAGAATGGGAAGGGGGTAACATATAGTCTCTTCATTTCGGGGACACCATAGCTCTCCCCCTTTCGTTATATAATAGAGATATTTTGTACTTTAATTCTTGAATGATATATATTTTACATAAACCTTTTTACCTTGATAATTAATCGCTACTATATAATAGATTAAGATACGTCCAATTCTATTAATGTAAAAGTTTTATTACATATAGGAAACACTATACGAAAGTAATAATTTAATTATTATTTTAAATAGAGATAAAGTTTCCTGATTGTTTGAGTGATTTGCGTGATTTTTATTTATAATGTGATTTGTAAAGTTTCTTTTAAGTGATTTGTGAGTGAGTGTTCTAAATAAATGAAATCGAATCACCAATATTATGACGATCAACAAATTCCGCCAACACCGAAATAATTCACCACAACAACAGCCAAATTATATACTCAAATATATATCTCCAATTCTTAATTCCAACACCTTGAAATTACCTAGTACGTAGATGTGAAACAACACCATCATAACCGCTCGTTATAATCAAAATCTTCCAATTACCCTTGACCCTCGGATTTACCATCCTCGTATGATTAGGCCAACTACACCGGGCTACCACCAACAACCTCGCTCCATCTTTGAATGAACCTAATTTGGTGCGTAAAGATAGAAGACATGACAATAATAAGATAAGGGCATCTATCATGAACCAAGAACCACGCACCATGTCAGGGTCTGGTGCATAATCTTAAGCTCCTCATCAAAGGCTATAGAATTATAGGCGGTAATTATTCAAACCACAATCAAAACAACAAAGAAGTTTAAATGGAGCCAGTACAATGATGAATATTTATGCACAAGTTAATTGGTTAACTTTCACTCATGACTCAATCAAATCGATCAATTTATTAGGGTAAGACATTTCATGTGTCGATAAATTAGTTTGGTAGTTATTAATACAATCTTCATAACAGAGTTATTGGCAACTTATGCTCATAATAAATATAAATCAATAAATTTAGTCTTTGTTAAGAAGTGATCGGTGATGACATGCATTATTTGCTTCAAATAGAAAATTCTGAAAATATTCAATTGTTGCCAATATTATGACAACGTGTGATCGTGCAGAAATTTATCTTAGGGCCTTGTCTCCTCAACTAATTTTCAGTTCAGTTGAGTTAAGCATAAATCAGTTCAGTTCAGTTCAGCTCCAAGTATATATTAGTTTCGTTCATTTCAGTTCAACTCAGCTCCAATCGTTCAGTTCAGTTCATCTCCAATCTTTTTTATATAACCATTTTGTTAAATATTATTATTATTGTTATCGTTTTTGTTGTTGTTTCTATATATTATTTTGTTTATTGTAGCTTTATTACTCATTATTATTACTATTATTATTATTATTAGGATGAACATGGTTTAGGTCAAAAGCACACATAAACCCACGTTTTTTATCTCATAAACCAATAAAATCGCGTCAAAACGGTTTTTATATGATGCAATTATCATTATTATGTATCATTAATTATTATTATTATTAATTTATGATTATTAATATTATTTATTTATAACTATCATTTAAAAATATCCAAAATACTATTATTATTCATTATTATTATTTATCATTATAATTATTGTTTAATATTCATATTATTATTGTTTGAATATTATTTATATATTTATTACATTGAATTTAATTCAATTCAATTTAATACAATTTCAATTCAATTCAGTTCAGTTCAGCTGTTTTATACGGAAGAGAACATGTCCTTTATTTCATAAGGAACAATAAATGAATATTTTTTCCCGATACGAAATATCTGTTGTATAAAAAAGAAAATATAAAAATTCTCTAAAATCTTATAAATTATTTACGGTATAATTTCAAAGTTTTTCAAAACAAAAATCAAAGATATAAAAAAAAACATAAGGAGGGAAATTTTTTTAATTCTGAATTAGATTCCCGCCTTAACGAAACAAACCTGCTAATAACGTCTCCCCTTCCCTTTGCCAAACCAACTATATGACCCCTTAATTAATTCCCTTTAAACCCTAATCCCCATCCTCTTTTCCGGTTCATCTTTCCCTTTCCTTCCCTTCGGCATCCTCCACTCTTCGGTCCTGTACAACACCAATTCCCTCCCCTTTTCCGGTAAACCTAACCCCAAAACACCAAAAAATGGTAGATTTAACACCATTAAAAATTGCTTATGAAATTGAACAAGATCCACAACGAAAAGCATGGTTGAAACTTTGTTTCGACAATATCAGTGAAAGAAAATTCCTTGATTTTTATCTTTCTTTGAGGGGAACCGAATCAACAACGCCATTCATGAGTCTATTTGCCAAAGCAGCCTTCGACAAAGTCATGCGAACCATTGCAGAAGAGGTTGCAGAAGGTAGGCAAATTGTTTGTGCCCTTCCAGCAAAGGGGAGCGAACTGGTCAACGAAAAGGAACGCAAGAAAGCAAGGGTTTCATCCCCGAAAATTGCGGCTGGAAGTAAGGGGAAGGAGAAGATGGTTGATGATTCTGAAGGTATAAAGTATTTTTTTTGGTTCAATTTAGTTATTAATAATTTTTTTTTTCAAATCAGAAGGTCTAATTACGTCCCTTTAATTCTATTATTATTATTATTATGTTGTTGTTTTGTTGTTGTTGTTGTGTGGTGGTGGTTGGTGGTGGTGTGTTTTGTTGTTGTTGTTGTTTGTTGTTGTGTTGTGTTGTTGTTGTTGACCTCTTGTCTACTAAGAACTTAAGCGACTCATCAAAGGATCTGCTTCAGAAGTTTATAACTTGAATTAACGTTCTGAACTTATGACTGTTCCCAAGTTCAGAAAGACTATGATTTTTGATCTAGTTTTCCAAATTGTCCTTGTAAGGGTTCTTATCTAGTCTTGATATATATATATAGTTGATTGAAGTATATTTGGCAAATTGATGATGCCTTTATCCAAGTAATTCTATGTTTTGCTTTGACCTCCAGAAGGTAATTTTTGGGATCAAGGGGGAAATAAGCGTGTTCTTTATGCATCATTCTAAGGTTCAATACCATGTTTAGCATCTTTATTTATATAGTTGATATAATTGTTGTTTGATTTAATTATGATGATGACCTATAACATTTGTCCTTAAATGGTTTTGTTGTTTTCTATTTTTGTAAGTTTCTTTGTCTTTTCTGGCTGCTGTATTAGGACTAGCTGGAGAAGTGAAATTGCAATATGAAAAAGCACGTCTTGCAGTCCTGCGTGAACACCTTTGAGTTTCTTTCCTATATATATATATGCTTCAACCTCTGAAAGTTGTGACCTTTTTCTGCTTTAAGTTTTTAGATCCCTAGAGTTATTGTGGAAAATAAACCTTGCTGCACCTTCTGTCTCTGCACTGTCAGCATCCTCTGCAGAGAAAATTTCTCCTTCTTGCCCTATCATGTCTCTCCTTAAGTAATCAAGAACATCCCTCGCAACATTTGAGTACTGCAAGTCTCTTGTAATTGCAAATGCATCCAGATAAACATTAACTAACTGCCCTTGGTCGTACAACATTTTCTCAAAATGTGGAACTGCAAACCAAAACCACAATAGGTAAATAGACACAATATGTCTATCTATACAGACTCTTTTTCCTCAAAAAAATTTGAAGAATTCTTCATGCTCCATGTTAGTAAGAATTCTCCTAAGTACAAGCAACCAAAACCAAACAACGTGATAGTGTAGAGCTAACCATGCCAATACTCATCCACGCTATATCTGTGAAATCCACCTCCTACATGGTCATGGATGCCTCCCTTAGCCATACATTGCAAGGTAAAATATACCATTTGACTACCATCATCAGCTCGAGCACCTTTTCCAGAATCCCTCATCTTTTTGGAATGATAAAGCATCAGTTGGGTCTCTACAGGTCTTGGAAATTTTGGAGCAGAGCCAAACCCACTGTTCACTGAATCATAAGTTCCAGTAAGCTAAAAAGAGCAATGTTTTATTTAGACAACTGTAGTTAAAAAAAAGTTTTCAGATGTGAGATAATTTCCTCACAAATAAGAATGTTTTTAGCTATTCAATTTACATTGAACTGTAACATATGCTTCAAATAGGAAACAGAACAGCAGGGACAAAATGAAAACGATCCTTAGAGAATCGAAATAAAGTACCAACATTAAAGCAAATTTACACATTTTAGTTTCCACCAAACCGGAAAGACCATCATGCTCCTTCAGTTTACACTTCTACAAGGCCAATACTCCATTTCTACATTATGTTTTCCCTTTGATCTCTTCATCAGTATCCCCTGTGGATAGGAGATTATATCCTGAGTTAAGAAGTGTAAGTTAGGAGTGTGACAATATGATCCCTTAGATTAAGTTGTTAGGCAATGGTTGGTTTAATTTTCTGATTGCAGTTGTTGGTGTTTCCAGGTAGTAGTTGATAATTTAAGTTCCCAAATGTGTGTGATTTTGCGGAATGTAGGATGGTTTTGGCTTTATCATATAAATCATGGTTCGACATTCGAGATTAAGGATTTTAAGGATTTGAATTCACTGTTATTATGCGGCATTGTATTTCTAATAGCTGCTGCAAGTATTGGTGGAATGTTCAGTTTATCTGAAATCTTTACAAGGAATGCTAGATTATAAGATTTGAGTTGATATTAGAAGTCATAGCTAGTTGGGTGATCTATTTGTGGTTTCATGCTTGTACAGTGATTTGTCTTTTTATTATATATGTTATTTCTGTATTTTAATGCTGGATCTTTTTGGTTTGTACTCAGGATTGGTTGCTCCTAGAAGAAGGTCTTACAGGAAGAGGACGAACAACGGGGTCATGATCTTTGACCAAGAAGACATGCATAAGGACAGTGAAAGTGAAAACAGTGATGATCATCTCATAGAGCTCTTGAAAGGGGATGGATATTCTGCTCTAGCTTATGAAAGCGAAGAATATCAGATCATAAAGATTGTTAGTGATACTAGTGTTAGTGACGACGAGGTTACAGGGTATTACTAAGCCCGGCTTATAACTATTAGTGAAGATGTACAACAGTTGCAAATTTAGGAGATTTTTTAGGCACATACTTTTAGGAACAGATTGGCAGATATGGTGCATCTCTATTATATAGCTTAAGTTACTTAGATTTTGGCTCCTTAGAATACGGGAATGATTATGTTAAAACTTTCTAGGTTATTATGTTTCACCATCTATGGATATTATTTTGGATTGTGTATAGTGGTCACTTTTATATAAATGCATATTTCTTTCTTTGATAATCTATAATTTCTTTCTTCCATTTATGTTAATTTTCTGAATTATTATGCAAAATAAGTAAATAAATAAATAATATTAAAAATTACGTAGCATTATTATTAAATATCATTATAAAAATTTGGTGCATCTAAAAAGCTATTTTATAAAATTTTGCAGTTGCATCTAAATATAATTAGGAGCAACATGTATAAATACCCCTAAATGTTTTTTGAACCTATGAAACGTAATTGCATCTAAATATAATCTGTGGCAAAATTTATAGTTGCATCTAAACATAAGTGGTTTTAGAAACAATATTTGTGTGCCCCAAAAACTAAGCAATTGATGCAACTTAAAATTAGAGACAAACTTATGGTTGCCTCTAAATATAAATGGTCTAATCACCAATGTAACATGTGTGCCCCAAAAATATGGCATTAGAGGCAACCTATAATTAGCGACTGCCTGGTGGTCGCCTCTAAATGTAAGTGGCTTTAGCAACAATTCAAGTTTTGTGCCTCAAAAGGGTGGGATTAGGGGCAACCAACAATTAGCAACACCTTAACTTGTCTGTCTCTAAAAGGTGGCATTAGGGGCAACCAACAATTAGCAACAACATAACTTGTCTGTCTCTAAAAGGTGGCATTAGGGGCAACCTATAATTAGCAACGGACTAATTAGAGGCAGCGTGAAAATTGCTTCTAAACACCATTAGAGGCTACAGATGTATATTTAGATGCAATTTTGGATTGCCTCTATATTTAGTTTTTTTTGTAGTGGATGACTCGATTTTGGTGCGGAGGGAGAGGTGAAGGAAGGAAAATGCACTGGTTGAGCTGGGAAAAAATGTGTAAGCCTAAATGTATGGGTGTGATGAGGTTTAAAGATCTTGCGGTTTTCAATGATGCTCTGCTGGGAAAACAAGTGTGGTGCCTGATACATTATAAACACTCTCTTGCCAATTGTGTTATCAGTGCGAAATATTACCCCTATGGTGATATCCTTTTGGCGAGGCTAGGGTTTTCAAATAGCTATGCGTGGTGTAGTATTTGGGGAGCTAAGAGTCTAGTGATGGAGGGCTTACTCTGGAGAGTTGGGAATGGGAAGCAGATTGATTTATCGGGGGATCCTTGGGTTGGAGATGAAGAGGGAAGATTTATTAAAAGCAGTCGTGTGGATGGGTTAAATGTAGTAGGTGACTTGATTGATGAGGCTAGAAAAGAGTGGAGAATAGAGGTGGTGGAACAAGATTTTAATGAGAGAGACCAATGTTGTATCATGTTTATACCTTTAAGTTCAAGAGATTTGCAGGATGAGTTGACATGGGCTTACTCTAAAGACGGGGCTTACTCGGTGAAAACGGCGTACATGCTCGGGAAAGGAGGTAATTTGGAGGATTTTCATAGAGCTTGGGGCATCTTGTGGAGCTTGGAGGTTTCGCCAAAGATTCGTCATTTTCAGTGGCGAGCATGCACCAACTCGCTTCCGGTAAGGGAGCTGCTTTATAGGCGACATCTTATAGAGGATCCTTGCTGTCCGTGTTGATTAGTCCATGTGGAAACTCAACATCATATGCTGTTTTTTTGCTTGAGTGTGTCGAGTTTGTGGGAAGAATAGGGTTGCCGTGTTTTGTTGCAAGGTATCGAAGATAAAGGCATGTGCGAAACACTTGAAAGATGGAGTTCCCTTGATTCAAAAGTTGTTCAAAAAGGCAGCTATATTATGTGGAATGCATGGGCGGTGCGAAACAAGAAGGTATTTGAAAATCAAAGCCAACATGTTACTGTAACCAACGAATCCAAAGGCAAGTTGAAGAATCTAATCAATATACAATGAGAATTTATGGGAGCAATTCGAGGCCTATAGGAAGCATTCCAACTCGGTGGTGTGCTCCCCCCTCTGAGGTGATTAAACTAAATGCGGATGCATCTATAAGCAATGATGGGTGGGTTGGTTTAGGAGTTGTGGCTCGTGACTCGAGTGGGCAAGTAGTTTTTGTGGCGGTTAGAAGATGTCGTGCCTATTGGCCCCCGGAGGTGGCCGAATGTAAGGCGGTTCATATAGCCGTAAGATTGGCTATTTCGCACGGCTTATCCCATGTTATTTTTGAGTCAGATTCGCAGGTGGTCTCCTCTAGACTCTCAAAGGCTGCATTATATTTTTCAGATTTGGATACCATTCTGGGTGATGTCCTCTCCATGTGTAACACCTTTATTTCCATTCGTTTTAGCCATGACAAAAGAGATGGGAATACTATTGCCATAATCTGGCTAGAGTAGTGCCGTTTGGAGTTGAGCAATGTTGGGAACGTCATTGTCCTAGTGATGTTACCCCTTGTGTACTCATGGACTCTTTTTCCCTTGATTAATGCACTTCTCTTTCCCCTCAAAAAAAAAAATTATCTTAAATAATAATTGGGATTTGCAAATAATTAGGCTCAATTTGATTAAATAATACGCTTAAAATACAACTAATTATTAGCGATAATTAATCGGGCATTAAAATTGGATTTTGAATATTTAAAATGAGTAAATATGGTTTTGGGCCTAACTTTTTGGACGACTCTCCCTTTGATCGAACCGATTAAAACCGTGATATTTATCATCGTCAGGTACTCAAATGGGGAGAACCAATTATACGTCTACATAATCCCCCCACTTTGACCGGGGTTTGTAAAATTGAAAGTCAAAGTATTCGTGTACGGACGAAGAACGCTATTAGATGCTCTGCAACCTTAAACAAGCATAAGTTTGCAGAAACATATATATGCAAGATGAAAGGGTATGTGAAAAGGATATTATGCGCTATTTCCGGCTCATAAGATATAGAGATGTTGAATTAGGCTTAAGACTAATGCTAGATTTTGACGATGTTGTTGTCTTAAGAGTTACGTACCATATTAATGATGGATTTTCGTTGTCGTAGTCCTAAAAAATAACGCTATATTTACCGATGTCGATGTCTTTATACTTGTAGAAGGCAACAAACACAAAAGTTCATTCGCTTAAAGTGACGGAGAAAAGAATAGCTTAAGAAAAGTTCATTTATTCGCTTGAAAGGGATAATTCAAGGTAGATTATTTGGTTTTAAGTTATAGGAATAGAAATAACTTGCAAGAAGTTCATTCGCTCAAAGTGCTAGAGAAAACACACTCGACAACCATAATCAACAATTTACTCTTAAATGAATCATTTCGCGGAAAAATATCCTTAATTACACCAATAACTCAATTAATATTCCCAAATATTGTATACAACGAAATATAAATAACTATTTCTGAATCAGCTATCTAAATACAAACTTAATCTATAATATATGACGACATCATAATCTCGCTTCACTTCCAATTTCGAGCTTTGAATATCAAATCTGCAAATTAACGGAAGAAATACAAAACAAATAAAATTCCAAAATGAGTGGAAACTCGTAACCTTTACTTCAGCCTGTTATAAATATTTTATTTCTCAAATCACTTTCATCTCGTTACAACGCTGACATAGCTCACTCTATTAAACAAATCAGTGGCAAGTACAGGCTTTGGACAAACGCTACCTCCAAGGTTCGTTATGGAGCGTAGCTGAGCGTATCAGATCAAAAGAGTAACCATCCTCCACCCATACCTTTCCCACTTACTATTTTCAGTTCATAAACTAAGCCAGCAAAACATTTGCATATTCATACAGAATCATCACATTCATAACTATGACCATAGTACAAACTCAATTATCAAAAACAAAACAGAGAGATTCACACACAGAAGGGCATGAGTAAATGATTTTACTGAACATAAAAGTTACCTCATACGCATTCCAGATTTGAACTATACAACCTCCTTCAATAATCTTCATCTCCAAATGAGACTCAAACTTCATAATCGTTCTCCAACAATTTACCTCATAACAGTAACGATAATTAATAACTATCCTTAAACTAATCTAAACTATAAAGTGAATCTATAAGCAATTTTCAATTTAGGAATTACCTCCAATTCTCAATTATTAACTACAACTCTAAATCATCAAACTAAACGAACTAAACTTAATTTCACATATAACAACTATATGAATACCATATTATATCCTTGAATTAGAAGCCATAGGAAACTACTTCTAAAAGACATTATCTTAACTTTCAGATTTACCTACAAACTTACCCATCACTTAGAACTAATAAATCACCATCAACATTACAACAACAATAACAGTGTACTAACAACAGTGCACTACCACACCAACAACCAGCACAACCACACCAACAACCATCACAACCAGAACAGCAACCACACTAACAATCATAACAACAACAATAACACAACCACAACACAGGGGACGGAAAACAAAACAAGACACCAACACAGTAGCAACAACGTCACAATAAGAGCAACAACACAACCACCAACGACCATCAGGAACCATAACAACAATAACTATAACACATGAGAAAAGAAGAAAATACCTTGGTATTTTTCAACCACCAACACACGACCACCACCAAAAGTGGCAGCAACACCGACAAGACAACAAGGGAGAGAGAGAACGCACTGGTGGCAGCAACAACAATGAAAGGAGAGAGAAATAAAAGCAGAGCCACCTTCACGATCGCACAACCAACAAGCGTTGTGTGACCCATCACCGGTAAGGGCGCAACAACACTGATTCAACACAACAACAACATCGACGCAGCAACGGAGAGAAGTTCTGGTGAAGCCAGCGTGGTGCGACGTGACACACGAAGAACAACAACGTAGTACGACACCCACGAACAACAGTAGCAGCGACGAAACAGAGGAGGAGGGAGTGGTGCGGTATATCCGACAAGCTCGGCAAATCGCCGACGAATTGAAGGGGAGGTACGACGAGGTCACAGCGAAGAGAGAAGAACAGGGGAAATGGGATGGGTTTTCATGAGGTTTCAATTTTCTTTGAGGTTTTGGGTTTGGAAAGTACCACGGAGAGGGAGAAAACAACTGGGTTGGGGTTTTGTTTCATTAAACCGACAAAAGAGGGTGCAAGACCGACTTTAGTTTTCTAATCGGGTAAGTACAAATCAGCAAATTGTTCATTAAACGCGATATGTAAAATAATATATTAATAACTTCATAAAATTAATATAACAAATATATTACAAGAACGACAAATAAAACTAATACTCCACAACTCAAAAATAAAATAAGAATTTTCGAAACATAATTAACTTTTAATAAATATATTTAACGTTTAAATAAAAGCTCTTAAAAATTGGGCTATTACATACTACACCCTTATTTACAGTTTCGTCCTCGAAACTTGAAAATAAATAATTTCAATAAAATAAAAATCTCAAACTCGTAAGATTTCAGGCATCAAACCTTAATTTTACCATGAACTTCTATATCTCCACTTCAATCCAATATCAAAATTGAGGAGCAAAGAAAACAAACTTTTAGTATAGGATTCCATTTAAGCTGCTAGTGGAACACACTCAATAACCATAAACTAATATTAACTCTTTAATAAATTACTTCGTAGCGGAAAAATATCCTTTATTACACCAATAACTCGACTAATATTCCCAAATATTGTATACAACGAAATATAAATAACTATTCCTGAATCAGCTATCTAAACACAAACTTAATCCATAATCTACGACGACATCATAATCTCGCTTCACTTCCAATTCCGAGCTCTGAATATCAAACCTGCATATTCGGGGAAGAAATACATAACAAAACGGAATATTGTTTGGGTGTAAATAGAGTTTTAAATTTTATATAATTTTCTAAATTTTAAGTACATACAGTTGTATCGTTTCCTTTCAATCTTTAGAACTACCAGCCAGAGGTGCAAGGGTCAGCAGTTTGGGTGTCATAAGATAGAGGCGCGAAATACAAGTCCAGTCGTTATAATACTTACTTTTATTAGTTGTTTATATGGGTTGCAAGAAACAAAAAAATGAAATGCTCTATTTTTAATGGTCATATATACATTGCTCAGAGGTTCTAATCTAGATATATTTCTAGCTTATCATACAAAATTAGATTTTTATTTCCTAATTACAAAAGCATTCATACTATTTCAGCTCTTGATAGAAATGACCCTCTTTTGCAATCCAAACTACAATATTATTCGCTTCTCTTTCTCTCTTGTTATGATTTCATATGATTCCTTTAGTATGTGCACTTTCCTTAATTTTATTTTGTTAATGAGTGTTATATTTTTGGAATTATAGATTTTAGAGTAGTTTTTTTTCCCCATATTAAATTGATACACATATATGCTTTTTTTCCTAATATTAGGTGTTGTGAAAGTACAGTCTACACCCTCTGTTGCACTTGCACCCCCATCTTCTAACAAGGCTGTGTGCTCCTGCTTGATAATGATTTCATGCCCCACAATGGAATAATCAGTAATATGTTGCTCAACAAGCTCAACAACATCATCGTCAAGTTAATTTTTGTTCCCCTGACTTACAGGGTGTGTTTTTAGTCATAGTTGATGTATAGTAATGGTGATTTTGGTACACTTTGTATACAGAGAATACCTTGAAGGGGAAAATAAGAATGAAGGAAAGCATTTAGATGAATTGTAAAGTCGTCTTGCTGTTAATTGAAAATGACATCTTTTTTTTAGAATATTACTAACTAATATGGTTACACCAAGAAAATCGAATCAATTAGTTTGGCCAGAGTTTTCTTTTTCCAAATTTATACTTAATTGATCCAACTATAGTTAAAAATCAGATCAGTTAGCTAAGTTAATTGGTTTGAATTTCAAATATATTTTTCGTGTCGCCTCATAAATATTAGGCCACTTGCATAATAACACATGTGTCGCCTCAAAGGGGCGGCTCTAAAACTCCAAATAGTTTTAGAGTCGGTAGTTACATAATAGCCTCCTAGGCGACACTAAAGATAATATGGAGTCTACTCCCAAAGGTGATTTGTAGTAATGGATGAGCTTCTAAGGACCGCATCAATTTCAATAATGCTCAAAAGAGCATTAAGAGAGAATCATAATTCAATTGATGTTAAAGAAAACATTTACGGGTGATATGAATATCATGAATACTAAAAGTTACTTTTAGGGGCAACTAGATTTTACTATTGCTAAAAAGATGTTTTAGAGGCAACCTAAATTTCACTGATGTGTAACAAAAGTTTTTAGAGGCAACTATTATTTCATGAATGCTAAAACTACTTTTAGGGGCAACATAAATTTTTCTAATGCTAAAAAAAAGTTTAAGAGGCTATCATTATTTCATTGATGCTAATAGCTACTTTTAGAGGCAACATAAATTTTCGTGATGCTAAAAAAATAGTTTTAAAGGCAACCATTATTTCATTGATGCTAAAAAGTACTTTTAGGAGCAACCTAAAATTTACTGATGCTAAAAACAACTTTTAGAGGCAATTAAAATTAACTAATGCTAAAAAACACTTTTAGAGGTTACAAAAAATTGGTTGCCTCAAGGTATTGCCTCTATAGGCGAATTTTCTTGTAGTGTATATTGTTATATGCATGCATGGTTTTTTGGACTTTTGGATGCACATAGATAATGTATGTATGCATGACGTTTTTGGATGCACCTTAACCAAATGCATGTATGCATGACTTTTTTCGATGCACCTAGACCTAATGTATGTATGCATGCCTCGATATATGCATTCGAACCTATAAAAGGCTGCCTACATATCCCAAAAGAGGGAATTAGATCACTTGTAGTGTGAATGTATGAGACTACTAAATACCTAAGAACTCTAGTTATTCGTGGAGCGTATGAACAATGGACTATGGAATGCAAAGGACGATTCTAGTATGAATGAAGTCCTAATGGATATATCATTTTTACAATAATAATACCTACCCAAAATTAGCATGCTTCGTACAATAATAATTCCTACCCCAAATTAACAAATTAATTTTTCACAAGGAAAATTACACCCTATGAAATACCATAAACATCTCCCAAATATCTATGACTTTCCTAATATGCAATCAAACGTACTCCCTTGAAATCATGAAAAATAAAAACATTAAACACGACACTCTAATCTTCTAACAATCCATTATACCTACTCTGGTGGAGAATTTCATGTCCTTAATTGAAATAATCAAATTCGTCACCCTATCCTATTTTCATTAAGATAAAGGAATGATAACAAGACTAATTATACCTACGCGTAATAGGCTTCAGGATAGCAGTGCGAATTAGAAAAATCATGTATCCCATAATATAACTTGCCTTGGGCCGTGTAGCCTATCATTTAAAAGCTCTTCAAGTCCATTTTCAAAGCCGCTGGAATTAATAAATTATTATTACCGTGTAAAATGTTATGGACAAAAGTGTAGGCATGACTCAATTTCCATATTTTTTCATTGAATTCCAAGTTCAATTTAACATCAAATTGCACTCAAAGTTCCACAAGATCCTTATCAATGTATCTTGTTTTCAGTTGCTCCATATACTCAATCTGATCCAATTCCACTCCAGTTATGTTCTCAATACCTGAAATTCATCAAAGAACACCAAAAATGCGTAAAAAGAGTAATGATTCACATCTTATGTAACTATTTGCAATTACAAACTACAATTCACCTAAATGCTCCTAAAATGGAATTGAAATGCACCTAAATACTATATGAAAATATGATACATCAACTTTAGTGGACCCAGACTCCTAAGATGGACGAAATTCTAATGGATTTAGACTTCTATTACGTATGGTCTTCTACGGAATCTAGTTACCTAAGATGAGAAGAACTCTAATGACTCTACACTTCTTAGTTAGATGAACTAAGATGGGGTTAATACTCCTAACATGCAGTGAAATTGGATGAACATAGACATTTGGAGTGAAATTGGATGAACATAGACATTTGGAGTGAAATTGGATGAATACATACACATTTGGATTAGACGGACTTCTATTGGGTTTAGAATTACTATGTGTATGGACTTTTATGGATGCTAAAAACCCTAAATCATATACACATGAAAAGATGCGGCAAAAAGATATGAGAGGATAAAGGATAAATTTTTCGAAAATAATGGAAAGTTTTGAAAAAGATGAGAGCTAAAGGATAAGTCTGTTGTGATCATGAAAGTATCCGGCTTGACCCCCAAAAAGGATAAAAAGATAAAAGGAAGATGACCTTAAGTTATCATTATCGTTCATCTAAATGAGACGCAAGGGTGATCTAAATCACAAAGAAAAATAGATAAATTTTTATGTTTGAGAATTAGGTGAGATTTGTTTCGACAAAATGACCCTCAAAAAAATCATGACTCTACAAGAATGCAAATTGAAAAATGCAAAATTGGCCATTATAATGACCAAATTGACCATAGCATGAGATGCATAGGCTGCGCGCCACACAAAGATGATTTGCGCGATGCAAAGGCTATGCGTAAGGTGCAAGAGAGGTGCATTTGACACATTTCTCCCCGACATGCAATTTGGCAATTTGGGCGTAGTTCTGATTAGTTCTATAATTTTTGAGATGCAACTAAAGACACTATTCACCAGCATGATGGCCAAATTGGCATTTGCATGAGATGTATTGGCTGCGGTTCATTGCTCCTCGACATACAATTTGGCGGAAGTTTGATGAGAGTATTTTAGAGCCGATTTTATGTGCAGTACATACAAATGTTTTTACAAAGCAATAATAGGAAATAGATGCATACACAAGCAAATGGCACGTAACATGGATGCAAAGTTCTCAACCTAAAGTCCAGTTCTACGTTTGAAACTATGGCCAGTCCATGATCAAGAGATTTATCCCACGCTTTGTACCTTTGATTAAAAAGATGGCCATGTGTCAGACACATTCTAGTCTCTAAGTCAGGAACAAGAAAAAGATGCCATGATTGGGTAAGTTTGCTTATGACTATATCCAATTGTACTATCGCTCAGGAAGCTTTGTGGAAGGATAAAGCGCAAACCTTTCGGAGGTGGCCTCACGCATAGAACAACCGCTATTGCTTTAAGGACGATTTTCCTTATAGTGGCCCAGATAAATAGCCATGCATATGCATAACAATATGTTATTCAAAATCATAAAAAAGAGAATAAATCGAATTTGTCAAGTTTCACCCAATTGTTAAAACATTGTTTCAAATCCCCCTCCAATGATGTCGTCAAATTATAGGCGCGTGTTTTTATTCGCCTTCATGGTGTGAGTGCATATGTGACTACCTCATTGAAGGGTTTTATTTAAGAATGTTTTTGAAGACGCCAACAAGTCTTGAAAGGAAGACTCATAAACCTAATTAGATATTGATAAATTGTCCTTTCCAAAAGCTTCATGAACTATAGTGTTGGATCTTAGTCATAACCAAACCTACACAACCATGATATTGTTTTCTTATTCCTGAATTGAGAACTGGAATGTGTCTTACACATTGCCACCTTTTTAAGAAAAGGTACAAAGCGTGGGATCAATCTCTTAGTCATGAACTCTTTTTATCCTTAATCCAAACCTGACCGTAGTTGAAACACATAACTGGACTTTACGTTGAGAAATTTTTGCATCCATGTTATGTGACATTTGCTTGTGATTGCTATTTTTGCTTCTTATTAATTTCTCAAAATGGTGATATGTATTGCACCTAAAATCGCGTTTAAAAATCGTCGTTATAGTCTTAACTTTCGCCGAATTGACAATATGCATGCCGAGGGGGTGCGCTAAACCCACCTATGTGCGCCTGGCACATTGCTCTTACGCCGGACGCATAGGCTTTGTGCTATGCGCATTCTAGTGCGTGGGGTGCAACCTATTTGTCTCACCAAATTGACTATTGTTTAAAGTCCTAATAAAATCTGTCAATTAATTTGTCATTATGATATAGTTTGTCAAAAAGTCATCATGTGCAGAAATTATGTGGAATTGTCCAAAACAACTCTCACGCCAAAAGCACAGGCTCCGTGCCGTGCGCACCTATGCTGCGTGGCACGCTTCATGTGTCTCATTTTTTTAATAATGTAGTTGTTGTGGTGGTCAATTTTGTGCTTTTTTCAGTTTACGTTCATGTAGAGTCATGGTCGTTCAAGGAGTTTTTTTTAAAAAAAATCAATCTAACCTAATTCCAAAGATGAAAATCAATCCTTTTTTATTTTTGAGTCGCATCACTATTGAGTCACAGTTAGATGAATGCTCAACCAATTTAGGGTCATCCATCCTCATCTTTTAAGATTTCTCTTTAGTGTACATCTTGTTGTAAAATTCTTATGTTTCTAGATCCCCATCGCTATTTGTCGTCCTTATTTACTAAAAATCACCCATATTTTCCCTTTAAATCCCCCCCAGAGCCTCCCCTTTCACCGTATTCTTATTCTCTCACCTCTGATCCAACTTTACCAAACTTTCTCACCTCTCACACTACCACCACCCGACCACTACCACCGACAGACCACCTCCAATACCGAAGCACCACCTCATGGCTCATTGTCATGGACCACCATTGCCAGAACACCACAGGAGCACCACAATGTCTGGTGAAGAACCGTCAACGTCGCCAGCATCACCAGAACGGAATGTGGTTAATTTTTAAAGTTTTTCGCCACTAACGCACGAAACAAAACGGTAAAATATGTTTCCTCCATGGAGGAAACGAAGATCTATTTCGTTTCCTCCATTGAGAAAACGGAAATATGTTTAATTTGCTCCATCGAGGAAATGAAAAAAAAATGGGTACCGTGCAATTATATTCGCACATAAAATATGTTAATTCGCACACAAAATATGTTAATTCGCCCATTATTGAAAATATTATGATATTTGTTGAATCCTTGTTTTGATGATGACGAAGGAAAAAAAAAGCTGCAAACGAAGTATTCGACTAACAAGTTGTTTAAGTGAGTGAATTTCAAGGTATCAATACAAGGAACAAAGAGAATACTAAGTCAAGGAAGAAAATCAAGTTTGGATTTTGAAGACTAAGTGAAGAAGTTTCTATATTTGGTACTGGAGCAGCATTGGAGAAAGAAGACTAAAGCGAGACATTTTGTCTCTAGTTCCATTGTAAAGGAACGAGTGAAAATGGTAAAGAACTATGGCAATTTCGAATAACAATGATCGTTGGTTCCTTTGTAAGGAACAGACGAATTGGTGCTAAACTTATAAATTAAAAGGAACTGGACTTAGAATGAAGCATTACAACGGTACATTAATGTCAGTTGAGTTAATTATGCCTAGAATCTAGGTAATCGTTTTATTTAAGGAAAAATCTGATTTTGACGAAAATCTTTTTAAGGAAAAAATTTTATTTTTCCAAAGATAATAAAAATACTTCTCGGTTTTTTACGGAAATAATTTAATGATAATATTTTTGGTAAAAGAATTTTATTTCGGTTTTAAAATGTTTTTAATTAAATCAGATTTTATAAATAATGCTTGAAGTGGTTGCTAAAATTAAGGAGCAAGTAACTTAAAACACTCCCACGTTTAAAAGTGATCATGAAGATCATGGGATCATTGAGGAACGTGTTCCTCCGAGTAAGGAACATCATAGGATAATGGTTTTACCACTAATACATGTTTTAATCCCACATTCTAAGTTATTACTACTATAAATACTAATGTCTAATTAAGTTCGAAAACAACTTTAAAAGTGAAAAGGTGGATAAAACCTTGTTCCTAAAATCGAAAGGAACTGACATATTACTTGTTCAAATATATGTTGATGACATCATTTTCGGAGCAACAAATGAAACATTATGCAAAGAATTCTCAAATCTTATGAGTAATAAATTTGAAATGAGTATGATGGGTGAGTTAAATATCTTTCTTGGGTTACAGATTAAGCAAACTGAAAAAGGAATAATTATTCACCAACAAAAATACATAAAGGAACTGCTAAAGAAATATGGTCTTGAAAACTCAAAGATAAATCACACTCCTATGGGAACTTCAACTAGATTAGATGAAGATTCCATAGGAACAAGTGTTGATCAAACGAAATATAGAGGCATGATTGGTTCACTTTTGTATCTAACTGCTAGTCGTCCAGACATAGTTTTTAGTGTTGGTTTGTGTGCTAGATTTCAAGCTAATCCCAAGGAATCTCATCTGACTGCCGTGAAGAGAATTCTTAGATATCTTAAAGGAACAGATGATCTTGGACTCTACTATCCAAGAAGTGATACATTTGAGTTAAGAGGATATGCTGATTATGCTGGAGATCTTGTAAATAGGAGAAGCACATTAGGTATGGTTCAATTTCTTAGTCATAGTTTAGTTTCTTGGAGTACCAAGAAACAAAACACAGTCGCTTTATCCACTGCTGAAGCAGAATATGTTCGTAGCTACTACTGCATGTTGCTCTCAAATGCTTTGGATAAAACAACAACTTTTTGACTATGGAATAATCTTTAATTGTGTTCTCATTTATTCTGATAATACTAGTGCCATTAGTATTTCAAAAGATCCAGTGCATCATTCCAGAGTTAAGCATATACATATATCAGACATCACTTTCTAAAAGAAAATGTGGAAAAAGGTTTGATTAAACTTGAGTTTTGTCAAACTTAAAATCAGATTGCTGATATACTAACTAAGCCTCTACAAAGAGATAGATATGAAAAGTTAAGGCTTGAGTTAGGTTTAATAAAACTTAAGTAAGTTGTTTCTATTCCAATTCCCCATGTCTGAATTGATTTGTCTTGCTCTATGTGACATTAAGTAATTATGATTAATTGCCTAAGAACATTGCAAATAAAGATGTTATAGCATAAACATGGATTCAAAGGAATAAAACAATTCACAAATGTCACATAATACTCCCCTTATTGTTCCTAAGTTAAAGAAACAAGCATAATATGAAGAACGTTGATATTTAGCATAAGTTATTCCTAGCTATAGCACAAGTTCCTTAGAGTTTATTTTCTTTCCAAAAACTAAAAAGTCCATAAAAAATCAAAAAGATCCGAAAATCCCAAAAATATAGGAATCAAATATAATCAAGTCATGATTCTCTTTTATCTGTTTTCTTTTATTTTTATCTTTTATTTTTGTTTTAATTTTCAAGCGTGTAACTCCTCATTTATTGTTACATGCATCTTCTTCTTTCTTTCATCCCTAAAATCGTGTTCCTTAGTCGCTTCAACTTCACCATTATTCATATCCTTCACACCCCTTCACACGCCATAAAATCCCAAATTCTTTTCACAAAATGACAAAAACCTCACGCAATTCCCTTTTCCAAACACAAAAACTCCTAAAACCTCTCAAATGGAAAACCCCTCTTCTCTATCCAAAACCCTAGAAATCGAAAAATCTCAAGAAACAACCATGGTGGTAGAAGAACAGAAATTGGAATCACCTAGAAGAAGTGTGAGAAGAAGAAAACTAGTTGGGGATGATGATGAAGAAGAATCCCTGAAACAAGCTAAGGGCTGAGAAGAAGTTACACCTATTCCTTTCAAAGAAACTGTTGCTTCTTCCTCCAAGAAACGAGTGGAAAGAAGTGAATCAAGGTATGTCTTACGTTTTTGTGTAAATTTGGAGTGGGCTAATGAAGTGAAATTCAATGAATTAACTGACATACTAAAGCAAAAGGGTATGGAATACCTGTTTGAAACCGCATTTAACAATGCCTTAGTTCCTTTAGCTATGGATGAATTTTGTGCAAATTTCAACAGCACATATGGAATTTGTACTACTGAAGTTAGGGGGAAGAAAATAAATTTTCTTAAGAAACATTAGCCAAAATATGGGAAGTTCCTTGCAAAAGAACTAATGTGTATTTTAAGAGGAAAGGAACTGTCTCCTTTCCCAATTTCCCTCAAGATAAGATTGTTGAATCTTTTGGGGGAACTGCTGCCCAAAACAAAATAAACCACAATTTTCTTGCAGGGTTCACAAAATTTTGTTTAATCTTGTTTGGAGAGCACTCATTCCTCGAACTGAAAAGAGGAATGAGGTGGTCTCTTGGATTTGCTACATGTTTTGTCTTACCACCATAAAACTTCCTTCTTCTTTATCCAACATCTCTCATTGCAATGAAATCATGGTGTTGTTGCTAAGGTTCAGCGTAGCCAATACTCGTACAAAATTACCAACTTCATCGCCCACGGTGCCTTAAATGATACTAGCTTCAGGTTGTGCAGGATTCCTCACTTTATCTAGTAAAGTACCCATTCGTCTTTCAAAAGGATAACACCACCTCAAAAACACTGGACCACAAAGCTTTATTTCACGAACTAGATGGACGATAAGATGAACATTATGTCAAGAATGCAGGTGGAAATACATTTCAAACTTGCAAAGAGTCTCTACCACATCAGCTTGAAGGCATCAAGTCTTGTCGATCAAGCACTTTGCTACATATCGTGTTGAAAAATGAGCATAGTTCAGTAATAGCATACCTCACATGTTTTGGTAGTATCCCACGAATAGCAATCGGTAAAAATACTTGCATCATAACATGTCAATCATGAGATTTCATAAACCCTAATTTTAACTCGCCATTCAAAGATACAATCTTTTCATATTAGATGAGTACCCGACGGGACCTTAATGCCATACAAAGACTCACAAAAAATCCTTCTCTTCCTTGGACAACGTATAACAAGCTGGAGGCAAATAATTTCTATTGTCGACTTTTTTTTGTTCTTTTTACCTTAACTTTCTCGAGATTTCTGTTTTCTTCTGATTCTTTCCCTTCTTGTCTCTCTCATATTTGTTTCTTTTTCAAATTTCTTCCTCTTCTTACCTTTCTTGTCTCTGGGACAATTCTGGCCGAACTCCTTTTTCTTCCAAGTACAATCGTGAGGCCTTGTTATCCTTTGTTTATTGGGAATATTCATAAGCGTTCCAAGAATAGCATCGCATACATTTTTTTCTATATGCATGACGTCGAGACAATGTCTAACCTTTAGGTCTTTCCAGTAGGGAGTGTCCAAAAGATAGACTCCTTTTCCATAATCCTTTCTCCTCTTTCATTGTTTTACCAAAGATCGTTTCAACACCCTTTAGTTGCTCATAAACCTCTTTACCAGTCAATGGTCTACGAGCTACACCCTCTTCAACAGACCCATAAAATGCTTCTTCTTCTTACGAACCGGGTGGTCGGGTCGTAAGAACTTTCGGTGGGGCATGTAGACATGTTTGCAATTAGGAATAAATGTGGATTCCATGTCATCCATACATATCGGACATGCTTTCTTACCTTTATTCTTATACCCAGATAAGTTACCGTACGCCGGGAAATCGTTAATGGTGCAGAATAGCATTGCACGCAAGGTGAACATCTCATTAGCATGAGCATCAAACACAGAAACCCCTTCATCCATAGCTTTTGAGATCATCGATAAGTGGTGCAAGATAGACATCAATGTTTCCCGGGCTGTTTAGGACCAGATTAGTAGCGACAACATCATGTACTTGCGTTTCATACACAACCAAGGAGGCAAGTTATATATAACTAAAAGCACAGGCCATGTACTATGCAAAGAGCTCATACTTCCGAATGGATTCATCCATCTGTACATAGTCCAAGCCTAAATTACGATCTTCATTCCCAAATGCCTTATGCAATCTATTAATACTCTTCCACTCAGGAGAATCTGCTGGATGCTTCAACAAACTATTTCTTCTTCCGTCTGCATGCCACCTTAAATTTTTTGCATCTTTTTTTATGGAAAACAACCGCTTGAATCTAGGTATTATTGGAAGATACACAACACTTAGCTGGGGGTCCTTTCGAACCTCCAGTCCCTTTACGCTTGTAAGTGACTTCCCGACCGTGGACACTCATCGAAATTGTCATATTCATTCCTATATAACAAGCAGTCATTTGGACAAGCATGTATCTTCTTGTACTCTAAGCCAAGGGACAAATAAGCTTTTAGCATAATAAGTCGACTTTGGAAGTTCATTGTCATCGGGAAAATCTCACTTAACACTTCCAACAGGGAAGTGAAACTAATATCGGTCAATTTCCCTTTGACTTAATGTTGAAAAGTGTCAACACGGGAAAGTTTGGTAAATTTTTACAACCAGGATAAAGTGGCTTTTGTGCTGCTGTGTCAAAGACTCAAAAACACGAGAATTTTGTCCTAAATCGTCCTCGACACCATCCATCATCTATCCACATGATCATTGTATCATCATCAATCTTGTCTTCAGTATCATACTCCATTTCCTCAGACGGTCTTCTTGCTCATGGACATGATTTGTACAAGAATTCCCTTCATACACTCCCTCACCATGCCAAATCCCACATGGTATTCAGGCCTAAACCCATTACGAAGTACATGCTCCCTAAGCAACTCAATACATTGACTTTGAACACATTACTACACTTAACACAAGGGCAAATAAATCCCAAAGCCCCGTCCTAGCGTGATGTTTTAAGGCAGAATCACAAAATTCCAGTACCCCATCCACAAATTTCGACGAATCAATGTTACCATACATCCACGAACGATCTTTCGCCATTCAAACAAACCTTTAACGACTAATTAAACACATAATAACACATTGTCAATCATTTAAGCATTAAACAATATGAAGATGCAAAATCAAAAGAAGATTTATAGCATGAATATATGCATGTCTTTCAAAGGTCCTTATCACTCCAACCTAACCCATCCTTTGACGTCTAATCCACTAGTAAATGTACGTCATCTTCTCGATTCTATGGAAAATCCGGCAGCATTTCCCTACAGTTTCCAAGTACGCAATGTAGGTAATTACTTATCTACATATGCACCTAGGAAAAATTAGGGAAATGAGTAGCCGTGATTTTCCATAGAACGAAAAGAAAACATACATTTACCACCTAAGTGAGATCAAACGTCCAAGAACAGTCCCAACAGGGACTATCCAAGACTTACTCCGAATGAGTAAGTCTTGGATGGGTATCTAGGCATATGATTATGATGATACTTTAATTGTGCATAATAAAAACAAACTTTTGATTAAAGTCCAGTCCTTGATTCTTAAAGATGCTAACTAATTTTACATAAGAGTAAGAGGGAGCACAACTAACCTATGGGAGACCGAGAGAGAGAGCGCGCGGAAGCAAGTAGACACAGACGGGGTGTAAGATATGTAGGCACCCTGAGCATTATAACCAAAAGGAGAGGATTGATATTAGCAACGACTTTAGCAGACAAAAGAAGTAGTCATTTATCCCCTACTAATAAAATTCCGTATATCTTTTTGAAATTTATCTCTCAGATTTTTTATACATATTTGTTTTAGAGATTTTGGTTTAATTATGTTCAAATTTGTGTCTTAAAAGGTACTTTTAGGATTCAACTATTGACTCTGATCTTGAAATCGAATCATGAGTACTTCACCAATCTAAATTAGGATCCTAATCTGGACAACCTTGATAAATGCCGTTTGAGTTAGTTAATGAGGTGGTAAAGTGACTGTCGACATTTAGATGGGAGGTAAAATAAATTCAGAAAAAAGTTCATAACACCATCTCTGGTTTGTGCTTCTCATTGACTTATCAACTATTACTTTCTGTAACATAACATCTATATCAAGTTATCATTAGAGTGCCACAACTGTTCTGCCGAATAAATTTCCTATGTGTGACGGAAAATTAATCATAACGTTTTGGAAGATTTAAGTTCTTTGTGATGTGATAGTCTAATTGCATTATTTTCTTTTTTGAGGGGGGCTAAAATAGGGTAGAACCTGATTGTTCAAGCTCTTTTTGTTATTGTATACTGTACGTGTTGATGTCGTTAGTGTCTTGGTTTAATCTTGAGTAGTGTCTAGGCACAATTTGAATAATTAGAAGCACATTGAAAATAAATTAGGGTGTTTCACATAAGATACTATAGGTGTACACCAAACTTCTAAATATTTGGCTTATAATAAATTAGGGTGTTTCACATAAGATACTATAGGTGTTTCACATAAGCTCTTTTTTTTTTTTTAATGAATGCAATTTCTTGACAGCTTTGACACCTCGATTAACAATTACAACAGGTTAGATTCAACACCCCCATCCCACTCATACACACACACATGAAAAGAAACATTGTACAGAACAAAATAAATTTTAATGCAGAAACTTCAGCCACCTTCCACTTTTCACTTGAGAAATGCAAGCATTTATGCTAGTGTATTAGATTCTTGTTCTTGCTGCAGGTGGCTCTCGTTCATTACTATACATCTACAGGACATGTTCTCTCTCGTTTTGCCTTGTGATTGTCATATATGTTCAATTCAACTCGTCATAAAAGATGAAAAACAACTACTCGCTTAAAGTTCCCTGGTTCATACAGCAACAAAAATATATAAAGACTTTTACCCTCACTAAACAGTTTAAAGTTCAGCATTGAGAAAATTATATACCCAACAGCCAACCTTTCTTAATCAATACAATTAACTCTTCCGAAACAACCTCTTCAAATCTACCAAAAACCCATTCAACTAAACCAAACACTCTAATTCAAATCCGCCATAATCAACAAAATTGGCAACAATTATAAAGACTAATAAAAATTGACTCTTGCGATGAATACTTGCATTTATAGAAAAAAAAGAAATTCAGAGGAACATGTAGCAAATAAATTGAATGAATTGTGCAAACTAGGCGCAATTTAAATAATTAGAAGCACATTGAAAATTGCTAAATTAGGGTATTTCACATAAATTTTTGGAGAGAGAGAAAAAAAACCTGAATGAATAACTGCTCGATTGAACTGCGGCCACGAATTTCGAACGCCGGTGAACTTTGGTGGAAGCAGCAACGGTGGTGAACTGTGGTGGAAGCAGCAACGGCAAGAGATTCGAACTCGATTGAACTGTGGCCAGGAATTTCGAACGGCGGCAGACTTCGAACGGCAACCAGGGACTTGTGCGAAGGGAGTTCCAATTGAATCCGGCGGAGGGAGGGAGGGACGACGGAGGACGGCTGAGTGGTGGAGGATGCGAAGGAATTGGGGCCTTTGGGAGGGGGAGGCGACTTAGTACGTAGTTAGGAGTGATAACTGATAGAAGACTTGGGAGGTGGGACTTTACTTTGGGAGGGCTGATAACATAAGAAAATAACGAATTTTGCGCCTAATTATGCAAATGCTCCGTTGATCAACCCGAGCATTTGTGATACAAATGCTCGTGTTGATTAGCCAACCGAAGCATTTGGTATAAAATGCTCCGGTTGACTAATCAACACGATCATTTGTATCACAAATGCTCGGGTTGTTTAATCAACCAAAGCATTTCATAAGTAGCAAAAGCTGTTTTTTATACTAGTAGGATTTGGATGATTGGATTGGATGAAGGTGTTTGAACCAGGTTCAGAATTTTCGAAATTTGTTTTTGAAAGGAACCCTTTGTTTTTATCTTTTGTTAGGAAAAGATGATGGATTAATTTTGAAGATGTTTTTGTAAATGTCGTGTATGATAATGATTAATAAATACTTTTTGAAAAAAGGTAGAATAGACATGGGTGTAGGATTGATTTTGAAAGAGTAAGTTTTTGAAATTGATTGAATATGGTAAGGTAAGATTGACAGGAAAGATTAGTTGAACAGGAAGGGAGAAGGTAGACATGCATGATGACTCTAACTCTACGTGACCATTTTCCTAGATGATTTTTTGTTTAGGATAGACTCGGCCTTGCATGATGACTCCCAAACACGTGTTTTGGGGATTTAGACGACATATTGGGAATTGATAATTTTTTAATTGTTCGTTAGACGTCATCTTAGGAACGGTGCATAATAATGAAAATTTGAAAATATAATAATAGGAAAAAATTATAATGACAGGGAAATGTCATGTAACATGGATGCAAAGTTCCGGTCTAAAGTCCAGTTCTATGTTTGAAACTATTGTTCAGGTTTCGATTCAGTTTGAAAAGGGTACCTGACTAAGAGATTGATCCCACGCTTTGTTCCTCTGCGGCCACACGTAACAACACTCCAGTCTCAAGGCAGGAACAAGAGACCAATGCTATAGTTGGGTAGGTTTGCTTATGACTAATATCCAACACTATCACTCAAGAAGCGTTTCGGAAGGACAAAGCGCAAAGCCCCCGGGGGTGACCTCACACATAAAACATGTGCTAATGAGGCAACGTAGATTGTCCTTATGGTGGCTGATCAAAAGTCATGCATATGCAAAACAATATATTATTCAAAAGCATAAAAGAAGAATGAATCATATTTTTCAAGTTTCACCCACTCATTTTAAAAAAATAATTTTTTTTTACATTCTCCCCAATGATGTTACCCAATTGTAGGCAGGCTTTTGTTTCTCCTACGCGGGACGAGCATGTATTAGATTTGACTACCCCATTGTAAAAGTTCTATTGAAAATTGTTTTGAAAGAAGCCGCCAACGATTCTTTTTAGGTAGAGTCATAAAGCTAATTGGATATAAAAAACCGCAGGGACACATAAGGGACTACTTATCCAATGAAGATTTCCCTGTTATGACTCTATAGATGCTCAAAAGTGTACCAAAGATGGAGTTCGAGGATGAGGGTACAATACAAGAAGAAATTATATTGCCTATAGCTGGCCTCCACTAAATGTCGATTGATTACATATTTCATGGCAAAGAATAATTATGTAACATTTTTAAAGAGCCTAAAATTATTTAGTCTAGATTGGTTCAAGAAACACATAAAAAGACTATTTTTTAGTGATATGATAGTATGCAATCAATTTACTAGGAACCTAGCAGATTGTCCACATTAATCTGATTAATGTTGCAACTATTTCTTTGATTAGCAAAAATATCATGTAGGTGATATATATCATGCAGGACAATCATATAATATTCAAGAATGATCAAGAAGGCATATAATAATATATAAAACGCATGAATAAATATAATATGAAGAAAAAGGTATGTAATATACAAAGGCACGATTTTTATATTAAAGATCAACATCATGAAAGAAACGGTTAGTAACTTCAAGATAAAATAGAGAATTTATTTAAGGACCCTCACGATTATACCTATACAGTTTAGATTGAAGAGTACAACAACCCTTAGGCGGAGCAATCGTGGAACCAAGAACGCAGTGTGATTAGGTATTGAATGAAAGTATTTAGGTATTTTAATTTTTTGAGAGTCGAAGTGTATTCGTAAGGATTTTTGTATTCGTAAAATAAATATGAAAAGTTGTCCTTGATTCCGAAAATTCGAAGTATTTATAGGCATAACGACACTACGCCTGGTGCAGCTGACGTGTCAAGAGCATGACATGGCATGCGCAGTACAAAGCGTACACATGACACGCATTTTGGAAAAGATAAGAAAGAAACTTTGCGTGTCACATCGAGACCTGCGCTTGACACATGACTATGAATGAGTCAGAATTCCACATGTCAGATGCAGATGCAGATAAGTGCACCTGACACAGGTGAACGGAGTTGCACCTAATGCACAAATATACGCCAGGCGCAAGGTCCTACGCCATGCGTAGGTTGGTGTGCTAGGCGCAGCAGCCTGGCTCCTGACGTGCCTTTGCAAACTTTATTCAAAACGCGTTTAAAAGATTTCTTTTATCCTTAAATTACGGATATCCGATTTTACGGGATAAAATATGATTTTAGCTATATATAAAAAATATATTTTGAAAGTATTTATTTATTAAAATAAATCAATTAATTATCATATAATTGGGCTTCAAAGAATTGGGCTCAAATTAATTATCATAAATAACTAATTGGGGTTTAGAATATCATTTCGAAACACACTTTTGGAGTGGTTCTTTAGATTGGTCTTCCGTTAGGTCGCGCTAACTAATTCCGCGATATGTTTCATTATTCGATCCTTAAATGGGGAGACACGATTATGTGTCTATATAGGGGACATGTGGACGCTCTTGATGGATCCACATGTTTCCTGGAGACCCATTGATTTGTTTAGGCTACAACATTTACCCGTAAAAGCAGATTTCCCCATTGCCTCCTGGACGGTTAATTCCTTTTTACTTGAGGAAGTTACCTCATCCTCAAATAGTGGCGAAAACTAGAAAACATTTGAGCCATTTTTTGAGGTTTTACCGGATACCTTTAGCCAGTGCAGGAATTATCAATCACTCTTAACCGGTTTAGGAGGTTCTTCACCCCCTATATTTATGTCCTTTCTTTCTTTCTGAAATCATTTCACGCCTTACATGTTTCTAGAGAGAGTCACTCTGAACCGGTATAGAGAATTTTTCTAGAGAGAGTGACTCTACATGTTTCTAGTTTTCTAGAGAGAGTGAATTCGTCCAGTTTTCACTTTCTTCACCGAATCGTCCAAACGCTCATCAGGTATCCCTTCTTTCCTTTTTGTTCTCCATGATTCTTTATTTTTTCTTAAAAAATCAACAAAATGGATGCCTCTTCTTCTTTATATAATTCTGATCGTTCAAGAGTTTGTCTAGATACTAGAACTGATAATATTTATTCTTTGACATAATCTAGGGTTGGGCATATTCTGGACGATTATGCATATTTTTTTTGGTTTTGGCCGACGAAGTCAGACGATCGAGTCTTTACCTGTATAGGGGTAAGTTGGTGCGCGTCAAGCAAATGACCCATTTGAGACGAAGAATAATTCTCCCTTCTTATACATCTGAAGGAGGAATCTACCGGACGAGTCTCATAAGAGATAAGGGAAAGTTAGAGTGCTCGGCCATTGGTTGGGCCTTCTTCCCTTGGCCACAATAGAGAAGGAAACTTCGAAGCAAGTCTCTAGCCAAGTCTGTCTGGTAGGGAGGTGGAAATGGAGGAACACGTTTAGTGAAACAATGAGGGTCATTCCAACACTACTGAAGAAACAGATAACTCCTCCACTACTTCCTCAAAAATTAGGAGACGTCTAGGTCCTCTTTCTAATCTGGGTTTCATTTTAGCCAACCATGCTCATGCTCATGCCCTGACGCTAGCTTCTTGTCTTCCGTCCTGCCCATGCTCGGCTACTCCTTTGTCATTCTAGAGAAGGAGGTTACAAATTTGAGTCCTCGTAAGAACCACTTTGCCGTCTATAAGCTTGCACTAGACGCAAGGTTGAAAATTCCCTTCCAGAATTTTGTAGAGCAAGTGCTAAGGTTTTACAACATCAACCACAATCAATTGGTGTCGGATGCTTGGCACAACGTCCTTACTTTTATAGCCGTCGGTGAACTGTGCGGCCTGGCCCTTTCTTTACCAGCCTTTACTAAGATACACTATGTATCTCAGATTCGAAAGACGGTGGACGACGATTGGTTCAGCGTATGTAACCGTACTGGATTTCTCACTACGTGGGATTGGCCTTCGAAGATGCGTGACTAGAAAGCCAATTTTATCTTACTACGTGCCATCATTAATTACGTTGTTGAGGACTACCGCACCCATAGTTGTGCAGTGACGAATACTAGATGTTGGCCCTCTTTCTTGGAGTTAGAAGATAAGTATGACGAAGAGTTAATGTAATACTTTAGTGAAATACTATTCCGGCCAAATCATAGAACCTTTAAAGGGCCAGCTAACTGGATTCCTTTTAAGAAAATATTTTTCAATGATAACTTCTTGGTCGCTGCTGCCTTGCTGTTGGCCGAGGAAAGAGGTATAACATCAAAAACTCTCAAGTAAACCATGTCGTCTAAACATATATATATCTTACTAACCCTTAGGGGATTTTTATAGACGCGACCAGAATCCTATTAAAAAAGCCTTGGATGGAGGATATCGATGTGTCCAAGTTCACCGATAACCTTTGGAAAGAGTTTACCAAGACAAGGGTCGAGAAGAGGGCTGATACTCTAGTAAAATATTTTATTTTTTTGTTCATCTAGAGTCTTTAGACGTCTTCATTAGATAGGACGAGGGTCGTTCACAGAAGGAATAAATCTGGTTTTAGACGTTGGCCATCCGTGATATAATGATTTCTGGACGAAGATCCCTTGTAGGAGGAAATCGGCTATAGCTGGCCGGTATTCTTCAGCGAGTGATCCTCGTCCAGGATTTGAGGCTGATCTTTGACGACGATCCCGCTAAGGGGTTGATCTTACCCAATCGTCTAATCACATTTCCTAGACGAGGGTCCTTCGCAGAAGGAAAAAGGCTAAGGCTTGCAAGTCTCCTTCTACTTGAGACCTTCGTCCAATATCTAATCACAGATCTCGGACGAGGGTCCATCGTAGGAGGAGAGTGGCTAGCCTTGGTCGGCTTCCTTCTACGAGTGATCTCCGTCGAAGATCTAAAACCCCTCTTGTCCATGGGGAAGCGACTTGATCTTTGCTGGTTTCCTTCTGCGGCTACTCTTCTTCCAGATGCGTTATATTATCCTTTGGACGAGTATAATTTATTGGTTTTTGTCTAGGAGATGATAAATTACCTTATGGCCGGCTTCCTAGAGAAAGCAACGTAGCTAGTTCTGAGAATTTTGAATTTGCCATTTGCTTTTGGACGGACATATTTTCTGACTTAACATATTATGTTTGCGTAGAAAAATGCCCGAACGTATAAGACACTGGTTGGGAAGTCTTCTTCGTCCTAAAAAAGGCATGCCACGGCCGGTGATCAACCATTGGCCAATAAACCTAAGGGCTTTGTGGCCATGAAGAAGAGTGAATGACCGTCCGTTCATAAGATAACTCTGGCCAGCCAGGGGACTGGAGAAGAACCAATCCCACCTCCAACTGATAAATTTATGAAGGCGGACGAATCTTCCACTAATGTTCTTGTCGTGGCATAGAAGGCGCTTGTCTCCACCCTTCTCCTAACTGATCAGGCTAAGGTCCAGTCGGGTATGGCTATTGTAATGGTGGATCAGTCGACGCGGCTGCTAAATATGGATCGGCTTCCAGTGGGCCGGTCGCTCAACTGGTGGCTCAAATGCCATTATCTATTAAATTCGTGTCTTTATCTTTAGGTGAGTCATACTACCCCAACATAGTTAGGACGTTTCGGGTTGGTGGACGTTCAATGAGTCCGTCAGACAAACTTTCACTAGTCTTTCCCATCAAGAGAACTGACCCCCCCCCTTTTCAGATAAGAACAAAGGATCTTTGTCAGCTTCAGTTACTCTGCTAGTGGACTCACACCATGAGTCTTCTACCGTCTTTGCCAAAATATCAAAAGCTGAGCAAGAGAAGCTCAAGTAGAAGTTGTTCAAATGCTACCCTGATACCTAAATAAAGGGCTTGAGGGGTGCATTTTCTAGACATGTGGGTTTCACAGAGCCGGCCCTGGGCCAGGCAAGTGGTAAAGTTGTTCAATGTCAGATATCAGATCAAATCCGATCCAAAAATTTGGATAGCCGAAAATTTCGAATCAGAGGACTTTTCGGATTGGATACTGGGTTTTTGGATCGGATCACCGGATTTTCGGATCGAGCCGTTGACATTTTTGAAAATTCCGATCCGAAAACCCGAATTTTTTTTCCGATATCCGGTCCGAAATATCCGAAATCATAAAAATCCGGTCGAATATCCAAAATTTGGGATCGGATAGGCGGATTTTCGGATCGGATATTTTCTAACAACCCTAGCAGGCGGGGCGTCCGCCCAGGGCCCATAAATCTGGAAATCTATAAGTACTACTAATATCTAGTTTCAGCATCTTGCTCTTGCAAGTACTTAGCGTAGTGAAGATGGTAGCTTCTTTGGAAGTGATGAGTGTGCCGGTTCGAAACCAAATTTATGGCAATGCCTTTTGCTTTGTTTTCCTTTCTTAAATGTTTTACTCCTTTCTTGTTCTTTTGTTTTTCATTTTCCTTTTGAAATAATTCTTCAATTTGCTTTTTGATTTTCTGTTCTACCTCCTTTCGAAAGGTATTCTAAAATATGATTCATTTTTGTAGTTAAAAAAACAGTATGATTTTTATCATGTAGAATTTCAAATTGTAAATTGTAGGTGTTGGGTGATATTTACACAACCTAAACGTAAACTTAGATTTCTAATATTTATTTTAGGTGTTGGGTGATAAACTGAATTTGATTATAAAAAATAATGAACACACTTTCTTTATCAATAAAAAGAACTCATATAATTTCTCTTTTTCGTTTCTAATAAAAAGTACTCTAGTAACTCATATCACATCTATTTTAAAATAAAGATAATATTTGATAGTCACACTGCAATTTAGCACCTTAAACTACATGTTCCACAAGTATTCAGAGTTTTTGGGACGGAGGTCACGGAGGGAACATCATATATTACTCATATGAAATAAAAGGTTTTCTGTTTTTTGAAGAAACAATTGTTGGTAGATGTGCGTTAGTCAATTCTCAATTAGTTATTATTCTATAAATGTGTATATTTTAATAAATTTATCGTGCGTTAGGGGCCATATTTTTTTTTTGCCCCGGACCCAATAATTCTATGGAACGACCATGGGGTTTCATGTCTGAACTTGTTGCTGAGGTACATTGCGTTCCTGTTTTTGTTTTGGTACTTCAATACTTTTTTTTTGTTTTTTAACTCGTCTACTGACTTAGATCTTCGTTGTTTCGGCTTCTTCCTCGCGGCATTATTACTAAAGATTGGGCGACGGAGCTTAGAAAGGATAATAAGTCACTCGTTCACTAAGCAATAATGGATGGTGATAAGGCCATGTATGACGTCCAAATGATGGAGACTTTTCATCGTCAATCCCGGGAGGCCTTGGGAAAACGGTCGGCCCAACTGGAGTCTAGCAACAAGTAGTACCTCATCAAAATCAACGAACTGCTTAATAAGAAGGCTTAATGGCAACTGGCCTTGGCTAATGTCTCGACCTAGCTGAAGGAGGACAGAGATACTGCTCTCGTGGCCGCCATTCAGCTTAGAAGGTATAAAATCCTTCTTAGTGCCCAAAACAACCATCTGAAAAAGGAGGCGGCGAAGGCCTTCAACGACATCAAAGAGGCCCTCAATGAAGTCAGCGAGAAGTCCAAGAGTTGGGCCCTAAAGGCCTTTGAGATGCCGAATTTTCCCGAGGAGGTTCCTCGCTTTGAGCGCCGCTTGCTATTTTAGGAGAGCCTTCAGAGGACGATGGTGCAGGATGAGGAGCTTCATGTGTTCCTTGATTCTTCAGACAAAGAGGCAGAGACTGACAAAGAGTCTCCCCAAAATAGCCAGGAAATTCCTGAGGATCAACCCTTCGGTCTAGATACTCCTCTTGTTGAATAGAGTGCCTAGCATTAGGCTTATTTTTCAATGTATCTTGGCTGATGGCGGTCTTTGTAGCTTCGTTCCTTATCCCCATAGATTAGTTTGATATATTTTTTGACGAGTATTTAAATAATGACCTTTTGTGTACTCTATTTGTCTATGGTTTGGTGGATTAACAAACTTGCCTTAAAAATGGGACATTTCCTTGTCTATGGACGATCTTCGAGCTTTTCTCAAATAAGCATCAAGTATAAATAAGACTCGTCCTAGACTATGGATGATCTTCGAACATTACTAAAGAAGCATCAAGTATAAATGAGACTCTTCCTATACTATGGATGATCTTCGAACTTTACTCAAATAAGCATCAAGTACATAATGAGACTCGTCCTTGGCTATGGACCATCTTTTAATTTACTCAATTTTACTCAAAGTAGCATAGAAAGGGGGGGGGGGGTGGTTGATGGTCAGTGCTGATGATGTTGGATGCATGCAAACATCGGACGACGGATGGAAGTGGTTAACAAAGCAATTGACGATCACGATTTGGACAACGAACAACCAACAGCGAGCGTCGCGTGTCGTCGTCTAAGCAATATCAACGATCTATTATTATTTCGGATTCTAAGCTTATGACCAGGTGAGGAGTCACATTCCATTGTGACTCACTCCTCTCGAGTGAGAGTAAAGCAGTTTTCTCCATGAGTGAGCGTGCTGTCAGATGCAACTGGGGTGCCGCCTGCAGAGCAAAGATCATTAAGATCAATGCGAAGCTAAAAGGAGAGTAAAAAAATTATAGTCCTCGAACAATTGAAAGCCTATCATCACCTCGTCCTTGCTCACAATCATCGTAAGTCACCTTGTCCCTCAACACATATTCCAGAAAACCGACATACTCAACTGGTATTACTTTGAAACACCAACCTTGACCCAACTAACTATTACTTTGCGATGACACAACCAACCACCGATAACAACTTTATCAACTCTAAAATAACACACTCCTTTTATTCAGAGATGTAACACACTTTTAAAGAAAATACCTAACTTAAATATTTGGAAACTCCAACAATTGAGGGGAGGGGAAGGGGAAACCCAACACTAACGGGGGGAAGGGAAAATGGGAGACCGACACTGACTGGTAAAGGTGGTAGGGAGCCCGATACTAATTGGACTAAGGGGGAATAGAAGCCGAAAACAACCACAGACCTAAAGATGGAACTGTGCATACAAGACATGAGGACGGGAACCTTCAACGCAGGTAAATCGACAACGTCAACACCCTAACAACACGAACACCCTAGGAACATCCTACAAGCAACACACAAACCTAACAAACCTAAAGCACAAACCAAATATACCCAACCAGGGGAAGTGAAGAAAACTAAACCACAATGCTACTGAAACCAAACATAGGGGAGATAGGGAAACAAAGAACAGGGAAGGAGGAAGAACATGACACAAGAAAGTAAAACTTGAAAACCAAAACTTGAAACAACCAGCGATGATGAAGACAAACACGACTACTAATAGGAAAGGAAGAGGAGCAGGACCGCCACCACTCCGGTGGAAGAACAGCGCGGCGATATGGTGAACAAAACATCCTACAAAAGTCATAAACCGAACCTAGAACTGCAAAAGCGAAAAGCGAAAAGGGAGAGATAGAAGGCTCGACCGTCGACGTGAGTTACCTGAGGTGGCTCACGCGACAGTCGAGCCCGCTAGGTTAAAACTTTGTGACGGGGTGTTTGTAGGATTTGGAGGCAGAGAGTAAATGAATATGTAGTCTAGAAATCATCCAAGGGAGTTCGATTCCATTTTTTGGAGTTGAGAACAAATTTTTTTAGTACTGGTCTTGTATCGATTACTTATTTTGAAAGATTTATCTTTAAATGTTAGCAAGGATGGCATTATATATCGATATCAAAATATGAAAACTCACCGAGAACAATTATAATATTTTGTCACTACTATTTCGCTGCTTTTTGAAATTTATGAAGTTTTTTTTCAATATATTGGTCATGGGATATATTGCTTATTAGCGTTAGTGTGACCAAATATTCTCCAAATCCTGGATCTGCTCTATGTTGAAATACTTAATTTCATCCTTTCGAGTCTTGTGTAGGGGTGCTAATCGAGTTGAGCAACTCGCGGGCAGCTCGAACTCAACTCAGACAAAATTTGGTCAAACCTCGATGACCTTGCACGCAACTCAATTGTTTTCAATTAATTTCTCTTTTAAATACAGAAATATAATAACACTCAACAAAAACATATCGATCTAGTATAAAAGGAAAATGAATTTTAAAAAAGAGGATATAATAATCAAATGTCTAGAATTAGGTGAACTAGAACTCTAAACAACCTGCTCGCGAGAAGCTCGACTCGACTCCAAACTTAGTGAGCACTAGTTAAGCAAGCCTTTGCTCGTGATCGACTTACTCGATTAGAATCCCGAGTCTTGTGTCAAGTAGGCTCTTTAAATGAGTTATTTGAGCGTTGGTTGAAGTTATATATTATACTAACTTGTTGTTTGCAAGAATCTTCAAAAAGTTTGTCGTCATTAAAGAAGAAGAATCTGTTGAATCTCCTACGTTTTAAAATGATGACAAACGGCCACAGAGAATAGTTTTTCTTACATGTGTTTATGAGTTGTTTGGAAACAGCTAAAAAACTAATTTTTCCAAGTCTATTAATTGATATGCTATGGTGTTTCTTGTGTAGCAAACAGGTTTATTCCTAGACTTGAAGCTAGGAGGCCCTCTCGAAGATGTTCGAGGAAAAGACAAGTATTGATTTGTTGATTCAAGGGAAGCTTCAAGAATTGAAGTACATGAAGATAGTATAGGATCTTTCATTTGATTCATCTTAGGTGCTCATGTAATATTTGTGTATGATATTCTTATAGCAATCAATTGTATTGTTCATAATGTAAAACAATGTGTTTTGAATATGTGAACCAGTTGGTTACGTAAACAGAACACTACTAAGTAGGGTAACAGGTGTAGGTACGTATACCATTGACTTTCTAGGGTCTGTTTGCTGACTTTTTGAAAAAAAAATTCAGAGAAATATTTTCTCAAAATACTTTCGATTTGAAAAGATTCCGAGCCTTTAGAATTTTTATTCAATATCTTTTTACCTTAAAGCTTGTGAATATCTTGGATAATATTTTTTCTTCGAGAAAGATATTGTTCAAGATATACTTTCCATAACTTAAGATTATCATTATCTTTGAAATCTTGAGTTAGGGCCCTCTGAAAGGATAGACCTCGGCCTCTAAATATTGAATGATGATTGAACATCACCCTTAACGGTCTCCTGGATTTTTTTAAGTAATTTTCAGAGTTTCACAAAGAGTATAGTTGAACAATTTCCTAAAATAGAGTATGCATTTCATATAGCTTTAAATTCATCTTGTTTGCTTTGTAAGAAAGCGTGATTTAAGAGAGAAATTAATTGTATTAAATCTATTACAGAGGGGATAGAGGTTGGCTAATAGCGTTTGTGAGTTTAATCTTGAGTGCTTGTGAGTTCAAGTGCGAAATAAAATAATAGAGTTTGTGAGGGTGCGATGTTTCCTTGGAGTTAAGGGAAGCAGGAGTGTACAAGAATATACTTGTTTTTCAGTGTTGATTAATAAGAGGATTAGCGTAGGAGGACGTAGGTCGATGTTTGGCCGAACCTCATTGAATTTGGTGTGTTCTTTATTATTTTTCATTTCTACTATTTCTACTGTCATAAAGCAGCCTAACTGGCTCCTCCTTGAATCAAAATAATTTTAATCTAGCACCAATTCTCCTAAGTACTCAATTCACCCTTCCTTGAGTACATTGTAAACCTTCATGCCCCTATTCTTCATAGCAACGAACCACCAATTTGAAACACCAACCTGAACAATATCGCTAAGATAATATAATATGATATTATGTCGACTTTTATTGGAAGGTTGTCATTATATTAAATAAATTGCTTCCATAATAGAATACAATATATAAAAATATAAATATAGATAACCTTAATCCACCCCTTCCCCTCTCCTCCACCAGCCCCCACCCCCTCCCCTCCGCTGAGGCGGCCCCCCACCCCCTCCTCCATGCCAGCGCAACCCTCCTCCCTGCCAGCGCAACCCTCCTCCCCTCTGCCGCAGCTAACCCACCTGAAACCAAATAACCCAGCCAAAAATCCCCTAAGTTCATGACCACCTTAACCCAGCCACCTTCAAATCCACCTCCACAAAATCCAACCACCTTAGAATCCACCTCCACAAACTTAGGCGCCTTCAAAAACCCAACAATCCACCTTCGAATCGACCCACAATCATTATCTCCATCTCCTTCAAAAACTCCAACCACTTCGAAAACCTCAATCTCCTACAAAAACCACCATCTATTAGGGAATTTCTAGGTTGGGTTGGATCGATGTTGGGACTTGATTTCGACAAATGGTTCAATTGTGGAGGTGGTAGTTCGATTGGTGGTTGTTTCGAATAGTGGAGATGGTGGTTCGAATTTAAGATGGTTTAAATGGTGGTTGTCGAAGGTATTTTGGCTGGTATAGGGAGGGGGTAGGGGCTGCAGCGGAGGGGAGGGAGGGGGCTGGGCTTACAAGGGGCAGGGGAGGGGGGATGTGGTGGTAGAGGGGAGGGAGGGGGTGGGTTAGGGTTTAGATTTGAGGGTCAGGGTTTAGATTAGATTTTAAGTTATCTTAGGATTTAGATTTTAGGGTTAGGAGTTAATAATGATAATATCATAAATATAGCTAATGACGACTTAATGTACGTTAGAAAAAGATAGATGGTGCACAGTTTTGAAAGCTCAGGGATATATGGTGAATATTTGAAACATTGAGGGTAAGTGCGTGGTGAATTTCTTGATTTGTCGGGGGCATTTGGTGAAAAATCCTAGACTTTTATATCTTATTTCAGTTTATATTAGTAGCACATTTTCGTGTAATAATTACTCTTGAGAACTAACTAATTCTATAAATAATTAAATAACCAGAAGTTTTTGTTATTTATCGATTTCGTAAATTGGATAATAAATTATTGGTTGTATTTCAATTTTATCAAATATGGTTGTTGTTTTAGAGAAAGTAAACGTAAATAGGTGAATCATTTCTCAACACTAACCCTAATTAATTTAATTTAGTAAGATAATACGAAAATTTAAAATACAATAATTAGTAGGCAAAGTTGACATTAATAATCCCAACTTTTGAAAATAATCCCAACAATTAATTTTCTATATATTGTAGACTTAAAACGGATTAGTATATGAAAGAAAAAGGATACTTTGGCTTATTTTGAGAAGATTTCCTCAAGTTAGGATTATTCTAAACAAATCCTAAGATGGAATTTTTTTGATAAGACAGTTGAAAGTTGGGATTATTTATGTCAATTTTCCTAATAAGTAACTAGCGTCTATATTAGTGAGTCAGATTTGTAGTGTTTTAGATAAGCCACGTAATCTGTCCCATCTTTAATTTCGCAGGTAGATTTGAATAGTTGACGTAATAGAAAGACACGATAGAAGCAAAAAAATATCTTTAGAAAAAAGGTTAATTTTCACGCACACCATTAAAATTCTTACAAAATAATGGGATAACGCTCAGTTATATTATCACATTTCAATGGCTAGGCCGTGTATACTATGTCCAATATTTATGAAGAGATCAGTATGTAGTGGCTTTAGCTACGCACCGTCGGAGAAGTATTTTCTTGATAATTAATGATATCGCGGGCAGCAAGACAAAAACATTGAATATTATGAAGATAGTTGTTTGGATCCATTTCCTGGACTAGCCCACCTATGGCAAAGTTACTAAAATACCCCTGCATCTAGGGAAGCCAATCCTCCACCAGCTGGAGCTGACTAAAATACCCTCATTTATTATGGCTCCTATCTTCTATAAATAGGGGTTGTCTCATCAGACAAAAGTACGCAATTCTAAGCTACAAAAACCAGAGCATCCCTCTCCACATTGATCCCTTTCTCTCTCTACCTCAATCATCAACTGACTTGAGCGTCGGAGGGGCGATCCCGGGACTACCCCCCGGGTAGGCTAACCTTGTTTTGCAGGATTCCGACGTACGGACAACAGAGCTCAGACATACCTTCTTGGGGACTACATCAAGTCTCTTAGCACACATCAGCATTTGTGATCACCCTCAATTTCTAGACAGACACAGTTTGGTGCCGTCTATGGGGAAAGTACAAGAAGTTACTTCGCCACCACTCAACAAGATTCACCTTGTTGCTACTCAGCAAAACTCACCTCATTGCTGCTCAGCAATGGCCCCCAACCATGAAGACATGCTCCCAATCCAACCGATCCTGGAGAGCTCAATCATCACATAAGCACCTATGGTGCTATCCCTCTATTCGAATGATGAGGATTCCACCCCAATGGAGAATTCACTATGGAGTCGGTCATCCCGCAGTATCAGGGCAGATATGAGTAGCTGACCCAATGCCCATAACTGTAACAAACGTCACCTTGATTGCATCTCATCTTCAACAAACTCTCCAGGAAAGTCGGATGGGAATGGTCTCCACTCGTCGTGAGGAGATAATTCATCCTTCCAGAGATGGTCAGCCTAACCGGCTAGGGCCTAAACAGACGGAAGGATAGCGTAAACCCTCAAAAAGGGTAAATCATGTTATCACTAGGAAGAAGTTGCATCGAAGAACAAAACCCATGAAGACTAATCTGAATAAGGGGTGTGGTGACTCAGAACCACAAAACCCCTCCAGAGTAAACAGTGGCACCCCCAAGTTTATGATATAGTTCAGCCAGAGGGGCCTATTCATCAGAGGCACCGACTCATCAACGCTTTCTACTCATTCAAGGTACCCACGTGTTATTTCCCAAGGAACACTACAAGAGGGGGGTGAATCGTAGGTGTAGAAATAAACGTAAATTTTTGCGGAAATTTAAACTTAAACGAATAAACAAGCTAGAGGAACACAAGGGATTTTTACGAGGAAAAACTTCTTGGGCCCAACAGGAAGAAACAATCTCGACCACTAGGGATTTTAAACTCAACTCTTTCACTAATTAGGCCAAACAACTTTGTTACAACCTAATTCTATTCTCGAGCCACACCTTGAGTTCCTAAACTCAAGTTCCTGAGCCACTGTTCCCTTAACAGTAGTTCCTCTCAACTTCACTCGAAGTTTTCTCACGCTTACTAGCTTTTCTCAAAGCTTCTCTCTTACAGAATTTCACTCAAAGTCCCTTACCCCAAAAACCAAAATACAATTGATCGAAATAAGCTTAGTGGAATTAGAGTAAGAAAGCAAAGAACAAATGGCTATTATGAGAGAATGAAGGCACTGGCACTTAATTTGTTAAACTCACTTAATTACTTTGTCAGACACACTTTGGAACTTATTTAGACTTCAATATTTATAGTGACTAACACATAGAACGTGGGAGTTAAATCCGAGTTCATGTTAAAGCCATTATCCCATGATGTTCCTTCCCCTAAGGAACACGTTCCTTATCATGTCCCATGATCCCATGATCTCATTTTGAACGTGGATATGTTTTAGCCACAACTCCTAAAGATTAGGAGTTTCTTGAGCTTTATCCGAAAATCAGTTAAATTCAAAACAGTTTTATTATTAAAAATGAATTTTAATCTTTAAGAAAATATTATCTTTTAAATAAACTCTTCATAAAAACCGGATAAATATTTTCTTATCTTTTTCGAAAAAAAAATCTTTTCTTTAAAAAGATTTTCTATTAAAATGATTTTCACTTGGTAAAACTGATTTCCTATTATTTAGGCATGACTTACTCAATTATAATTGTACCGTTATTTATGACGCCTAAGTCTAGTTCCTATATAATCAAGTTCCTTTAACAGATTCGTTTAGTGCCTTTTTGTTTGTTCCTTAGAAAGGAACAAACTCTCATTCTCAAATAAGACTGCCAATGTTCCTTACCATCCTTACTTGTTCCTTTACAATGGAACTAGAAAATAAAACGCCTTGCTTTTATTCTTCTTGATCCAATGCTTGCTCCAGTATCAACTTCTAGAAACTTCTTTACTTAGCCTTTGAAATCCTCTCTTGACTTCTTCCTTGACTTCGTATTCTCCTAGTTCTTTCATTGATACCTTAAAAATCATACACTTAAATAACTCATTAGTTCACTACTTAGTTTGCATCTTTGTTTCTTTGTCATCATCAAAACTAGGGTTCAACAATTTCCCCCTTTTTGATGATGACAACAAAGGTACAAACTAAGGCAATAACAAATAATATAAGTGAATGAAACGATAAAACAATAAAGAAGAAAAGGAAAAATAACAAAATTAAGTAACTTACTTAATGTTTGAATTTTGATTTTTCATTTACCTTAACCTATTTTTTGATTTTTCATTTACCTTAACCTATTTTTTCATTTTTCATTTACCTTAACCTAAATTTTAATTTTTTTATGTTTCAGATTTACCTTCACTTTATTAGTACATTTGTTCCTTAAATCTTTCCCCCTTTGTCATCCTCAAAAAGAGTAGACTCTGCGTGTTGTGATGTATTGGTTTAACACCTTAAGACCATAAGCAAGCACCAATTTTGGTTAAGTTAGAATTGCAAAGGGTAAACTTGCTCAAACATCAATCACATAATACTAGCCATTCCAAGGAAGAAATTATGCATAAATATTCACAAACACAGACATAATAGCAAAAGTCATTGTTTATATAGCACTTGTTCCAAAACAAAAACAAAGAAAGAAAAAGAAAAGAACTAAACAAGTCTTGTTCCTCGAAAAGGAAACATGAACTAAGAACTAAGAAAGGGAAGGGGAATGGTGTTCCTCAACAATTTATTCATCAACCACATCCTCAGGTTTCTTCATTACTTCCCCATGATTGATACCAACTCGTCCCTTCAACTCCTCCAAGGCTAGGGCCATAGTTTCCATCTTCTTTTGTTGCTCAATCACCGTATCACTTAGAATCTTCATAAGACCTAGCATGTTGTCAGTTTTAGCATCCAAAGTCCAGTGGAGGTGATTATAGAATTTTATCATGTGTTGTGCAGGAAGACATACATCATTTACCCAGCTACAGTCATCCGGAGAACTTGTTCCTTACCCTTGGAACCAGAGGCAGAGTAGGGTTTGTGGAGGAACTGGAGAGGTTGTGGAAGGTCATATGTTCCGGAATGGAAACAGATGGAGAAGGGTTGTAAATGGGAGGAAGAAATGGTGGTGTTGGTGGAAGAGTTGTGGAGGTGGAAGCAAAAGGTTAGGCCTTTTATTTCATCCTTAATCTGCTCAAAACTGGAAGGAACAAGAGAAGGATGAGGTGAGATGGAGGTAGTTTTGTGAAAGGAACAGAAGTTTGGAGATGTGGTGGAGTGGTTCCTTGAGAGTGAGGGTTCCTGTTCCTCCATCGAAAGGACTAAAGGGAGTCCTTGTTGGAAGGAACAGAACAGAATGAGCAATTTTCAACGAGTGCTCTTCCTCACTCTTAGGAACAGGAGGGTAGGCTTTTGGCATGTGTTTGCGCCTCTTTGGTTTGGTTCCTCCGGTTAGGAACATGGTTCCTCCAAGATAACATCATCATCTTGTCCTCAATTTCACCTTAGCTTTTCTCTTGCTGAGGAACTAGGAGTTTCTCCCTTGAATGAGTACTCCTTCTTGGACAGAAAGATCCAAGTCCATTAGAGTTTCTCATTCAAGATGTTCCCTTGTTTACTCCTAAGTAGGCCAACCAGTAGTCACTTCAAAGTGATGAAGAGAGAGTTATCAAGGCTCCATACCAATACACATGATTTCTCAATACATGGGTAAGATGTTGATAAGAGAGAAGGGAAGTTGATTTGAATTGGTGGTCTAACAAAACATGTAACACATTCTAAGAGACCCACTTCATTCCTCTTTTCAGTGCGAGGAATGAGTGCTCTCCACACAAGTTGAACAAGATTTTGTGAAGGGAGAGAGTAGGTTATGTTTTTTGTTTGACCAGCAGTTCCTCCAAAATATTCACAATTTTGTCCTGAGGAAAATTCGGAAAGAAACAGTTCCTTTCCGTTTAAAATACAAATCGTTCCTTTGCAAGGAACTTCCCAAACTTTCCCAATGTGCTTGATTAAACTTAATTTTCTTTCCTCTAACCTCAGTTGTGCAAAGACCATCAATGTAAATTGCACAAAATTCATCCATGCTAAAGGAACAAGTGCATTGTTAAAGGCGAATTCAAACAAGAATTCCATCCTGTTCCTTTAGAATTGTTAATTCATGAAATTCTACTTTATTTGCCCATTCTAATCTACACAAAAACCCAATACATACCTAGATTGCTTCTTTCACCCGTTTCTTGGAAGAGAAGAAACAGTTCCTTTGGAAGGAACAGGTGACATTCTTCTTCCCCCTGAGTTTGTTCCGGGGTTTCTTCTTCATCATCTTCCCCAATTAATTTTCTTCTCGCATACTCCTTCTTGGAGATTCTAATTGTTGTTCCTTATGGGGTTTCTTGATTTGGTCGATTTCAAGGGTTTTGGTAGGAGAAGGAGAATTTTCCATTTTAGAGGAGTTGGTAGTTTTGATGTTGGAAAAGGAATTTCTTGAGGTTTTGCCATGATTGTGAAGTGATTGGTTTTTATGGATGTGAAGAGGTGTGAGAGTTTTCGGTATGGTGAAGATGAAAGGTTGAGGAACACGGTTTCAATGATGAATTAAGAGGGAATTTGCATGTAAAGTGTTTTGACATGCGGGAAAAAAATAAAACAAATAAAAAGAAAAGAAAAGAAAGATAAATAGAATCAAGATTTAATTAAATCTGATTCCTTTTATTTTGGGATTTTTCGGATTTTTCGGATTTTTATGAGTTTTAATTTTTGAAAGAAAATAAATGCTAAGGAACTTGTGCTATAGGAACAACTAATGCTACATATCAATGTTCTTCATATCATGCATGTTTCTTACCTTAGGAACAGGGGAGTATTATGTGACATTTGTGAGTTGTTTAATTCTTTTATTCATGTTTATGTTTTGTAACATTCCAATTTGCAATGGTCTTAGGCAGTTAAACACAATTATTTTTAGCACACAAAGTCACTCAAATTGATTCAAACAGGGGGAATGAATAGGAACAATCACTTAATTTTTATTAACCCTAACTCAAGCCTTAATTTTTCATATCTATCTCTTTGCAAAGGCTTAGTTAGTATATCAGCAATCTGATTCTCAGTTTGACAAAACTCAAGTTTAATCAAACCTTTTTCAACATTTTCTCTTAAAAAGTGATGTCTGATATGTATATGTTTAACTCTGAATGATGCACTGGATCTTTAAAATACTAATAGCACTGTATTATCACAATAAATAGGAACACAATCAAAGTTTATTCCATAGTCACTAAGTTGTTGTTTTATCCAAAGCATTTGAGAGCAACATGCAGCAGCTGCTACATATTCTGCTTCAGCAGTGGATAAAGCAACTGTGTTTTGTTTCTTGGTACTCCAAGAAACTAAACTATGACTAAGGAATTGTGCCATACCTGAGGTGCTTTTCCTATTTACAAGATCTCCAGCATAATCTGCATCTGCATATCCTTTTAGCTCAATGTATCACTTCTTGGATAGTAGAGTCCAAGATCATCTGTTCCTTTAAGATATCTAAGAATTCTCTTCACAGCAGTAAGGTGAGACTCTTTGGATTTGCTTGAAATCTAGCACACAAACCAACACTGAAAGCTATGTCTGGACGACTAGCAGTTAGATACAAAAGTGAACCAATCATTCCTCTATTTTTGTTTGATCAACACTTGTTCCTATGGAGTCTTCATCTAATCTAGTTGAAGTTCCCATAGGAGTGTGATTTATCTTTGAGTTTTCGAGGCCATATTTCTTTAATAGTTCCTTTATGTATTTTTGTTGGTGAACAATTATTCCCTTTTCAGTTTGTTTGATTTGTAGTCCAAGAAAGAAATTTAACTCACCCATCATACTCATTTCAAATTCATTACTCATGAGACTTGAGAATTCTTTGCAAAATGTTTCATTAGTAGCTCCGAATATGATGTCATCAACATATATTTGAACAAGAAAATGTCAGTTCCTTTAGATTTTAGGAACAAGGTTTTATCAACCTTTCCTCTTTTAAAATTGTTTTCTAAAAGGAACTTTGATAATCTCTCATACCATGATCTAGGTGCTTGTTTTAACCCATAAAGAGCTTTATCAAGCTTGTAGACATGATTTGGGAGATTATTATTTCAAAGCCTGGGGGTTGTTCAACATATACATCTTCATTTAGATAGCCATTTAAAAATGCACACTTAACATCCATTTGATATAGTTTAAATCCCATGTAAGCAGCAAATGCAATTAAAATTCTAATGGCTTCTAATCTAGCTACAGGAGCAAAGGTTTCTTCATAATCTATTCCTTCTTGTTGATTATAACCTTTTACTACAAGTCTAGCTTTGTTCTACAATGGTTCCATATTCATCTAGTTTGTTTCTAAACACCCATTTAAGCCAATTACTTTTTGTTGTTTAGATGAGGGAACTAGATGCCATACCTTGTTTCTTTCAAACTCATTTAATTCAGCTTGCATAGCAGTAATCCAATCAGAGTCAGTTAAGGCTTCTTCATGATTTCTTGGTTCCATCATTGATAGGAACGCATGAAATGCACAAAAGTTCCTTAACTGAGATCTAGTTTGCGTACCTTTGGATATGTCGCTGATTATGAGTTCCATTGGATGTGATTTTGTTGTCTTAAAGGTTTTGGTTGAAACTCTCTTATAGGAACATGTTGTTCCTCATGAGTTCATTGAGTAGATGAGGAACTCTGATCAGTTGTTCCTCTGTTAGCCTCGGTGGACTCGTTCCTTCATTTGAGGAACAGAACATCTTCTCCTCCTTGAGGAACAGGAACTCATTGATGTAATTTTTCAATTCCTCGTTCCTTTCCTCTTTCACTTCTTCTTCTTCTTGTGAATCTGCATTTTTCTCACTTGGTTGTACCAACCCATTCTCATAGTCATCAACCTGTATGCTTGGATTGTATTTGTCAGATTCATCAAAGGTTACGTGAATACTTTCTTCAACACACATAATTCTCTTGTTATATACTCTATAAGCTTTACTATGTGAGAGTATCCTAAAAATATTTGCTTCATCACTCCTTGCATCAAATTTTCCAAGATTATCTTTTCCATTATTATGCACAAAACACTTGGAGCCAAATGTTCTAAAATAGGTGATATTTGGTTTCTTTCCAAAATAAAGTTCATAAGGAGTTTTGTTAATGCACTACAAGAAAAACTGCCATTTGCGACCAGATTTCTGGTTGCAAATAGTTCAAATCTGGTCGCAAAAAGCCTTTTACGACCAGAAACGCGTGTGGTCGTAAAAGGCTTGGTCTTAAATAACTTTACAACCAGTTTCACTTTCTCATCGTAAATGTTCTTTTGCGACCAGATTTAGACCTCGTCGCAATTGGTTGTCATCTACGACCAATTTTCTGGTCGCAAATATGATTAAAAAAAATAAAAAAAAAAGTAATTAGCAACTAAACATAGTTGCTAATTTCAAGTATTTAGCATTTAATGTTAATTTAATAAACAACATTGTCATCGAAAAAATAATATACTATATTTTTATTAATAATGAATTTGGTACAAAAACCAAAAGAAAAAATAAAATCTAGAAACTTAAATTTATACAAAAACTTAAATTAACAAAATTAATTGTTCATCAACCAACATTATCTTCATCTTCATCTTCATCTACAAAATTTTTAAAAAAAGTTAGAACAAAATCTGGAAAAACAACAAAACAATAACAGCATCCCAAAACACCCCACCACTGCCCAGCCCCCAACACAACCACCAAAACCCCAGCCACTAACACCCTACCACCGCCGCTATCACCCTCGAACCAAAACCCTCCCAAACCCAAACCCAAAACGAAAATGGAAAAGAAAACCCCGCCTGAACCCAGCAAACCCGCAACAACCCCAGCCCAACCCAGACTCCCAGCCCAACCAAAACCCGCAACTCCGAACTCCAAAATCCCCGCCACCAGCACCGCCAGCAAACAAGCAACCAATGGCCACCCTCACCTAACCACAGAAAACCCCCCACCCACCCCAAAAATCAAAAAATCTACCCTAGAAAACGAAAATTGCACTCCAAAAATCGAAATAACAAAATCTCAATCTCAAATTCAAGTAGATCTAAAAATAGGTGAAAGAATTCAGCATAATCAAAGCACCATAATCAACCTAAACTAGGCTTCCCCAGAATCGTACATCCTCCTTGTGTATGAACTTCGAGCTTGAATAACAGTAACGAGATGTCTGCAAAACACCATCTCCCTCTCGGCTGTTGCTGTAAAAGCTACCTCCATTAGAGGGTTGGTGTTGATATAAACCATTTCCGAGTTGAAGGTCGATAGATCTGACATTCTGCACTGAAATTCGAATGATAGATCTGGGAACCAAGAGGAAAAATTCTGGTTTATAAGGGTTCGAGGGTTGTGAGAGATTGGACTATGAAGTAGAGCGATTTAGTTTTCAAAGGGTACGATCTAGAAATTGAGAGGTAAGAGAGAAATTGAGAAGTAAGAGAGAATTTGAGATGTGAGAGAGTGGTGAATCGACAGACGAGAGTCCAAAAAAAATAGAGATTGAGTGATGAGAGAGAAAGTGAGGGACGTGTCTAATGATAAGATCTAGGGTTCATGACAAAATTTGGGGAAGATGAATGGTTAAAGGTAAATATGGGGTACTGGTAGTTGATGAAATCTGGACGATTCATTGAATTCGAGTGGTTGGGCAAAAATGTTTTGGTGGAAATCATCTAATGCTCTAATGTAGTGATGCTAACTAAAAAAATGAAATAGAACCGGGGAAAGAATCTCGCTTTTATTTTGGGCCAAATTTTAATATCTTGATATTTGCGACCAAATTTCCTGCCTCGTCGCATAAAATTCTTATATTTACGACCAGTTTACTAGACCAGGTCGTAAATGCTCGTTATTTACGACGAGAAATCGATGTGGTTGTAAATAATGAGCATTTTACGACCAGAATTATGTCTCGTCGTAGATAATTTCTTCTATTTACGTCCAGTTAGCATATTTAATCGTAAATGCTCATTATTTACGACCAGAAACGCGTGTGGTCGTAATTTTTGGTCGTAATTGAAGCTTTTTCTTGTAGTGATGATAGGTCTCATCATGGCACGATTAATTATGTGACAAGCAGTATTAACAGCTTCAGCCCAAAAGTTCCTTGGAAGCTCACTAGCAATTAACATGGTTCTAGACATTTCCTCCAAAGATCTATTTTTCCTTTCTACAACACCATTTTGTTGTGGTGTTCTAGGGGCAGAAAAATTATGATCTAGGCCATTATCTCTGTTTAAGTCATCAAATTTATAATTCTCAAATTCTTTGCCATGATCTAATCTAATGTGCATTATTTTATGACCACTCAAGTGTTGAACTCTTTTAGCAAAGACAAGGAACTCATCATAAGTCTCATCTTTACTAGTGAGAAAAATAACCCAAGTATACCTAGAGTAGTCATCTACAATAACTAATACATACATCTTTCCACTTCTACTTTGAATTCTCATAGGTCCACATAAGTCCATATGAATTAATTCTAATGGTTTAGTGGTACTTACAATCGTTTTAGATTTGAAAGAGGATCTTACTTGCTTACCTCGTGCACATGCATCACAAACTTGATCAATATGAAATTTTATGGATGGTAATCCTAAAACAAGATCTTTTGATCTAAGTTTTCTCAAGTAATGAAAAGCTAGCATGTCCTAGACGCTTGTGCCAAAGAAGTGAATCATCTTCAATAACACTAAGACAAGTTAATTTAATTTGAGGAACAAGGTCAAGATCCACAAAGTGACCTCAAGGTTATGAGCCTTGCGAGATGTATGTGTTCCCTTTCCTTGTTCCTTCCAGGATAACCTTCTTAGTTTTAATGTTGATGATCAAGCATTTTTCTTTATCAAATTTTACAGTATTCCCCTTGTCACATAATTGAGAAATACTCAATAGATTATGTTTTAGACCTTCAATTAAAAATACATTCTCAATGGAGTGTAGTGGTGACTTACCAACCTTACCCATGGCAACTATGTTACCTTTCTTATTGTCACCAAATGTTACACTTCCACCTTCATAGGTTGTGAGTGAGAGAAACTTAGTTTTGTCTCCTGTCATGTGCTTGGAACACCACTATCGAGATACCATGTGTTGTTCCCCCTCACTCCAACCTGCAAAAATCAACTAGTTGTTAGTTGTAGGAACCCCATCTTTCGTGGGTTCTTGTTCTTGACTAGGACTTGATTTGACAACCCATTTTTTCTTACTTATTTTCACATTCTTGCCAATCATCTCAGATTTTAGTTGACATTGATTTATGTAATGACCTACCTTTCCACAATACATACAAAATTTATCACTAGGTGGATCAACATATTCCTTGGTCTTGTTCCTTTTCTTGTAGTTTTCAAAACCGAGACCTTCTTTCCTTTTGGTCTGTGGTTTCTCAATCCACTTAGGAACCGCCATAATTTTGCCTCTGTTCCTTACGACAACCAGTTCCTTTTTAAGACTACAGATCTGTTCCTTTAAAACATTTTTCTCTTTATTCAAATTTTCAATCTCAGATCTGTATCCTTTCAAAGGAGTTGACCTTATATCAAAGGAACTCAGAACAGGGAAAAACTCCTTTAAGTGTGAAATCTCTAAATTAATTAGATAATTTTCATTTTTCAAACTTTCATACACTAGTGGAAAAATGAAGAAGGGCTGCGCTAAAAAAGGCCTGTAGGGCTGCGCTCTTTTGACAGCAGCCCTTTCAGTAGCAGCCCAACTTTTTAAGTAGGGCTGCGCTAGTTAGGAAAAAGCACAGCCCTTCTAGCTTAGAAGGGCTGCGCTAGTTAGGAAAAAGCGCAGCCCTTCTGAGCTAGAAGGGCTGCGCTTTTTCCTAACTAGCGCAGCCCTTCCTACCAAAAAAAAAAAAAAAATTTTTTTTTTTGACATTTTTTTACTCATAATCTCACATTTTCTGAAATTAAACAGAAGAGAAGAGAAACGAAACGAAAATACTAAACCCAAAACAAAAAAAAGAATGAAACAGAAAATGAAAAAAGGAACAAAAACTAAATATACAAAGAGAAGTATACGAAGTATACAAGAACATTAATCAAAACAAAGATGAAAATACAAGAAATTATATACAAAGAGAAGTATACAAGAACATTAATCAAAATAAACAAAGAGAAGTATACAAGAACATTAATAAAAAAAAGAGAAGTATACAAGAACATTAATCAAAATAAACAAAGAGAAGTATACAAGAACATTATAGATCTGAAAATACAATAACTACCTCCAAACATTAACCTAATAATGTTTAAATACATAAAACAAAACCCTAATACATAATTTAAGGGAAAAAAAAATTCGGAAAAACTTAAAATGCCTATTTGGAGGCTTAAACGAACTCGGAAGGCTTAAAAAGCCTAAACATCACAGCATAGCGGTGAGTTTGACTCGTTGGCCCGTTCCGCTTCCGAAAAGGTATCACAATAGGCAATCGGACTCCGTCGGCATGTTTAGTGCAAATCATTTCAGGATTTTTGTCGCAAATGTTTATGGGAGTTTTTGAGAGAGAAGAGAGGATGAGAGAGAAGGAGCAAAGGAATAATGAGGGACGTGAGAGAGGAGAGAGAATGAGCGATAATATATTTGACGAATCCCGCTTAATATTTGAAGCCCGCGAACTTGAATTTTTCAAATTTTTTTAAGAAGGGATGCGCTTTTCTTCAAAAGCGCAACCCTACTTAGTCAGAAGGGTTGTGCCTTTTATAAAAGCGCAACCCTTCACTTAGTAGGGACGCGCTTTTAGAAAAAGCGCAGCCCTTTTGTTGTGTAGGGCTGCGCTTTTGTACAAAAGCGCAGCCCTTCACTAGTAGGGCTGCGCTTTTAGAAAAAGCGCAGCCCTTCCTCCGCAGCCCTTCCTTTTTTTTCCCTAGTGATAGCATTATTTGATTTTTAAGTTTTTATCAAATAGGTCAAAGAATCTTGTTTCATCATCTGTTCTCATTTTCTTAAGCCATTCTATGTTCTTTGCAGACCTTTAAGGCTTGTCAATTTGTTTACGTTTTTCACGTTCATCTCTACATTCAAGAATTGCATCATAAAGAAGATCATATATTTCAGGCCTAGTTTTACAATCTAAGTCTGATTCAAGACCATGTTGACTTACCTCAACCTTTTCTTCATCTTCTTTTTCATCAATGTTTGCCATGAGGCAAAGGTTTGCTGTTTCTTCAGTTTGCTGTTCATCTTCTTCTTCCGTCTCTGAGTTTCCCCAAGCAGCTCTCATTGCTTTGCGCACGTTTGCTTTAGAGAAGGGTGCCTTGGATTCTTTGTTCCTTTCAGCAAAACGTTCCTTGTTCCTTTCTTTGGTTTTGTCATTTTCCCAAAGTGGACATTCCTTGATGAAGTGATCTGTACTACCACATTTATGACAAGCAGCTTTGTTAGAAAATTTCTTAGTTTTACCTTTGAAGTTCCGGTTCTTCATGAACCTATACATCTTTCGAAATTTTCGAACCATGAGGTCTGAGTCATCTTCATCATCTGCTTTGAGAGCAATGGATTTTGATTTGGAGCTTTCACCATATTCAGTATCAAGGTGAAGCTCATGAGTCATAAGTGACCCTGCCAGCTGTTCTAAGTTGAACTTAGTGAAGTCTTTTGTTTCTTGAATAGTAGTGACTTTAGCCATCCATCTGTCCTTAGGAAGACTCCTAAGAACCTTTCGAACTTGTTCCTCAGATGAAATAAACTTTCCAAGAGAAGCTAACTCATTAATAATGTTAGTAAAACGAGTAAACATATCTCGAATGCTTTCCTTAGATTTCATGGAGAACAGTTCATATTGATTCATAAGTAAATCAATTTTGGATCTTTTGACTTCATTAGTTCCTTCATGGGTTACTTCTAGTAAATCCCATAGTTGCTTTGCGGATTTGCATCCCCTGATCCTATTATGTTCATGGGGTCCAAGTCCACAATGCAACAGTTTAATAGCCATGGCATTTACTTCCATCTTTTCAAAATCAGATTTGTCATAATCAGAGAGGGGTTTTAGAGTTACCTCATTTTTGTCATTTGTAGTTGTGACTTCGAAATCACCAACTTCAATGACTCTCCATACCTGATAGTTTTCAACTTTGATGAATATCTCCATGCGGTTCTTCCAGTAGTTGTAGTACTTCCCATTGAACATAGGAGGTCTTTGAGTAGAGTAACCTTCCTCAAGTTTCTCGGTGGTATTCATTGTTCCTTGGATGTTTTACTCAATAGGGTTTCCTATCTGTCGTGAGTTCTAGCTCTGATACCAATTGTTATTTCCCTAGGAACACTACAAGAGGGGGGGTGAATTGTAGGTGTAGAAATAAACGTAACTTTTTGTGAAAATTTAAACTTAAACGAATAAACAAGCTAGAGGAACACAAGGGATTTTTACGAGGAAAAACTTCTTGGGCCCAACAAGAAGAAACAACCTCGACCACTAGGGATTTTAAACTCAACTCTTTCACTAATTAGGCCAAACAACTTTGTGACAACCTAATTCTATTCTCGAGCCACACCTTGAGTTCCTAAACTCAAGTTCCTGAGCCACTGTTCCCTTAACAGTAGTTCTTCTCAACTTCACTCGAAGTTTTCTCACTCTTACTAGATTTTCTCAAAGCTTCTCTCTTACAGAACTTCACTCAAAGTCCCTTACCCCAAAAACCAAAATACAATTGATCGAAATAAGCTTAGTGGAATTAGAGTAAGAAAGTACAAAACAAATGGCTATTATGAGAGAATGAAGGCACTGACACTTAATTAGTTAAACTCACTTAATTACTTAGTCAGACGCACTTTGGAACTTATTTATACTTCAATATTTATAGTGACTAACACATAGAACGTGGGAGTTAAAATCGAGTTCATGTTAAATCCATTATTCCATGATGTTCCTTCCCCTAAGGAACACGTTCCTTATCATGTCCCATGATCCCATGATCTCATTTTGAACGTGGATATGTTTTAGCCACAACTCCTAAAGATTAGGAGTTTCTTGAGCTTTACCCGAAAATCAGTTAAATATCAAAACAGTTTTATTATTAAAAATGAATTTTAATCTTTAAGAAAATATTATCTTTTAAATAAACTCTTCATAAAAACCAGATAAATATTTTCTTATCTTTTTCGAAAAACAAAATCTTTTCTTTAAAAAGATTTTCTATTAAAACTGATTTTCACTTGGGTAAAACTGATTTCCTATTATTTAGGAATGACTTACTCAATTACATAAGTGTACCGTTATATTCATTCACGCCTAAGTCTAGTTCCTCTTATATATCAAGTTCCTTCAACAGATTTGTTTAGTGCCTTTTAGTTTGTTCCTTAGAAAGGAACAAACTCTCATTCTCAAATAAGACTGCCAATGTTCCTTACCATCCTTACTTGTTCCTTTACAATGGAACTAGAAAATAAAACGCCTTGCTTTTATTCTTCTTGATCCAATGCTTGCTCCAGTATCAACTTCTAGAAACTTCTTTACTTAGCCTTTGAAATCCTCTCTTGACTTCTTCCTTGACTTCGTATTCTCCTAGTTCTTTTCATTCATACCTTAAAAATCATACACTTAAATAACTCATTAGTTCACTACTTAGTTTGCATCTTTGTTTCTTTGTCATCATCAAAACTAGGGTTCAACACCACGCATCATTGGGTGCTCACTCGGAGAAAAGAATATACTTAGCTAGATGTGCCTATTCATCATCAAAGGCACCAACTCATCAACAGTACCCACTCCTTCAATGTACCCATTCATCCTTGGGTGCTCGCTCAGCCAGGGCATCTACTCGGCCTTAGATGCGTACTCAACTTATGAGAAATTTACCTCAGCTTCAAAGGCACACTATCAAAAGCCTTGCATCACCCGTATCAGTCCATCAAAACTAAGACTATCAAGTCAACAAAGGCGAGAAAAAGGAGACTCAAAAGGCGAGAATTTTGCCATGGCACTTCCTCAGTCAGGAGGGGAAAATCTCACTAACATAGCCGAAAATGGCCAAGTACAACATACTGGAACATTCATGATGTCAAAGTGGCGAGGCTCAAAGCCAAATTCAAGCTAATTACTTAATTGGCACCCACTCGGACGACATGTGGCACCCACTCGGACAACATGTGGCTCATTAGCCCCTTATCCGAGTGGCATCCGACCCGCTCGGCTGATATGAGACTCTCTCTCCTTTGTCGAGGCGCTCAGCTGATAGGAGACCCTCTCTCCTTTGTCGAGTCGTTCTTATACTTAAGCCAAATTTAGGCTAAGTAATTCACTGATACCTGCTCGGAGAGGGACCCGGTCGGCCACTCAGTCCTGCACATAACTTAAAGCGAGGCACAATCTCGGCCAAGGGAGCTGCTTGGGCAGCCTATCCTTCGCAAAGGTTCGAGGGCGTTGCTTCCTAACCCCCACCAGGGCTTCTCACCCCCCCCCCACCCCTCTCGGGCCCATTAGGGTACCCCAGGAATATAGATCTCTCTCGGTTTCTGCTGGACGATCGCCTTGGGAAGGAATGATGCTACCGTATCCGATCATCCAGCGTGGGGCTAATTGCTTGAACGCCTCAGCTGGTCAAATGAATACACCTAATGGAGGTGCGATGATGTTCGTCATCTCCTAAATAAAAAATTTCTCCAACGGCACTCAAATATGGAGAAGCCTCCCCCAACTAACTTAGCCGAAAAAACGGCTAAGTATCAACAATTGAACCTACTCGAGATCTGAGTAGCGTCGTGAAGACCTCCTCGGAAAGCATGTAGCTCACAAAGCCCTCCGGATCGGGAAGCCCCATCATCGGCACCTCCTCAGGTACAAGAGGAGTGTCCTAACTATCAACAATTGAATCCTACTCGAGATCTGAGTAGCGTCAGAAGACCTCCTCGGGAAGCATGGGGCTCACTAGCCCTCCCGAGTTGAAAAGCTCCATCATCAGCACCTCCTCAGCGAGATGAGGAGTGTCATACTAACTTAGCCGAGAAACGGCTAAGTATCAACCATTGAACCTACTCGAGATCTGAGTAGCGTCGGAAGACCTCCTCGGGAAGCATGGAGCTAACAAAGCCTTCCCCAGTGGGGAAACTCGTTCATTGGCACCTCCTCAGTCATAAGAGGAGCGTCCTAACCAACTTAGCCGAAATATAGCTAAGTTCAAACAAATTCACCTCCTCGGTCAAACATGGGGCTCATATTAGCCTCCTCAGTTGAGCGTGTATCTCGCGGTACCTCCTCGGGTATGCCAGTAGTACCCTACCACTTAGCGAAAATAGCTAAGTGCAAACAAATTCACCTCCTCGGCCAAACATGGGGCTTATATTAGCTTCCCGAGTCGAGCGTGTATCTTGCGGTACCTCTTCGGCTATGCCAGGAGTACCCTACCACTAAGCCGAAATATAGCTAAGTGCAAACAAATTCACCTCCGCGTCTAAACATGGGGCTCATATTAGCCTCCCGAGTCGAGCGTGTATCTCGCGGTACCTCATTGGCTATGCTAGGAGTACCCTACCACTTAGCGAAAATAGCTAAGTGCAAACAAATTCACCTCCTCGGCCAATATTGGGCTCATATTAGCCCCCCGAGTCGAGCGTATATCTCGCGGTACCTCCTCGGCTATGCAAGGAGTACCCTACCACTTAGCCGAAATATAGCTAAGTGCAAACAAATTCACCTCCTCGGCTAAACATGGGGCTCATATTAGCCTCCCGAGTCGAGCGTGTATCTCGCGGTACCTCATCGGCTATGCCAGGAGTACCCTACCACTTAGCGAAAATAGCTAAGTGCAAACAAATTCACTTAGCGAGACCCCCGTGATTGGTTAATCCTAGCGCCAGAAGATTTCCTCTACTACGATCCGGCATGAGAATTCTCGGGTCCCGCTCAACATCGGCAAAAGTGCAATCACCTTATTCCGCCAATCAACCGAACTAAAATGGCGATTTCTACTTCGACTACTTGGCTTGGGGCTAATTGTTTGGACCCATTTCCTGGACCAGTCCACCTATGGCAAAGTTACTAAAATACCCCTGCATCTAGGGAAGCCAATCCTCCACCAGCTGGAGCTGACTAAAATACCCTCATTTATTGGGGCTCCTATCCTCTATAAATAGGGGTTGTCTCATTAGACAAAGGTACGCAATTCTAAGCTACAAAAACCAGAGCGTCCCTCTCTACATTGAACCATTTCTCTCTCTACCTCAATCATCAACTGAATTGAGCGTCGGAGGGGCGATCTCGGGACCACCCCGTGGTAGGTTAACCTTGTTTTGCAGGGATTCTGACGTACGGAGCTCAGACATACCTTCTTGGGGCCTACATCAAGTCTCTCAGCACACATCAGCATTTGTGATCACCCTCAATTTCTAGACATAAACAATAGTAAACAGCGGATAAAGTGCTTCCATAGGCTTATTTCTTTCTCATCAAAAGTATATTTCTGATTGGTTGAAGAAATTCAATATATACATTGTTAAGCATGTTTGCACCTCTCTTCCTTCTCGCATTTGCCTCTATCTAGCTGCTGCGAAATCTTAGTAGACCCTACTAACTTTTACAACATTGTTCTTATATTACATAAGATTAATATGAATTATGAATATTAGACATATGCATGTGTAAAAGGATCTTAATTCAACTTGCAAACAAAGTAAAGTTTGGGAAAAAACAACATATTTTTTAAAACAGAAATTGAATTTCTCCTTGTTTAGATCTTAATGGTAGCCTAAAGGGAACAAAGATGATGAAAAAGTTAATGGAAGTTGTATCATGATTAGGATCATGTATGAAAATAATAATAATCCAAATTAACTTTAAAAAAGCATTTAATTATGGTTGATTTTCTTTGATAAACACATCTATGGTGGGCCAGTCCAGGATTCAGTCGATCTTAAATGGTAATGTATGAGGGGGCATCACTTTAATTCAATCAACACCAAAAGAAAAGTCGTTGATTAATTTGATCAAGCTATGGTCCGGGTCCCTCCTTAGCTAATAAAGCCCGTAATGATTTTAATTTCTATGTAGTTTGTAGTGGTGGAAGCCACTCCAACAAGTTATAACTCTTCGTCTCAGAAAAAGAAAAAAAGAAAAACAAGCTCAAGTTCTTTTGTTTAAAAGGACAGTTTGTTGTTGAAAACCTAGGGAAAAGTTTAGTTCAGACATTTTCCATCATTCACTACTACTTGATTTCTGAACTACTAGCATCTCATCAAATAAAATAAAAGGAAAGATAGTGAGGGACGAAAGAGAAGAAATGAAAAGAAAGATGTATTGATGTGGGGTTTATCTCAATGTTTCATGTAGGGTCCATCTCTCAAGGACATGCACATGTGGACCCTATGTTCCCCATCGTGCGGCGCTTGAAAAACAAAACTTTGTTCAAATAGTTTATCTAAGATCTTAATTCTTAAATGTGAAAGACTACAAATATTGAAAAGAAAGGTGAAAGTCCCCACTTAAGATGAAGCACCCTCACATGTGTATTCCCTCTATCAGTGGAGAAAATTATGTGCTACCCCTTTTCCTTTTAACAATAAAAAAAGTAATATAGGTATTTTATTTAATTTATAATTTGTTAACAAAAAGATAATATTGTTTGAGACTGTTTCACCCCAACTTAGATTAGATAGTCTCATCACCATATTCGTGAGATCGATCATATATATATATATATATATATATATATATATATACTTGTTAGGTTTAAATTAGAATTTTGAGTATTGAACCATGAATATAAGGTTTCAAATTATGATTTCTTGTGTAATGATCAATGTGTCTATGGTATTGGATATGAGGATTCTAAAATATTAAACAATGGTTCTAAGGTATTTAATTTCACAATGTGCCTCCACTCTCCACCCTCTCATATTACATTAAAGTATGAATCAAAGGATTCAGACTATGAGTCTCAATCATTAAACAGTGATTATAAAGTATTGATCAATAAGTTTAATTAGCATACTAAATAAAGAGTAATGTATTGAATAAGAGTATTATTAGGTATTGAGTAATGAATTTGATCAAGTGCTCATCAATGAGTTTTGGTATTGAATAATGAGACTAAATTAAAGTGTTGAACATTGATTGTCTCACCTTGAACAATGAGTCACAAATTTATTGTCTATTAAACTAAGGCATAATATTAAAAGTGTAAGACAAAAAAATCTAATAATTGAGAGATAATACCCAAAAATTCCAAAATATGTTTATGTACAATATATCTGAATCAATGGATATTATGTAAAAACTTGCCAGAGTGAACAAACCTCGAGCTCAAAGATAACTATTTTTGGAGTAGTTCTCGAAAAAAAATATCCCATGAGGAGATAGAAAATGAGGACGCAACTGTATATGTGAATGCCACCCATGATACAAAATATATGTAAATTTTTGCTAAAATATCGTTATACATTTATAAATAAGAAAAATAAAAATTAAAAAAAAATATAAAAAGAAAATTGTTTGGTTGAAACCACGTAGTAAAAATAAAGTGATTAAGAATTTATGGTAGATATAACTTGCCATGAAACATGACTATATGCCAATTGAAGTTTTGTAACTAGCTCTCACTTAAGCAATCAAATTTCAATGAGTTACAATTTCCTTGTTGTCATGCAAACATATAAATGTTAACATTTCCTACAAATTGAAGGAATTATATAATATCCCTTAAAATACTATATCCCGTAGGACTTTAGTTCCGATTTCACTCAAATAAGGAGTTAGCAAAAGAGTCATCACGTTACATTTAGTAGGTGAAATAAATTTCATATTTAAGATAGTATATTTTTTCTTGTGAACTATGTTAAAGAAATAAACAGTAAGTTTATTGGAGAGATAAGAAAATATATATTTGAATATAAAAGTATAATATACGCAAATTTAAAATTTGAAAATTAATAATAGTGCGTTGCAGATCTTGTCTTTCTATTTTACCAAAATCTAAGTTTGTTTAGTTATTATTGCACTTAGTGAGCAAAGTATATTTTACAAGTTTGTAGTTCAAATTTACTATAGGAATTACGAAAGCATAGAGAACTTTAGAAAACCCACAACCATTGGGATTACATAATACCAAACCCTGTACTGAATGATTAAGTAAGAAAGGCCACTAACACATACTTAGCTGATTGGCTATATATGAACCAAAAATCTCCCAAATTAACCTACCTTGGTCCCACACTAAATTTCAAGTTCATGAACCTCATTGATGCAAGAATAATACCCTCGAGATGTAAGAAATTTGATCACATGAAGACCAACCGAAGTCTAGAATAACTAGAAAACAATGTTATTGAACAAAAAGCTATCGCTTACTTGGCAATTGGCATCAGTTGGTCCCAACAACCCTAACCCAAATTTATTTTCAACTTTTTTAAGTACGAAACATTTATAGGCATTGATTAAATAACGTGATCACTTCCTAAACGCAAATCTTTTCTTTTTTGCACATGAGAGTGTGAGACCAAAACTTGCCTTGAGCCCCATTAGTGGAGAAGGTGGCCCAATCCCCAGTTTCCAACCTTCCCAAGAGTGAGAAAAAATCTAAAGAAAAGTTATTGGATCCGCACATATACAAAAGCAAGAAAAAAGATAAGTGGTAGTTGAGTTTAGCAAAACATTTATGGTCTATGGGAGATTCTAATCTATGCCCTAGATCTCCCAGCATCATTTCAGGTCTCCTAGAAGGAAGATAAAAGCCTCAAAATCCAAAATGTGTTGGACCCGCAATAATCATACATGATCAAGTTATTATTAGGATAACTTGCCTGCTAAACATTATTGACCTTAAGAGATAAGTGTCTACTTAAGTACTTTATGTAAAAAATATATTTCAAATACCTTTCACTTATATTAAAAGGCGTTTCTAAAGAAGTAACAGTGTCACATGACATTTTCTCCAAGGAGATTTTACTAAATGTAATCCACATAATTTCATTCCGTGACTTCAAGTTGATATACTAAAGTCTTAACCACTAGACCAAGTGAAATTTATTGTTTTTAATTTAAAGTGTAATACTAATAAGAAAGTAAAATTTTCTTACCCGAGACATAGCGCAGACCTAGTAACAAGTTTTGTATAAAAAATATGCATCTTTAGTTCAAACAAAATGGCAAAAAGTCTCTCTCGTCCTTCTAATTATAAAAAAACACTAAACATACTATAAATAATTTTTTTGGTTGTCTATGAATTAAAAATCAGACTATAATACTTTGCTATCTAAAGCTTTTTATATGTATATCTTTTTTAAGTCTCTATATAACTCTATTTTTTCAAACAAGTTTCTTAAGATTGTTACAAAGTGAGGGTACGTTTGTTCCAGGTTCGGAGCCAAAATTTCCGATGAGGGATAACGTACTTGTGTGATAGTATGGAACCCCAAAAAAAAATTCCCACTAAATTCAAAACGTAAAAAAAATCTAAATACAACTTTTGTTCACGGTATTAAAAGAAAAATTACAATTATTCATGAAAAGTTCTCATGTTTTTGAACGATTTTGAGATGGAGGAATAAAGTATACTACTTGATGGGGAAAAATTTGTGTTAGCTTGGTTAAGTTGCGTGATATTTTAATTCAAATTAACTCGATTTCCATTTGGTGTCCTTGTAAAAAACTTGAGATATCTCTCGTGTTGTTCTGCTCATAATTATGAAATACATTTATAAACATAACACGAGTATACAAGAATCCACCAATCAAGTCAACTATGCCTAGAATTTTCTTATTCTCATTGTAATTCAACTTTAGAATACTAAAAAGAACCTCACAACTCACATTACAAATTTGCAACATCACACTCGTGAACTGCTATTATGCAATCCATAAATTATAATTTACTAACATATTTACAAGTAATAATTCACTAACATATTCACAAATCTGGAATTACAATTCACACAGATTTTATAATTTTATACATTCACGTAACACGTAAATCTATAGATTCAAAAATCATAGACCTATAATTGAACAAGCAAAGTTAGAGGAAGAAGAAATAACATAAAATATTGAAAAGAAATAGAGAAGAACAGACCGAGAGGCGAGAGAGAGAAAGTAAGAGTGAGGCTATGAGTTTGAGAGTGAAACGACGCAGATATGGTGCTTAGCTTTTTCGACTTTTTTGGAATTTTTTTTGAAAAAAAAAGCAGCGGTAGCATGTTACTACATAGCTTCGTACCTGATTTGTTCACCTTTTTTTTAAAAAAAAAGTTGAGTTTAATAAGTGTGGATAAGTTGAGGAAATTTTAGTGAAGTTTAGATCAGTTCATGAGTTCAGATAATTTATAATATCATATGAATTTAATTTCAATTAGTTTGAATAAGTTTAGATAAATCCAATTGAGTTAAGATAAGTTAAAGAAAATTCAAATAAGAAGAATGCATCTTGATTAATTAATGTCTTAATACACCATGTATCTTCTTGAGAAAAGTCTTCATATATATACACATTGATTTAGATTATCCTAGCATGTTCTTTCTATATATAATGGGGATGTCTTATATGTATATATGTGAAATAACCATTGTTAACGACTATGACAGTATGACATGCTAAAGATGATTAAAATTGTCAAATTTAACAACTGGAAAGAGTATAAGCTTTATACCAAAAGTAATCATGTTATGGATTTTGATTATCTTATATGGGAAATTTTGACTTGGTGAGAAAAAGAGAGGGAAAGGCCTTTAGAATAGAAAACAACAGTTTAAGGGAGACAAAGGTGGGTCACGTTTGGAGTTGTGATGAAGACTTAGGAAGTCCATTTGAATGATTTATGTTGCCGTTTTGAAGTGCCATACATCTCTCTCTTCGGAGTTAGTAAGATTCTGGGAGATCTCCTCATCTTAATCCCATAAAGAAACCCATATGCTGAAGACTTCGATATTTTTATGCTAAATACTTTATGTAAGATATTGATTGCAACGTCAATCACGCAAACATTCTAAACTATTTTTCATCATGAACACGTATTGGTGGGTCCTAACTATAAAGCCACATTGCAAAGTTAAACATTCCTCCGCAATATACATGAGCTTGTACTGGTGTTTAAGTGATCGAGTCTTTTTAAATACTTTAAGAAAAGTATTTTTGATCATTTTGCGTAAGTTAAAGTGGGTAACATATTAGAGCTATGTTAGTACCTATTAGGTAAAATCAGTTAGTTGATTTTGCACAAGTTCCCTTTGTATGTTTTAGATCCTATTGTATGATAGGATTATTTCTAAAATATTCTTGGATAGAAGAAATCCATTTAGTGGATTCTCTCTTTTCTTTAAAAATTTGTCATTTAAGGCTCTATCTTTTATGTTGTTATTTATATCTTTTAATAGGTATGCATTTCCAGACATTGTTTTATGAATGATAAAGGGACCTTGCGACTTAGGTGACCATTTCACTAGTTGGAGATCTTTGTAAGCTGCTTCTGGCAGAAATAATTTCCAGACTTTATCATTATCATGAAAGTCTTTAGACACTACTTTTTTATTGTAGGCCCTATCAACCTTTTCTTTTTGGATTCTCATTTTAGCCATAGCTTCTTCCTTACCTTCTAGAGCATCCATAACTTCAATGTTTATTGCCTATGAATAGTCGTCTCCGGATAATCCCATTTGTTTGGCTATCCTAGATGACTTTACGTAACTTCAACAGGGATTACTAGATTGTGTCCATAAATTAAGTTAAAAGGAGTAACTCTTCTTGTTTCCCTTTTGGAGGTCTTGTAGGCCCATAAGGCATATAGCAACAATTTATCCCATTACCTTGGATTATTATCTATCATCTTTGAGATCCCTTTCACTATGATCTTATTGGTCGCCTTAGCTTGACCATCTGACTGAGCATAGTAAGGTGTTGAATGCAACTTAGTAACCCCAAATTGATTAAGATAGTCCAACAAGTCAGGGGTTCTGAATATTGTGGCGGCTTGATCAAAGGTTATAGTTTATGGAATCTGAAATCTTGTAAAGATTTTTTCTTCCAAGAAATTTATTACAACCTGAGTATTGATCTTATTGAAAGCCTGAGCCTCCACCCATTTGGTGAAGTAATCGGTCACCACTAGGATGTATGAATGCTTCTTAGAGGACATCTTTTGCAACCTTTTGCATAATATATACAATCCTTTCTCCAAGTAGGCCAACAGAAACCATGTTCATGCATGCAACATTCATCTCATTTTTAAGCTGTTTTGATGAGCACCACATAGTCCTTGATGAATTTCTGCCATGAGTGTTAAAGCCTCTCCAGCATCCACACATTTCAAAAGTAATCCTTCTAGATCCTTAATCTGCAGGTCACCAAAATGCATGCGTAATTTGATTGCAACCATTTTAACTATATTTTGCACTTTCGTCCTTGTTGGGTTTTGGAGATAGTGAATAATTTTATGACTCTAGTCCTTTTCCACCCTGAATATTGAAATTCTATAGACTTCTAATATATTCTCTGATCTAGGACCTTTTCTTGGAGAATGATATCTTCGTTTTGCGAGGGTATCTCTTCTCTAGTATAAGCTATTGGGGATAACTGATATGCTATTCTATTTTCTTCTCTAGGAATGTGTATGAAAGTAATATCTTACATTTTTTAGCCAATTCTTGTGCTTTCTAGCTACACTGCTGTGATATCGATGATATACATTTAAAATTCTCAATCATTTGATAAATCACCAACTGATAATCTCCGTATACCTTGGCATTCTTAGCCCCCGGTTCTAATAACAATTCCAACCCAATCAACAAAGCTTCATATTATGCTCTATTGTTAGTGCATGTACCCTTTAGGGTTACTGCTAAGTTAGTTGGAACCTTGTCGGGAGATAGAATATATATACTCCAACTCCTGCTGTTTCTATGGTATTAGATCCATGAAAGAACAATATCCATGGAAGGATGTCATCATCAATGATTCCAGATTCACAGCAAGGATGGGTTGCTAATAAGTTAGCTAGAGCTTGACCTTTTACTACCTTTTATGACACGTATATCACATCAAATTGTAGTAAGTGTAGACTCCATTTGCTTAACCTACCTTTTTATGAAAGTTTGGATATCATATACTTTATGACATTTGTTGGAGACACCACTTCTATTGTAAAAGCCATGAAATAATGTATGAGCTTAATTGATGCATCATATAAGCACAAACACCATATTTCTGCCATGATATACCTTCTCTCCGTATCATGCAGAATTCTACTTAGATAGAAAATAGCCTGCTTATGTCCCTGCTTGTTTTCTCGAGTAAGGAGAGTACCAAAGGAATTTTCACAGGCAGATAGGTATAACCTTAATAGTTTTCCATTTTGCCCTGGAGGGATCAATACAAGAGGACTTGCTAAATCTTGCTTGATTTGATCAAAAGCCTTTTGATGCTCCTTATTCCATCTGAAATCTTATTCATGTTTCAACCTCAATAGAGATGAAAACTTTTTAGTTTTCCCAGCTAGACTGGCCCTAACCTCCTAACATAATTGACATGTCCAAGGAACCTTTACAGTTCTTTCTTATTAGAAGGTGGCTTAGCTACCAATACTGCATTTGCCCTATTTTGGTCAATCTCCATTCCATTTTTATGGATGAGATTTCCTTAAAAAGTTACTAGCTTTAACTCCGAATGCACATTTAACTGGATTCATTTTTAGGTGATATCCTCTCATTCTAGTAAATGACTTAATCAAATGTTCTTTATGTCTGAGAAAAACGTTTAATTTTACGAGTATGTCATCCACATAGACTTCCATGATCTTACCAATCATATCCTTAAATATTGCCCCATTGCCCGTTGGTATGTAGCGCCAACGTTTTTTAAACCAAATGGCATGGCCACATATTCAAACAAGCCTAATGATTTTGGACATCTAAAGGCTGCTTTATTATAGTCCTATTATGCAATCCTTAGCCAGTGTATCATGCGTATCCATCCATAAAAGATATGTATTCATATCTTGATGTTGCATCTATTAGAAGATCGGCTACAGGCATGAGATATTGACCTTTAGGTGTTTCTTCATTTAAATCCCTAAAGTTAATGTGAATTCTTATCTTGCCATTTTTCTTAACTACTGGGACTATATTAGAAATTCAGTTAGCATATTGGCAAGGCCCTATGAACTTTGACTTAAGGAGTTTGTTTATCTCCTATATTATAGGTTCTGTTAGTTCATGCACTAGTGTTCTAGGACTCTGTGCTACATGCTTATATCCCTCTTTGATAGGTAGTTTATGTTCTACTATTTTTCTAGTAATACCATGCATTTTATGATGCTCCCAAGCAAAACAATCTTTAAATTCTTTTAGAATTTCAATTATTTCATGTTTTTCTTGATTAGTAAGAAGTTTACTTATGTAAGTAAAACGTGGATTTTCATCATCCCCTAAATTCATTTCTTCTAGTGGGTCATGAACTTCCTGTTTAATATCATCACTTTTATCCCATACGTTCTCATCATCTTCTTCTTGAGATTTAGATTCATGTAAGGTTGAGCAACATGTATTAGAGTTTATAAGAGAATTCTCTTGGTATTTTCTGAAAACTAAATCTTTCATAGCTTGATCAACAATAGGACATATTATTCTTGGTCTACACACATGATAGACAAAGAAAAATATAGTCTAACTCTATAAATTAACTAGAGCTAGTGATTGATCATAGCTTGACGTCTGTGTTGAACATATTCATATTTTGATTGAATGTCTTCAACTTCTGGGACGTCCTCGATTTCTTCAATGAGAATAACACTTGAGTCTTCTATCTCTTGGTGAGTTTGTCACTCAAGTTGTAGAGCAACCGCAATTTTGATAGTGGGAACTAACTTTAGAGATATGATTAGGCAAACTTCCTCATATGCTTGTACCATTTCATAAGTGTCACCATTCCATAAGATTAAAATTTGATGGAGTGGTGATGGAATAACATAATTACGATGCAACCAATCTCTTCCTAGTATGACATTATAGTTAGTACCACTTTCCACCATGAAGAAACCAGTAAAAGTAGTTTTAGTTCCTACCCCTATCTTTAGAATAGCCATTCCTTCCACCTATTCTGATAGACCGGAAAAACTAGTTATGTTGATTTGTATATTATGCAAATCTATTCTAGTTTTTCCTAATTTCCTAAATATAGAGAGTGACATAATATTAACAATAGCTCTAGTATCTACTAATACTTTGCCTAAACGACCTCCCTCAAAATCCACATTTAGGAATAAAGCTTTAGTATGCTTATTGCTAACATCAACTGATCTAAAGATTTTGTCTATAATTAGCTTCTCAAGATTAGCTTTCAAGGATGTTTTACTCGATACTTTTTCTAAGGTGTATTCAAGTAGGAAGACAAACTTCGAGAAGAAGTAACTTTGATTTTACCTGCCCTCTCTTCCTTATCAACCTCGTTTGCCCATGATGTAGCAGTGGTTTAGATTCTAAGTTGGTCTTCTGACTTCTTGAACTTTGTTGGTAGCATGACTACATTACATTGCATGTTCTAGCTCTCGCCAATTTCTATAGGAGATTCAATCATCAATGGTTCTCCATCTAGCAACAGGTCACTATCTGACAATAATAAATTCAGATCTTCAGATCCAAACTTTGAATCATAGTCTTCATTAGCACCATTACCCAGAGTCTCTTTCATAAGATAATCCTTTCTTTGATGCTGCTTGTCATCCATCTTTATAGATGATGAATCAGGTTGTTTTTCTTCTGGAGGCAACAATCTTGTGATACCAGCTTATAAAGCTTCCTCATCAATTCTGATGTTTGCTATAAGGGACTTCTGCACGTTTTCGGTGCTGATTTAAGCCCTGGCTGCAGCAGCCTTGATGCTTAACTCTTTCATCCTTGATGACTTACTTTTGTGTAGGTTTTAAACATCTTGTAGTGGTGCTACCCTCACCACTGACTTAAGCCGTGCATCTCCTTGATTCCCATGGGGCTTTTCCTTCCTTTTGAGAATTTTAGGTACATGAGTTTGGCTTGGATCCCTTTCTTTTCTTTTTGAGGAAGTTTATGACCCAAGGCCATTATTTTCCCTTGGTCCTTGACTTCTGGACCTTTTATGAAATGGGTGCTAATAACCAGGTACATAGGCAGGATCATTTTGGATGATTTGTGTTCTAACCATTTCAAAAGTTAGTTTGTCTGCACATGATGAGCACATCTCACCTCTTGAAGCCTTTAACCCCTCTATTCCCCTGGTTTGCAATGGGATTTTGGAGCAACCTCTTTGTAGGTCTTAGCTCTTTCCTCAGGCATCGACAGGCTTGGAGTTGATTTGGAACTGACAGGAACCTTTGCTTTAGCTAAGTTGGCGATGTAGGCTTTTTAGCTCCATGGCATGATGTTCCATTTCTGAGAGGACTAGTGTTTTGAGACTTAGTTGTCTAGTAAGGAACCCTCTGAATACTTGGCATTGGTCTGTTGTATGTGACCCATTCATATGTCATCTGCACATATCTTCCAAGCCTTCTTCATTGACTATCTTTGGCATAACCAAGATTCCTTCATCAAGCAATATGTTGAAGAGGTTGTTACCTATTTCGGTAGCTTGAGATGCCTGTAAAGAAGTGGTATAATTATTACTAATTTCTACCATACTACAAAATAATTCAAATGGTTCTCCCATCCCAAATATATGAACATCATCATCATTAGGAAACATGATATTTTTCTTATCAATTTCATCTTGGGTGTTATTTCTAAAAATAATACATTCAGAAGTATCATGAATTACCATATCATGCCATATATAATGTTTTTAACCCCTAACTTCATCAACAGTTCTTACTATATGCCTTCCTACAAGTTTTATCTTTTTGTTAGATATAACTAATTGAAGATAACATTAGATTTCTTGGCATCCAAGGTATATGTTCCCTTTTGTCCAGATTTCAAATCCTTTGGCGGCATAAATTCTTTGTTCTCAATGGGAGAACACTTATAATGTACTCCATGAATGATTTCAGCCACATCCACTTCTTGTGCAGTTTCAAAGTGGAAAGGCTCTTCATTCTGAGAGAGGAAAATTTTGTGTCTTGCTGCACTTTCGGCTTATAGATTTCTCTCATATCGTACGGACAATTCTACTAACTCAACAAAATCGCCAAAGGAATGACCATCAAACCTTTACGAACTGAATTAACATTCCCTCCTGACCGTTTTGTACAAACTCTCTTTCAGGGATGCTAACATGACACCTGATCTTAGCCATTTTGAAGCTAGATAGATAGTCTTCTACAGACTCCCCAAACTTTTGTTGGATTATGGCCTGATCACTTAGAGTCAGTCTAGGTTCAGTGATTCCAGAATGATTTGTAAATTGCACTTGCATGTCCTGCCAATAGTAGATAGAATTTGGTGTTAAATTTGTGTACCACCGAAAAGCTGTCTCAGTTGGAGAAATGGAAAACATTCTCAATTTTAAGAAATCATTATCAGCCGCTTCCCTACACTGATAATTGAACCTAACTAAATGTTCCTTAGCAGATACTCCATCATCACTTGAGAATAAAGTAAATCAGGTTTCTCAAACGTTATAGGAAATGAATTGATTCTATCAATCCATTCAGGGTAAGGCTTTTGACTTATCTACCTATGACCTTTCCTAAAGTTATCTCCTACTAGTCTTTGAACTAGTGCCTCAACTTGTGTTGTCAAGGGATCCTGATTTCTCCCTAGGTATCCCATATTCCCATTCCCCATGCCTCCTTTTTCATCATACATAGGACTAGGGTCAAGTATGAAAGATTGATTTCGATAACCTCCCATAGGGACATCCTGGCGATGCATATAGTTAGGATTGGTTGCTACTTGTGCCATTTGTGGCTAGAATGCATGCCCATTTATGGGTAGTCCCTGCTGGTAAGCGCGAGTTGCTTGGGAAAATGGAGCTTGGTTCCGACCATATCTTGGAGCTTTCCCATAGTGAGACGTGTAAACCATAGGTAGTTGGTAAGGCATATAAGCAGAAGGTGTAGAAGGGTTCCAAGCCATAGTTGGTTGATTAAGAGGCACATATGCATGAGGTGAACTGTTGTTGTTTGAAACAAAAGTACATTGCCTTTTTCCTTCATGTGATGGTCCAAATTGGTGTGTGTTATCACCAAAGTGTCCACCACCCATGAAAAATGAAGGTTGGTGATGTCCTACACCTGGTGCCAGCCTGGCTCCACGCCCGCTGCCATTTCATCACTTCTCCTAAAGTTTCCATGATTAATCTCTCCAAATCTCAAGGGTATTATCCTTGTTTGGCACTCATGGGAGAAAGTTTGTGGATAATTTGAGACCAATGGATCTCTAGTTTCAAGATGGAAAAATGTACCCTTGGTGGGTAATCTACTGGAAGATCTAGTAGTATACCACAATCTCCTTGTGTTCTCTTTAGTGGGACTTCTTCTAAAGCCTTAAGAAACCTCTCGTTCAATTGATAGTGTTTTTCAACTAGTGGTTCTAACCAAGTAACTACTTGAGTAGCGAGAGATGTCGACGTTGCCATGAAAGTTGCAGTAATAGTATCATTGATATATATATAATTATTCAATCAATATTTGCCTAAAGTTGATATCTTTATTCTCCTCACTTATCCTTCGGAGGATATCAGTGAAGACTCTGGCTGACTCATGGGCTAGAGTTCTGTAGTTAGAATCAAATTGTTATCTTTGACACTCTCTGGTTTCTACTAATAATTGTTTTACTATTTCCGTGAATTTTTGCATACAATTGATGTACAAATCCACGACCAGTACTACTTGGAGATGGAACATCCCATTGGGAAGTTTCTCCATTTGACTCTTCCAGGACATGATGAATTGGTTCACCACTATTCTCTGGCACCCTAGTCTCTGATGGTATTGAATCATTATTTTCCATATTCTGCGAACTTGTTTCACCTCTAGCAGCATCCCTATTCCTTTGAGAACGTGTATCCAGCATTTTATGAAAATATCAATAGTTGTTTTAAACAATTAAATTATAAAAATTATGAATAAGAAATTTAACAATTTAATTATATGAATCTTTCTCCTCCCACTGTGGTCACCAAAAAACTTGTTAGTGCAAAATCTGTTGGTTGACTTTGCACATAAGTCATTGCACACCTAATAGTTTGATACTGAATGCCACATGAGTCTTAGTCCTGAGGGTTACCGATTTTAATTTGATAAAACCTTGCTAACGTACTTTGTTGTAATCTAATTGGTTAAACTACAATGCCTAATAAATTCAGGCGAAAAGCATTAAATGGAACAAGATGCAATAATTAATCTATTAATTAGAGCTAGATATTCCCATTCACATCTCAAACTTTTAGAATAACTTTTATAACACATATAAAGATAATCTAGGCTGCACAATTAAAGGGAAAACACAAAGATTATTACCTCCAAGATCGTTCCGGCTTAAAATGGAGTATGAACAAACTGGTCACTAATACATGCTCTAAATATAAGAATTAAACTATAACCTCATAAGGGGGTTGGCTAGCCTAGGCTAAGGTTAGGCTAGAAAGTAAGTTGCAAGTTATTGTGTATTGTGTTAGTTGTCTTTGGTTTGATCATCTCCCTAGTATTTATACACCAATATGCTATGTAACTTCCATGCATCTTTGGAGGGAAATGATTTGAATCATCTTTAATTCAAATCATAATTGCTTTCTAGCGCTGAAGTACACACGTTCCTACTTATGTAGCTTGTCCCATGATAATCTTATTAACAACTCATACCCCTGTCTTTGCTTGACTTCCATCTCCTGAAGACCTTAATTAATCCTTAACTTCTGTTGACTTTTTTTCACGGACTTCGTAATATGGTTGGGCCTTTATATTAAAATAAATATTAAAACTTTTAAGACCTAATACAATTTAACATAATAAATGTATATTTACCATCTAAATATGATAGTAACAGTAACAAGTTAGTTTAGTACCAAATTGACTCTTATTTGAATTAAATTTCTAACTTGGTTCTAAAGGAAACATTTGATACCAACTTAGCTCTCCATCCTGTAAAAATTACAAAAATGCTCTCAGTCCTTTAAAATGTTCCAACAAATATATACCAACACTTTCGCCCATCTAATCGGTTGATTCTCTGTATGAAGCTTGTGTAAATTCTTTTAATAGATAAATATGACATAATCTTGAGTATTTTAGCTTATTTCAACCAAAAGAATGATATAAGAGGGGAAAAAAAAAAGAAATTGCACTTCTTTAATTTTATGTTCAAAATTACTCCTTATTTATGTAAAGTAGTTTTATTCCACACGATGCATGACTTAGATATTCTGAGGGCTTGTTCGGCATCATTGTTACTTTCTAGTTTTTGGTTTTATGAATATAAAATTTATATGATTTAAGGGGTATGATAAAACTTAAAGTTGGTCTTAGTCATCCTAAACATGCTAATATTAAAAATTGACAACTATTTTTTTGGTTTTTATATTCGTGTTTTTGGTTTGAAAAATAAAAACAAAAAATAACAAATAAACCCTTAAGTTCTAATATGTGTGTGTTTTTTTTTCATTATTTAAACATCTTGAAATGCATGGTTATCATACGCTTTACCATTTTTGTAAGAAGATTACGTTTAGTTAGAGTTATGAGCTTGTTAAGGTATTAGTTTAATAGCTTCGTAATAGTAACTATATTACCCTCCAAAAGATATTGCCTCTTAATTCAATTTAGACGGGAAGAGGAAAATAATATGACGTCATTGTATTGATGTATGTTAATAATGGATATATATATATATATATATATATATATATATATATATATATATATAATCTACCCAAATAATTATTGAAATTAAATCATAAGATAATATTTCTAAAGATATTCTAATCTATTCTATAGATAATAATTATCCTTATATATTATACCGAAAATATTCTTAATACTCACTGTAATTATTAAGGCGGTTTCGTTAAGCAGATGATCGATAATCAATAATATGTACGGCCAAATCAATCGACTGAACGAGAATCAAGTAAAAATGGCAAGATCAAATAGATGATATGTAAGAATAAAATCTTCAAAGATCGATCAAGTGCTCGAGTCAATCATCGTGGAAGGAAATATGCAAAAATTTGGTTTTAATTAGCTTTTTATATCACTTTTTTGAAATAATTACCTTTCTTAAATTTTCGTCTATTGAACTAATTTTTCTATTCCTAAATCGTTGTTTTGCTAACCTTAGACCAAATCTATCCAAATATTTGTTAAGCGGGACACATTTTTAGCTTTCTCCTCATTTTTTACTTATCCCCTCCATTTTTAGCACAACAAATATCATCCAATTTCAAAAGAATTTGTCAAAGGATCTTCAAAGCTATGTTTGCAAATCTCAATTAAGACATAAGGGTTCTTATTCACAGTAATTTGAAAGAAAAAAGCCCATTTGCTAATTTCGTCAACTCAAGGTATGATTTGAGTTTCAATTTATCAAATTGTAAGTTTTAAAGAGTATATACAACTCTTTTCTCTCTCTGGAATCTCTCTCGATGGCCAAAAATTCGAAGAGTTAAAAATTAGGTGGGAAATCAGATAAAGTGAAGGGTCCGACATAGTCTAATGCTAAAAAGACAATATCACTGGATGAAATTAGGTATCACATTAATGGAGGTTGAAACACTAATTCAATCATAGGAAGATGATTTGCGTGATATTCGACGGAGTTAGCAGACACATAGATTGTTCTCAGAAAGGCTGTCATGTATCCATTCAGTGGCTGATAATGAATCTCAGAGGAATAAGGAGAGTAACTGGGCAGATTGAAGATTGCGGAATGTTGATCCGATCCCAATCTTATTCTCTGATCCAGAGGTGAGTAACAATTTTGTTTAAATTGTTAATGAATTTGAAACGAGTGAGAGGATTAAAATTGATGTTGATGATATTCAACTTGAAATTGATTTCTGGAATTCTTCCCTGGTTTGTTATGTCATTGGTGCTAACCCACCTTCAAATGTAATGGAGGGGTTTATTCGGAGAATTTAGAAAAATCTGGGGGTTAGATAAGGTGGTTGTTATTAACAAGGGCATATTCATTGTGAGATTTAGATCAATGGAGAAGAGGGATTCAGTGTTTGTTAGTAATATGGTTTTCTTTTATAGTAAACCTATTATCATTAAGGCATAGGAACTTGATATGCATATCTAGAAGGAGGATTTGGCGATGCTTCCTATTTTGATTCGGTTTCAATAAGACTTTAAATATTGGGGGGTTAGATGTTTATAGGAATTGGTTGCACCAATTGGTAAATTTGTTAAAACTGATCTAGCTACAGAAAAGAGAGAGAAGCTTCACTATGCTAGGGTCCTGGTGGAGGTGAAGGTAGACCAAGATTTCCCAGATAAACTGTCTTTCATTAACAGGAAGGGCATTGAGGTCGTTTTTGGCGTTATCAATGAGTGGAAGCCTGATTTATGTGCTAAATGTAAGAAAGTAGGGCATAATACTGAAGATTGTAGAAAGGTGAACGAAAAGCAAGTATGAAGACCTAAAATCCAACCACCCCCTCAGCATGTGGTTCAAACTCAACAGGTTGCTAGGGATGAGATTTAGGTTTCAAAACAAGTGAGTAGAAGGAAAGAAGTTGGGCCCAATAATACTTGTGTTTCAAATTCATTTACAGTATTGGGAGACATGATGTCTGAGGATACTATTGTTGGCAATGATGTTTGTGAAAATGGAGCTAAAATGGATGAAAGGAGAGGGGACTCTCCTGTTGATCATGGATAAAGTGATGTGCTGGAATGTTCGGGGATATTATTATATAGAAGCAAAATGAAGTTAAAAAAGTGCTTAATGCTAGATTCCTTGGGCTTGTTAGTCTCATAGAGATTAAAGTTAAATTTCGTAAAATGGGGAATTTGTATTAGAAATTATTTGAGGGGTGGTGTTTCTGTCGTAACTCTCCCCACCACCCTGGTGGAAGAATCATCATGGCTTGGAATGCTCTGTCATTCCATATTGATATTTTGCTAATAATTGATCAGCTTAACCACTGTTATGTGAAGTCAATTAGTGGTAATCATGAATTTGCTTGCACTTTTGTTTATGCATATAATACTGTGCTCAGAGGGATAAGCTTTGGAAGGAGATGGAGGGTATTGCATTGAAGATTGATTGTGCCTAGGTTATCATGGTTGATGTCAATTGCGTTCTTAACATAGATGAAGGATATAATCCATTGTAAGAGAGGGGGAAATGATGCCTTTTAGGAGATGTGTGACCAGTTGTGGATCGATTGACATGAAGCCTATTGGGTGTTTTTTCACCTGGAATAATAAACAGTATGGTGAGCATAGAGTGTACTGCAATCTGGATAGAGTTTTATATAACAACAAATGGTGTGATAATTACCCTGAATCTGAGGCTTGGCTCATGCCAGCACTAGTGAAAAAATCCTTATATGTTACTTAATAACAGATTTGGTTTTTGTAAAACCGCATCCGAAAATGAACATTAAAAATGGGAGAGAAAGGTGGAAGGACAATCTTTTTTTAAATCTAATGCGGTTTGGTGGACCGCATCAGATTTTTCATTCACTTCTCGCTGCTTGCTCCCTTAGAACGACCCAAAAGAATAACCCAAAAGGAACATCCCTCCTCTCTTGACTCCCAAACCCTATACGCCCCCTCATCTCTTCTCTCTCATCCCTCCCCCCTTCCAAACCCTAAATTGGTAAACCCTTCATCATTTCACCTCTCTTCCCAGTAAAAAGTCGACGTAGTGAACTTAGTCACCCACTCCCACTCTCCCCCACTCCTCCACTCCCCAATAATGTTCGATTTTAAACTACTCGATCTCGTCTTTTTTCTAAATTCTCTTTCTTCTTCTTCTTCTAGATCCAAAAAACCTCCAGCGTTGATTTTAACTTCTCTTCTTTCTCTCTCCTCTATTCTCAAAAAATTTCGATGAACCACAACGTTCGCCCGAGGTATCCCTTGCATGATTTTTTGAATAACACATATCCATTAGTTTTGTTAGATCTCTCAAAATTCCTTTGTATAATTGAATTAATTTTTAGTTTGTATAACATTTGTTATTAGATCTGAATCTTTTCGAATTTTCGTTGCTTAGACCTGTATAATTGTTTGGGTTTTGTCTTTTGTTCGTTACTCGGTCCTGCTTTGTTGATGCAATCTGCAGACCTTCAGTGCAAGGCTTTTTAAATTTCATGACATCCAAAACTGATGGGGTCTTGCAAAACCGCATTATTTAGTGAGAAACTGATACGATTTTGGACCGGATCATTTTGTCGCTCATAACTGCTGCAAGCGCACCTGATGCGGACCAAAATCGCGTTAGTAAGCCCAGTTTTAACTGCATCAATTGGGTTTTTTTCCAATATGCAGAAGGATTATTGACCATACTCCCATGATCCTAAATGTGTTTGTAGAAAGAAGGAAGGAGATAGCTCCTTTTAAATATCACAAAATGTGGAGTTTAGCTACTAATTTCCACAATAGAGTCAAGGAATGTTGGGAATATAGAGTCCATGGAACTCTTATGTTTAGTGTTGTTCATTATCTAAAGAAAGTAAAGGATGCCTTGAAAGCATTAAATAAATTAAGAATGGTACTATAATATTCACAATATTGCAGATGATAGAGATTTTTCTAAGATGATGGAATGTCAAACTCAGGCTCATCATGACATAAGTGAAAATGCTGCTGACAATGCTTTGTTGGCTGCAGTGGAACACAAAAAGATCCATGAGAAGTATATGACGTTCGTAAGCCAAAAAGCCAAGTTAGAGTGGATAAGAGGGGTTGATGACAACACTTCTCTTTTCCACAGGTCTATTAAACAGAGAATAATTCAGAATAATGTGTATGGTATTATAAACATGAATAGAGTTTGGGTTGAAGGTAGTCAAGTGGAGGTGGATTTCATCACCTATTACAAAGGGTTACTGGGTACAATAATGAAGAAATTATAGCAAATGGGCCTATCCTTTCAGCTGGTCAACATGAGATGTTGCTTAGACTAGTGTCTGATTTTGAGGTTTAGCCGACTCTCATGCGAGAAATGACATGAACCAGATGGCTTTGGAGCATTTTTCTTCAAAGATGCTTCGACAATTGTGGGCTAGGATATAATAGCAGCAATGAAGAATTTCTTCATCTCTCGTAAGCTTTTAAAGAACTTAAAATGACACTTTTAACTTTAATCCCTAAAGTTAAATGCCTCGGTATTGTCAGTGAGTTTAGACTTATTTCCTGCTACAATGTGGTCGAAAAATGTATTACAAAGATTGTGTGCGCAAGACTGAAGCTTATTTTGCCAAATCTTATTGCTGAAAATCAAGGGGCTTTCATTCAATGGAGGTTTATAGGCCATAATATCATGATTTGCTAAGACATTGTTAGGAATTATGGTAAAAAATGTACAAGTCCAGGGTGTATAAAGGAATTATGGTAAAAAATGTACAAGTCCAGGGTGTATAATTAAAATGGCTCTACTGACTGGAAATTTCTAGATGATATTCTGGTTGTCCTAAACTTTCCTAGGAGATTCATTGATCTTGTATGCTCCCCTAGATTTACCCTTATGATTAATAACCAATGTTTTGGGTTCTTTGAAGGGAAGAAAGGGCTTAGGCAGGATGATCCAATTTCACCATTATTTTTTGTAATCTGTATGGAGTACCTTACAAGGGCTCTAAAAGTGGTAGGGAAAAACACAGTTTAAATATCACCCTAAATATTCCGGTGTTAGATTAAATCATCTTTGTTTTTGTTGATGAGGCAATATCATGTTGTAGAGGTGATTTTATGTTAGTCTCTACTATACTCCAAGGTTTTCAACACTTTTCAGAAGCTTCAAGGCTTGAGGTGAATGTGAACAAAATAGAAATGTATACTTCTTGTATGAATAAAGAAGACTATCGGAGACTATTGAATGTATCAGGTTTTAACATGGGTAAACTCCCTTTTAAATACATTGGGCCCCCATTTAGTCATAAAAGAATTGTTGCTTGTGAATGCTGCTTCAATCTAGTTGAGAAAATGACTGCAAGAGTAACATGTTGGAGTAACATACATATAACATATCACGGGAGATTAGTCTTGGTGAACTCAGTTCTTTTAAGCATCCATGTGTATTGGTCACAAGTGTTCATCATCCCAAAGAAGGTGTTAAAAGAAGTTGAAGGCATTTGTAGGGCTTTTCTTTGGACAGGGGAGTATTACAGTGGGAGAACAGGTTATGTAGCATGGTTAAATGTTTGCATTCCCAAGTATGCTGGTGGATTATGTATTAAAATAATTGATATGTGGAATTCTACAACTATGTGAAGATACATGTGGGCTATGTCTTCAAAGAAAGACAATCTATGGATTAAGTGGATTAGTGAGGTCTCTGTAAGAGAAAACAATTAGTGGGATTACCAACCTCCTGTGGGGAGTAGTCGGTACTAGAAGAAAATGTGTGATGTTAAAAAGCAGTTGAAGTGTGTTATGACTGAAGCTGAACTAATTCAGATGCGAGCGTATTCTATGAGCAAAGTGTACCCTTTACTAGTGGGTACTCACGACAGAGTGCATTGGGACAAGTATGTTTGAAATAGGGTATCTATTCCTAAACATAAACTTCAGAATGCAGAGCACTTGCATAAGATTGGGGTGAGTGATGACCCAAATTGCATCATTTGTGGCATAGGTGAAGAAACCCAAGAGCATGTAATGTTTAGATTCTGCTATAGTGCAACTCTCTTGGCGAGAATCAAGAGTTGGATGGATATTACAACTCGGAAGAATATTATAATTGAACTGATTACTTGGCTAGGCAGATGCAAACTAAGGAACTTTTAGAAACAAGTTATTGCTGCCACTTTTGCCTCCATGGTGTATCACATTTGGGAAGCCATAAATGATATTTATTGGAGTAGAAGAGTTATGGTTGTAAATACTATAGTTAATAGAATCCAAAGAATGATTATTTATAGAGTGTATAGTATACTTCCATAAATAACTTCTAGGAAGGATAGAGAGTGGATGAGACAAACAGTCCTATAAGTGTATAATTATTTATTTTGTTTAGTTTATTTTTTGGAGGGTCCAACCTAGTTGGTTGGTCCCCTCTGGATTGTTGGTTTAGGTTGTAATGGTGTTTTGGTTGTTCAATATATCTTTCATCTTACTTAGCAAAAAAAAAAAGTTTTAAAGAGTTAAAAAAAACCTAGTTCCTCTCTCTAACCCCCCAGCCGAAACCTATAACACAAACTCACGAGCCGCCATATTAGGATCGATGATGGAGGGCCTCTCAGCGTCGTCATCGGCGAGCATAGCCACGTTGTTGTTAAGTTAGGTTTGTTCTCCCTTCGCTTGCAGTAGGACTCGTTCCCCACGTTCCCCTTCCCCCTTTCCCCGTTGTCCCCCATCATTTCTCTGTCTCGATTCAGTCCCCATCAGTCTTGTCCCCGTTTCTAGTCAGTCCCCGTAGGTCCTGTTCTCGTGTCTAGTTAGGTTAGTGTTTGATCTTTTGGTTCTTGCGTCTTCCGTCCCTCCTCTCTTGCGTTGGTTCCTTTCTTGGTGCCTCGGTGTTCTTGTCTCCTCTAAGGTTCAGTGAGTAGGATTTAAGCCCCCTCCCCTATTTTGAATAAGTGGGCACAAAATTTTTCCCCTAACCTGTTCGTGATAGTCGGTCACGAGATGTAGGTATAGTTCCCCAACCGTTTCCCCGATTTGCGGTGTTATGTTAATGTCGGGGTATTTAGTTTTCAATTACCCCATCCCCTAATCTAGGTCAGTATCGAAGATTTAGTTCCCCCTCCCCTTCCTCTGTTTTAGGTTAGCGTCAGTCTCGGGTTCCCCATACCCCTCATTCCTAGTTTTTTTGGCTTCCTCCTCCCCCTCCCCTTGGCTTTCGGTCTTCCCTTTCCCCCTCCTCTTGGTTGTTGAGCTCCCCTCCCTAGCTATGTTAGATATAAGTATGCTGGGTTTTTCCTTAGTATGTGTGGTAATTCGCCAAATAGTTGAATTAAGTTGTTTCTTTCGATTTGCTAAGGATGTTTTATGTGGTTCCTCATGGCAATCTAAAGGGTGTTATCTAGTTGGATAAGGGATGGTGATTTAATGTTGTAGTAGTAGAATATTTAGTATTTTTGGAATCTTTGATGAAGGAATAGGTGCATTAAGAGGATATGAAGTGTAAGCATTGTCGAAGCGTTGAATGCTACTGATGGTTGGGACATGTGTTTTCCGGTTTCACAAATCGGATGTGTGTTCGAGAGCTTAAAATGTTTAGCTCTCTTTTTATCTTGGCATTGATCTTAATGGTCCTTGCCTTGAAAATTTTAGATCTGATGGCGACACCCTAGTTGCATCTGGTGGTTTTCAGCACGCCCATGCACTTCTCCTATCTAAGAGAGAAACATGAATACTCTCGAGAAAGACTGTAATGAGTCAACCAGGAATGTGACTCTTCAAAAGATCATTAGGCCATAATCCTAAGCGAAAGAAGATCATTATTGGTTGTTCGTTGTCTGAATCATGAACGACATTCGTTTCTTCTACCACTTCCATTAGCCATCGAAGTTTTGACTCCACCATCACAACAATTGACCAGCGACACCCTCCTTACCATGCGACTCTCTATTGGTTTACTTGTTTTTTTTTATGGCTTATAAAAGCTCATCAAGCTCCTTTAGGTTTATTTACTTTTATTAAGTTTGGTTGTATTAACATTAGGTTGTACTTCATTGTTTATTAATGCAAGTTTACTCGTTGTGATAAAAAAATTAGGGTTCCCAAAATTGGGGTATTTGATACGAATTATGTTATGTGGTTTTTAGTTGTTGTGCTTATTCTTGTCTACACTTCAAACTTGCTCATCCAACAAGTTGGTACAATGGTGATGCGAATAATAACTTTATCTTCAAGGGTGTTACATAATTAATAAGTTTTTTTTTGAATTGAGAGCTTTCAAAGATGGTGGTAATCGAGTGTTTTATTAGCAGTTAAAAATATGTTGCAATTAAAATAGGGCTTTCAGCTCTCGATCTCAATGACGATCCTCTCTCTAGATTCGCAGTTGTATTGTTAAAATTGTTTGATTAACTTTTTCTAAAATGCAACAAAATTTAGCGTTGAATTCTCATTGAGATTTATGGAGATTCTTTAAAAATTGTTTAAAGAATATGAGGCAAATTATATTTAAAGAAGGAAGGAGGGAGTTATAAACTAAAAATTCGAGAAGGGGTCGGGTAGCAAAGAAATCGAGGAACAACGAAATGTGGGAACCACCTAATGTGTATTTGGACGGACATTGTCTAGGATAGCAAAACCAATAACTTAGGAATAACTAAGGTAGTTATAAGTTGTAGGCGTGTTTTTATTGCCTATGCAGGATGAGCGCTTATTTGATTACCTCATTGTAAAGGTTTTAGTTTTTAAAATTTTTTGAAATAAAGGAATCGCCAACAAGTATTTGAAGGAAAATTCATAAACCTAATTGTATATTTGGAAAACCATAGGTACATCTTAGGGACTATCCAATGAATATTTCCCCATCATGACTTTTATAGTTGGTCAATGAACCAAAAATTGAGTTAGGGAATAAGGGTACAAATATGATCAGTGAAGCTGCTCACCTTTTTCAGCGGGGTAGTCTTTAATTTACTTAGTCCCAGAGCTCCGGAGTTGAGAGAGCAACTAAGGTAGAGTTATTCAAAGAAAGGGGCAGGCCCAGAAGAAGAGAAGCGGAGAATGACATTCACCCATTGTTGGCCTCTATTTCTTACGATTGATGTCTAGTTTTATGCAAATAAACAGTCGTGCAATATTTTTAAGCATTCTAAAATTAATCTATATTGGTTAATTAAACACAAAAAAGACCAATTTAGCAAAAATAAGCATATTAATCTATATGCATATGAATATAATAAGTTATAAATATATAAAAAAAAGAAGAGATTAAAGAAGTCGGATATACATGAGCGTATTAATTCTTCGAGGGTCTATATCATGAAAAGTAAATTGTTAGTTAATAAGAATTAAATTGGACCCTCAAAGAACCAGGCGCAGGCTTACTTGATCAACATAAGTAATTTTGCATTCCCGTGTTTTTCCTTACCGTCTCGATGTTACGCATGCGTATCCTAGTGCGAGTTGCGCAACTACAAATATGACCATATTTTGTTTGTCAAAAGTTTTGTTTCTATCTTTGATTAAATAATATCTTTTAGATACGGTAATAAGTTATCTTAAGGAATAAAAATGTGATTTTCATTTATATATTTTGATATAGGAAATATGATTATTTTTCATGAATAACTATTGGAACTAATAAATATATTTTCATGTTCTTATAACTATTTTGGGCTTAGCTTGTGAGATTAACGTACCAATTAGGACGACAATAAGGTACTAAATGGGGTATATATACATACTAATGAGAAAAAATCCGTCAAACTCAAATTTTTGAACAACACCAACACAAATCTCATAAATCAACTCACAATCCTCTCCCTGGAATCACTCAAAAAATAACAAATTCAAAATTCCAATTTTTTTTTTTAGATTTGCACGTGGAGTAAGAGACCGAAAATATTCATTAACAATCTCAACCATCTAGTTCTACCAACTCCTAACAATTGAACTCCTTTCCTAAGAGCTTTCTTTTGCGGATTTTGGCTCAAAGTTGATTAAGATTTGTTGTGGTTCTTTTCAGTGGATGGAAATTTGATGAGAAATAAAGAAAAAGAACAAAAATAAAAGGGGTTTCAGGTTGCCTTCCAAGAAGCGATGTTGTTTAAAGTAGTTAGCTCGACTTAGTACCTTAAGCTCAATCATTATGCTTGTGCTGCATGTGTGACAATGGTGGCTCCATATTAACCTCCTAATTAAATACTTGCAAAACAGATTGGGAAGAACACTTGCAGTGCATCGTTAGTAGGATGGTTTCAAAACAAGGCGGTAAATCAAGATTTATTCCGCTCTTTCAACTCCAACACCATAACTTGCACGTTAGTAAGAGGAACACTATCCTCAACAAATACATCATTAAAAGTTATTGACTCATCAAACTGCTCAATATCAAGAATATCATGCAAAACATAATCAACAATGATAGTAGCAAAGAGGGTTATCATCTTTAATCAAAGGCTTAGAATCATTGATATTAAACGCCTCTATACCTTCCCCTAAAACTCCACGGTCACTGAGCTAGCGCAAACATCAGTTTTAGTGAAAGACGTTTTCAAGAAAGGGCGCCCCAAAAGGATGGGAGGCAGCATGCTTATTAGGTTCCATGTCGAACACATAAAAATGAGTAGGGCATTGCAATTTATAAACCTTAACTAACACATGCTCTAATTTACCCTAGGATAAACATTGGATCTATCAGCTCATTGAATTACCACACCAGTTTCATGCAACTTGCCAAGTTTCAAAGACTTATACAATGAATATGGAATCACATAAATTGATGCACCTAAGTCTAACATGGCTTTCAGAAACATGGTTTTACAAATAATATATGGAATTGTAAACATGCCTGGGTCATTGAACTTTTTAGGTAAATTCTGAGACATGCTCACTAGCCTCCATTGTTTGCACTGCCTTTTCGCTTTTTTTCAAAGTTCATAATTCCTTAAGGAACTTAGCATGTCTAGGTACTTGATTCAAAGCATCTAAAAAGGGAACATTTACCTCACATTTACAGATGGTTTCGTAAATGTCTTTGTTGCGCTCTACCTTGTGGGTTTCTGTCAATGCCTCGGGAAATGGTGGCTCCAGTTCATATGGTGGAGAATCTGATTTTCGAACTTCCTCCTGTTGTAGAGATGGTGATGATCTAGAATTTTTTGTCTGTGCTTGCACGGTCACCTCTTCCTCGATCTCTTTGTCTCGAACCACCAATCTCTCTTTGCTTGCAATCTCCGCTCCACACTTCAATGTGATAGCACTCATGTTCATTTTAGGGTTGAGCTATGTTTGTGATGAAAAACTCGCCGAATCCTTAGCCTCTATCTTGGCCACAGATCCTGCAATTTTGTTTACTTGGCTCTCCAAGTTCTTCATGCTCGATCGAGTTTTTTCTTGGAACAGCACCATGTTACCTTGCATGTTAGTCATAGTTTTAGTTAAAACATTAAAATTTCTTCAGTGGACATGCTATAGCTCAAGCATTGGCCTTGGGGCCTACGATATGGGTGTGGTGGTCGCCTATTATAGTGATGTTGTTGTTGTTGATTACCAAATCTCAAGTTACAATGATCTCTCCACCCTTGCTTGGAAGCATAGGAGAAGGGATCATGTCCCAGTAATGCTTGTTGGCCTTGAAACCTACAACTTTGACCTCTTCCCTAAATTCTTCTTGCATTTGAGGGCAAGCATCAGTGTGATGATCTAAAGATAAAATTCTACAAGCTTTTACCTGTTGAACTCTATTGTTCTTTACAATGAACTCACGCATCCTCGATGTGAGAGCTTGAACTTACAATTGTTCCACGACTTTTGAAGAGCTAGAACCTGAACTTTTAACATTTGCTCAACGATGGATTGATCTTCTATTGAAATGTATCGAGCCTACCGCTAGTTCTTAATTAAGATCCTTAACTGCAATTGGAGTTTTGTTTTTGATGGAACATCCACTAGCAGCATTCACCTTTCTTACATCTTCGTCATAAATTGTAGAAGTACAAGATGAGGTCATCATCAGAATAGCTATGATATGGACAACTAACACAAAGTCTCTTGAACCTCTCCCAATATTTGTAATAGAAAGATTCATCGTACTTCTTCTCAATATTGTTGATTTCCTTCTTTAATTTTGATGACTTAGAAGCTAGAAAGAACTTGTCAAGAAAGCGCCTCTTCATTTCAACCCAAGTGAAAATACAACCATGAGGAAGATAATATAACCAATCTTTAGCTCCATCCTTCAAAGCAAAAGGAAAAGCTCTGAACTTGATTTGCTCGTCTGTTGCTCCACTTGGTTTCATACTAGTACAAACCACGTGAAACTCTGAAATAATTTTTTTTGGATCTTCTCCATTCAATCAATGGAAGGAAGGAAGTAAGTTTATCAATCCGACTTAAACTCAAAAGTAGTGCCTTCATCAAGAGCCGGAAATGAGATGCACAACGGTTATTGATCTAGGTTAGGAGCCATGAGCTCCCTCAAGGTACGATTCATATTTTGGATGCATCTCTTCCTCCACTTCAATGTTAAAAGGTAATTCTTGAAAATTTTCTCGCAAAACATTCCTCAACCTGAAAAGAGTCAATTCTAATTCGGGATCGTGCTGCAAAGATTCTTTATTAATAGCACAAGTGTTAACTATAAACAAAAAGCAAAAGCGTACAAATCCAAAAACACACGCTATATACCAACAAGTAACACCGTTTCCCCGGTAACGACGCCAAAAACTATCTAAAAATATATTTCTCCTACTCTATTTTACAATTGAATGTAGAAGGGAAGTAAGGTTCTTATCCACAGGGAAACAAGTACAAGTTATATAATTAGCATGAATCAGTACCTAGGTTAAGCTAAGGGTCGAGTAACCAAATAAGGGGGGTTTCAGATGAGTAAACTAAAATTAACTAGGAAATAAATAAAATGCGAAATCAATAATGTAAAGATCTTGAATCCGATTAATATCCACTTCAATTCAATTATCGATCATTGAACCTCAACTCTAATTATTTCCATGATTATCTATTATTGATAACTAATCTCGTATTCTCTTTATTCTTAGTTAAATAGCACAATCAACATGACTATAAAACCCTAACTAAAGGATAACCTAGTCCAATCAGCGTCAAAATTCAATCTAATAGCAACAATAAACATAAAGAACCAATCACTAGTGGAAAAAACCTTATATGTCACTTCAACATATGCAGCTTTTGTAAAACTGCATCCAAAAATCAAAATTAAAAGATAGGAGGGAAAGTTGGAAGACAATCTGATGCGATCCTCTTTTGTACCGCATCAGATTTAGAAAACTGATGCGATTTTTTAAAATCTGATGCGGTTAAGATATTCGCATCAGATTTCCAATATTTTGATGAAATAAAACACAAATACATCCTAAGAAACAATGTCTAGCCCATGAAGTACATCCCAATGACCGAGCCACCTTCATTTAAACCCATATCCCTCTCATTTCTCTCTCTTCTCTAAAACTAATGACCCATCTCCCTTCTCACAAGTCGTCGTCCTCCTTCTCCTATTTTCCCTTCGCCTTCAATCTTTCTCCTCTACTTTTTCCACATTTATCTCTCGAAAAATTCGCCGGACTTGGTTCGTTGTTCATCGAAAGCTCGCCGATTTCGTTTGTTGTTCGTCGAAAACTATCGGTTTTCATGCGCCGGCTGATTTCAAAAACTCGCCATCTCTTAAGCTTTGTCGCCGTGCACGAAATCACCATTTCATCATCGTTGTTCGTTTTCGTCGTTCATCGAAAACAGTAACTGTTTTGTCATCTCTCTTCACATCAATTGTAATTTCATTGGTAAATAGGTTTTTTTTATTTAGAATTCAGTGTATTATTATTAGTTTATAATTTGTTTTTCGAATTTATTATATATTTTATAGATCTAGGGTTTTAGTTTTTCATTTTAGTTTTCAATTTTTTTTCTTTCTTTATTAGATTATGTTTATATGTTATATATATTTTTGTAAATTATTTTTTTTTTTTACAAGTTTGTTAGATTTTTGAATCTTTTGTACACAATTTCATTTTTTAATTTGATGTTTATTTTTTTTAGTATTTTGTATATATATATGGAAAATTATTGAGTATATTTTATATGAAAAATTATTGAGCATATTTATATGTAAAATTGTTGTATGTTATCATACATTGTAGTATAAAAAAAAATTGCTGACGACATTGTTGACTTTGTTTGACGCTCCTTCGTGCTTATTTAGGGGGGAATTTAACCTAATGCGATTTTCATGGTAGCGCACCACTTTTTTTAAATTTTTCAACACCCACAATTTGATGCGGTTATTGTGGAAAATCGCATCAGATTCTCACTATACTAATGCGGTTTTTAACCGCATCAGTTTTTTGGTTAGCTGCTACAGACCCATTTGATGCGGACCAAAATTGCATCAGTAAGGCGATTTTGACCGCATCAGATGGGCTTTTTTCCACTAGTGAATAAACCTACTAATGTTATACACGCAATAAACATTCAATAGTTGAATTAATTTTTCCAAGATATAAAAAAGATGATATGCATCGAAGTTACTCCCTAGTTTGCTACAAATTGATAAAAGAATAAAACAATCTGATTATATTCTTAAATATGACATAAGATTAATCACACAATTAAACTAGTAACGTACTAGCACAATTATGCAAAAATCATAGAATACAATCATACAAATTTAAACCATAATCAAAGGAAATAAATAGAGAGTTTAGATCTAACAAAAATGATTGAAGCTTCATGATAATCTTCTTTAAGATGGTTCAATCTATAATCGGTATGGCATAAACAAGTCCTATAATTGAAACCTCTAAAACTAAACTAGAAAATGAAAACTAAAAGAGAAAATAGTAAGAGAGGAATGGAGTTTTAGATACTATCTCTTCTCTTATTTACTGCCTTATGCGTCCAAAAACAGGTTTGGTATATCTACTAAAGCCCCAAAATCAGCTGATAATTGCACTGACTTACCATGTCGCGAGGTGCGAAATACGTTGCACCGTGCGATAAGTTCTTCGCACCAATGAACATTAGAAACCTGGCCTTGACAAGAGGGTCGTGATCCGTGACGCCGCTCGCGAGGTGCCAAGCTTGGGATCACGATTCGCGATCTCCTTCATTGGGTGCGATGTAGCTATGATGCTCGAGACTGTTACTAGTAAGAGAGGGATCGCAAGGTGCGAGCAACTCGCGGGGTAGCACCTACAAAGGTTGTCGCTGGCTGGCTTCTTGCTGCTAGCTTCCGGCACAACTGGGCTACACAATCCGGTCGCGACCCGCTACTATTCTTGCGGGGTGCGAGGCTCTTGCACTGAGGCACGCTAGGCACACTTAGTGCTTCTGCACAACGACAATGCTTGACGAAAACTTGTGATGATGCTTGGCAAGTGTAACGATGTTGTTGCGTCGTTCCAACCACTCATGCTTCTTCGTGTTACAATCTTGCACTTTCCGGACATTTCCAACATAAATATATGTTTCACCTTAGGAGTTCGGAACTTACAACTGTAACAATAATTAACGTACAAAATTCCGAGCTTCTGCTAAGAGCTAAATAAAACGCCAACATTGACAAGTATGATTAAAACCGTTAGCAAAAAGTACCCAAAATATAATGAAAACAACATATAACTTGAGCCTATCAAGTCCATTTTGGACCCGTGCCAAGAACAAAAGCAAGATGGCAACAACAAGCAAACAATGCAGGCAAATTGGCTAGGAAAAATGTGCAAAATGTCATACCTGCAAATGCAACTGCAGATCCATTGTACAAGTGACTCGAGTACGTTGAGAAGATGATATCGAAGATCCCAAGAGTCTGGAAGCCCATCGCAATAGCTACCTTGCCAAGCTATGCTGACTCGCCATTTGCAAATGCCGTTGCTTTGTCGAAATCCCGAAGTGTTTCATTGTCCCTACCATGAAGCTGTATGACGGAACGGTAGATCCTAGCGAGTATGTCGTCCAATATAAGCAAAGAATGATTATCATTCCAATACCCCGTGAGATGCAAAAAGCTTGCATGTGCAAGGCATTTGGGTTGAATTTATCAGGTCCCGCCCTTCAATGGTTCATTAATCTACCTAATCATGCTATTTATAGTTTTGTAGGTTTTGTGGACATGTTCAACCTCCAATTTTCCAGTAGCAAACACCTTAAGAAGCAAACCAACGACCTCTACCAGATTGTCTAAAGGTATGACGAACCATTAAGAGACTGCCTCAATAGGTTCAACCACGAAAAAAGTCTCCATCCCAATATGTGAGGCTCCTACAACCATAGGGCCCTTCAGGAGAGGTTTTCTCGTAGAATCAGATTTGTACAAGGAATTGACAAAATACCCTTGTCTGACGTTTGAGATACCCAAGCCAAAGCTTTTGCACAAATTTGGTTTGTCGAAGATTTGGACATCAGAAAGGGAGCAATTTCCTTGGCAACTTTCCAGGCGATTTCCTAGACAACTTTCCAAGCGACTTCCTAGGCAATTTTCCTGGCGACTTCCTATGCAACTTTCCAAGCAACTTCCTAGACAATTTTACAAGCAACTTCCAAGGCAACTTTTGGAACAACTCCATAAGTCGATTCTAGCAAGAAATAATCAGCAAGATGCCAACTCAACAAGGATCTTTTCATGGTCAATTCAACAGGAATCTTCCCGTGGCAAATCAAATAAGGAATTTTTCCATACCAAATTAAGTATTTATAGGTAAAAAAAGTAACAAGTTGTTTTTATCTTTTACTCTCATTTTTTTCTTTAGGCAAGCAAACAACCAATCCTTTTTTTTTTGCAAGACTCTTGAAAACTATTTTCTAATGGCAATTTCACCCAATAACAAAACACGCGTAAACTATTGGTATAACCTTTCAAAAGAAAGGAACAACGCCTACGCAAATTACATAGCAAATGAATACAACAAGCAACTTCAAAACAGTCGACATTTTCGTTTACTACAAAATGCTGAGAAAAACAAAATTCGATTTCAAACAAACATACACGAATTGCTTCCAGCAAGCAACATTGGAAATGCATGTATAAACCAATAGCATATACAAAGTGTTGATAGAAAATACATACAAATAACAAAGTTTGAGGCATATTCACTTTTAAATTGTTACATAAGGAAATTGCAAAATGTCATCTCAACATGGATCTTGCAATGATCTCATACGCAACTAATCAACATTTCAAAGTAGAATTTCTGAATTCGTCATCATTACTTCAAATAAATTAGGAAATTTGAGGGTATTGTTATGGAGTAAAATTTCAGTCCACGTGGCAGCAATATAGTGGCAGTATATGTGTACAAGTGGCGGTAAGAGATTGCTTTGAAGATAAAAGTATGGATCGCTGATGTGGCGGGAGGTTAGTTTTGACCTTCCTAAGAAAAAGGGAGTCAATAGCATCATTGGGAAGACCAGCAAAGAGGTTACAACAACTTAGCAAAGATTATGGTGGAATCCATAGAAAAGAGAGTCTAGAGCTTGCTAGTAGGGAAGTAGTTAAATCCTCCAACGACAACATATTATTACACTATAAATAGCTCATTTATGTAGCATTTAAACATCATCTCTTCACACCAATGCTTTAGCTCAATCATTCTCTCTCTCTCCCCCCTTAATTTTTATTTCCTATTCTTTTTTTGTTTTTTTGGCAATTCAAAGTTATTATTGATAAAAAAAAAAAAACTGGTACAACCTAGGAAAACATCAATGGCAAAGAATAGAAAGTTACACTCCCCCACCTTCTACGAAGGGTTTGGAGATAACTAACACTAAAAATCCCTACACCAAAATAAAAGACATCACAAGCTAGTCTCAAACAATGAGAAGCTGCCTTAGGTCATCTGTACATCTACAAGCCACTTTATACACAATTTGCTTAAAACTTTGACTAGTATCTAAGCCAATTCCTCCAAACACACTCTGATTTCTCTCATGCCAAATGTGGTAAATTCTTTCAGCAAAAAGCATTAATAACAGTCTGTCTTGAGGCCTCTTATTATGGGCCTTAGTAGCAATGGATTAAACTTCATCTGCTAAAACTCTATGGTGATTAACCAGCCCAATTTGTTGAAGACATAGATTCCAGATTTTTTGTGAAGTTGGACATTTAAAGAATAGATGAGAGGTAGTTTCACTAGCTCCTGAGCAAAGAACACAAGTGTTGTCAGTCAAGATTCTCTACTCACACAATCTACTTTTGGTGGCTAATCTGTTATGTAACATTAACCAAGTAATGAATAGGGCCTTGGGACTAGGCCTATTATTATATATAATTCTTTTCCAATGTATTTTTTTTTTTTTTTGATAAGTAAGTGTAATATTATTATTGCTCAAACACATTACAACCAATACTCTCTAGGCAAAGCAAACCAACTAGGTTGGACCCCTAAGCCTAGAGAAGTAACAAGGACAATCCATTACAAACTTACAAACCAATTTTGATCAACCCTAGAAACCTTCTGAGGCATAACAACAACAACTCGCTGCTTAACAGTTTGTTTGAGACTAACAAATACATGCCTAGGATTTGGAACAGTTTGATCCCAATAAGCCTTGTTCCTGCATTGCCATGTGAAGTAAATTGCAGCAGCAATGCTAGCACACCACACATTCCTCTTGAACTTAGTCCTCTAATTATGTTGTATCCATTGCTGCAAACGAACCAGATCAGTAGATCTACTAGTAATTCCCATCCACTGTTTAACTTCACTCAGCAACCTTCTACTAAAATCACACTTAAAAAATAAGTGAGCCTGAGATTCAACTTCAATGTCACATATGCTGCATGTATTTGATTTGCTAACACCAAACTGAGCTAATTTTTCCTTTGTGCATAATCTGGTCTATATAGCTAGCCAGGATATGAACCTGTGCTTTGGAGTGTTGATCCTATTCCAAACCATGTGATCCCAATGAACATGCTCCAGTTCTTGCTGCTCCATCATCTTGAGATATACTTTTTTTGTAGAGTAAGTACTCATTGAGTAAAACTCTTCCCTACTAAAGTACTGCTGTAGTGTGTGTTTTGTTGCACATATTTGTCTCCAATACCAGCTGCCACTGGTTCTTGGAGAGTAATCCCACCAATCTGCATCCATCAAGTACACAGCTTGGATCCATTTCACTCAGAGATTCTCAGCATGTTGTGCCACACTCCAAACATACTTGCCCATACTAGCTACATTCCAAACATGAATATTTCTAAACCCAAGCCCACCATGTGCTTTGCTTCTACAAGTTTTTTCCCAAGCAATGTAGCCTGACTTGGTTGTATAGGCATTCCCAGACCAAAGAAAAGCTCTGCAGATTCTTTCTATGTTGTGTAGAACTTGTTTTGGAAGCACATACACCTGAGCCCAATAAACATGTAGGCTCATAAGAACAGAATTAATCAACTGCACCCTTGCTATATAGGAAAGATGTCTTGAGCTCCACATCTTAATCCTAGCAGCCATCTTCTCAACTAAGATTTCACATTGGCTATTAGAAATCTTTTTTTGAACATATAGGGACACCCAAATATTTGAAAGGTAGATAACTTCTTTGCAACCCTGCCACATGAATAATCCTTTGAATCTCCTCCTCATTCATAGCACAGTAGTGAAACTCAGACTTCCCCACATTTGCTTTCAAACTAGATGTGTCAGAGAATAGTTTGAAAGCTTGCAATAAAAGATATACAGATGGAAAATCCCCTTTACTGCATAAAATAAGATCATCTGCAAAGCAGAGATGAGTGAGATTAAGGCTTTGACACTTAGGGTGAAATTGAAATTGCTCCAGTTGGCTCATCTTCCCCAGCACCCTAGACAGATACTCCATACAAATGACAAACAGTAGAGGAGACATTGGGTCTCCCTGTCTTAGACCTCTTGTTGAGCCAAAATAACCTTTCCTGACTCCATTAATCATCAAGGAGAACTTAGGAGTTGTAACACATTCCATAATCAAATCTATGAAATGATTAGGAAAACCTAAGTGGATGACATCTCATGTAAAAACATCCAATCAACAGTATCATAAGCTTTCTGAAGGTCAAGTTTAATTAAACAACTAGGTTTAGCTGATTTCCTACCATAGTGTTTAACCATGTCTTTCACAACCATAATATTATGCACAATATATCTTCCATGAACAAAACCTCCCTGATTCTCAGCAATGATGTCTGGAAGCACCCCTCTCAATCTATTGCAGAGAATTTTAGTGATACATTTATACAGAACATTATAGCATGAGATAGGCCTGAAATCACTTACAGTGGTAGGGCATTTACTCTAGGATGAGAGTAATCACTGTAGAGTTCAGCTCCTTGAGAAGCTTCTTATGTGTGAAAAAATCCAATATTGCAGCAGTTACTTCATTACCTACTAACTCCCAGTTATCTCTGTAAATATGGGCCCCAAATCCATCTGACCCAGGTGCTTTATTGCCAGGGATAGAGAACATAGCAGCCTTCACTTCCTCTGTTGTATAGGGAGCATTCATAACTCTTCTATGCTCTTCATTGATTAGAGGACCAATCTGAACAATTTGCTGTAACACATGTCTCCTATTAACATGATTATTACCCAGCAGCTTCTGATAATAGTCAATGAAAGCCTCTTCCACCCCTTTTGCATTATCCTTCCACACACCATGAGCATCAGTAATAGCATAGAGCTGCATCTGAACCCTTCTAGCTCTAATACTCTGATGAAAAATAGCAGTGTTTTCATCACCATGCTTAATCCATTCAAGCTTTGCCTTTTGTTTAAGGTATTCTATGTAAATTTGATGCTTGACTTGATATTGCCTAGTAGCAATCTGCTCAGCCTCTAAATATGCAATCTGCCCTGGGTGCTTGTGCATTTCCACCTGTGCATCTATCATTGCATGATAGGATATACTATCATCTACCTGAACATCATGAAACCCTACCTTATTAAGGTTTTTTAGAGCAGCTTTGACCAGCTTCAACTTCTGCACTACAACAAACATCTTTGTACCTTCAACTCTTTTATTCCACTGATCCCTGATTGTGCTATCATATTGAGGAGAAAGCCTCCACATAGTGTAATACTTAAAAGGTTTTTTACCACTATCACCTCTAGGATAAACAGTCAACAAGGCAGGTGAATGGTCAAAGTCACCTTCAGGCATGAAGCTCACTTTTGCTGTTGGAAATACCTCCTGCCAAGCCATGTTACTAAGTGCTCTATCAATTTTAGAGAACACTATATTATACCCCTGCTGTTTATTATTCCAAGTGAAAAAACACCCTGAGCTTTTCAAGTCATCTAAGCCACAACTAGCACACCAGTTATTCATAGGCATCGTCTCCTGAGCCCTAACAACAGCACCTATCGTTTCATTAGGATATCTCACACAATTGAAATCACCCATGATTAGCCATGGGTTAGTAGTATAAAGCTGAGCTAGATCCTGCCATAAAACTTCTCTCTCCCCACATTGATTAAAAGCATAGACAAAAGTGCAGTAGAACTATGCACTTTGCTCACTGGCTCAATGAAACAGTGCATGAGCTGACTTGTTGCTTTGATAATATTTACTTGAAATATTCCAGGCTTCCAAGCTAAAACAATTCTACCCCCTAGGTGATAGCTTATATTTGAAGAGAAGCACCATCCTTGAAACACTTTATGATACAATTCACCAAGATGAACAGCCTTCACCTTGGTTTCCAGCAAGCCAACCAACCCCACAACATATTTATGGATGAAAGCTTTAACCTCCTGTTGCTTTTTAGGATTGTTGACTCCCCGGACATTCCATGCTAAGACCCTATCCATTGTCAGAGGAAGGGTCCCCCCCCTCCTAGTTTTGACTTCCCTTTGTCACCATCTAACATTCCATCTGCATCTATTCCATGTCCATGAGCATCCCCTTCCAGTGTCCCAAAAACATTGCTAGTAATTGTAGGTTTGTGTTGCCCTACTCTCACTCTAATAGGTTTATGAGCCTTCTGGAAACCTTCTGGGTCCACCTCTGGCTGAGCCTTTTGTATAGTAGCCTTTTCTGGCATTACCATTTGCCTATTCTCCACTGCCTCCTTTGGCTATTGAACAGCTTTCTGAACCCATTGCTGCTTATTAGCCTTCTTACAATTACTTGTCTCATGGCCCAATAGATGACATACCTGACATTCTATTGGTTTCCATTCATAATGGATATCTACCTGAGTTCGAACACCATGTTCATTTATAAAGTGAACACACTCCGGAAATTGTTACAATTGAACCTCCATTAGCACTCTCGCATATTGAACCTTATCTCTCTTCTTAGTTGCCTCATCTCGTTGTAATGGTTTCCCAATTTCTTCAAAAATTTTAAACAAAGATTTCTCACCCCAATATTTGAATCCTAGTTTCAATTAGATCCAAATTGGAATTGATTTCAGTTCTTCTTTTTCCACATCCATGTCCTGATTCCAAGGCTTAACCACCAAGGGTTTACTATCAAAGAAGTAATTCCCCTTCAACACCATATCACGATTTTCCATAGCCTTAAATCTCACTATGTAAATGCCTAGCTTCACCATAGCCACTTTATCAACCTGGAAATTCTTCCATATTCGTCGAATAAAACCTTCCATTACTTGAACAGGAGGATTTGATCCAACAACATAACATATCACAGCTGAGCTCCAGAAATCAACCTCTTCTCGAATGTCTTCTATGTCAATTTTAACTTCATTTTCACCATTTATATTCATAACCTCAATGTCATCTACTATATCATCAGATGAAGGAATCAAAATAGGAACAGGGGTTACCTCATTACGTTCCTTATTTTGAGTCTTGTGAAGAGAATCAAGCCATTCATTGAACATATGCCGAATCTCTGATTGCTGAACTAAACTACGTATCGATGATTTCGGGGTCAATACATCTCCCAATCCAAAATCCAATGATTCCACTCCCATAACTTCATCAATGGAACGAGTTTTTAAAGCTTGTGAGTCCGATGATGCACCTATTGGCTTAACAGCCTTCTTCCCTGAACCTCCAGACTTCTTCGCCATGGCAATGGTATAAACCAAGAAAAGAGGGTAAAAGAAGAAAGCAATGGAACAGTAACCACCTAGAGAGAAGCGGGAGTTTCTCTCTCTTCTTTCTTTTCCAATGTACTGCTGGATGTTCTCCTCTCATGGCCATATATTACTTCTTTATTGAGAAATGATCTGCAACACGAAGGTGTTGGGTGTGATGTTCCATGAATATATCTCTGCTAACCAAAATCTTCTTCAGAGTCCAAGAGAACCTAACTGGGATGACCACAGTTATGGGGTTGATATGCTTTATGTAATACGCATGAATCCATTTTATCCAAATCCTATCTTGCTTCTGAGTGATAGCCCATAGGTGTTTAGCCACAACAACTTTATTCCAAACAACTAGATCTTTTAAGTTCCACCCTCCACAGGACTTCTTCATACATAGAGTGTCCCAAGCAATAGGGGCCTTCTTATTACCTTCACTTTGACCACTCTACAGATAGTTTCTACAAATGCTTTGAACTTCTTTCATAACTTTTTTAGGCAGCACAAGGATTTGACACCAATATAGTTGGAACCCTTGTAGGATAGAGCCAACAAGTTGGACTCTAGCATCATTGGAAACCTTTTTAACTGACCATGCATTGACTCTAGCAACAGTCTTTTCAATGAGAGGTTTGCATTCCTGATAAAAGAGTTTCCTAGTTGTAAGGGGAACTCCGAGGTACTTCAAAGGGAAAGAGCCCATTGGCATCTGAACAATAAGCTGCAGTCCACTCTTCTCTTCTTCAGTGACACCAGTAACGTACGAATGAATCTTCTCCAGGTTTGCCACAAGGCTTGAAGCATGAGAAAATTTACTAAAATCATCAAATAGTAGTTGAAGAGAACTATGATCAGCTCTAGCAAACATTAGAAGATCATCAACAAACATCAAGTGAATAATATGGAGCCTTTCACTTCTTGGGTGGAAATTAAAAATTATGCTTTAGGCTGCCAAGACATCTTGATAATAAGTACTCCATTCTAATTGCAAAACGAAAAGGGGACATAGGATCCCCTTGTCTCAATCCTTTCTTAGCCTTGAAAGGCATACAAGGGGTACTATTTATCAGTATAGAAAATGATATACATGCCGTAACCCATCCAATGAATTTGGAGGGAAAACCAAGTTCATTCATCATCATATGCAAAAAAGGCCACTCAATAGAGTCATAGGCTTTCTTGAGGTCCACTTTCATCATACATCTTGGAGAGATATGCTTTGTTTTGTAGCCATTAATGAGTTCAGTAGCCAGCAGGATATTGTCAGATATGTTTCTTCCAAGCATGAAACCAGCTTGAGCAAGATCTATCACATCACTGATCATGCTTTGCATTCTTCTTGTTAATATCTTGGCAATGATTTTGTATATGACTGTGCAGCAGGCAATAGGCCTAAGTCTTTCACATAAGAAGGGCTATGCACCTTAGGGACCAATGTAACAAGAGTACAAGTGATAGCTTGATACATCTCTCCAGTGTCAAAGAAGTGATTGACAACATTATAGATATCAAATTTTATAAGCTGCCAGGCTTTTTTGAAGAAAAGGTTATTAAGCCATCTATGCCTGGAGCATTACTGTCATCAATCGATCCAAACGGTAGGTGAAAAGAACTCGTATCAGGCTGCCACCGCTCGACAAATGTTGAAATCAAGGGTGCATCAATGTGCGTGAAAATAGTAAAGGGGACAGGGTACAGAGATGTTCTACGAAGACAATCATGTATCGGTGGAGGCAACACCCTAACGTGCACAAATCCTCTCTCGGGTCTGACGCTTCAGGGGAATCCTATCCTCCCCCCCCCCCTCCTAAATCTCCTGATACATATTGATTAAGATAACAAGAGCATTCAAAAGATTAAACATGAACAAAGAAAGAGAACATAAGTTGTTTGTTACAAACCGGTTCAATTAGATTGAACAACCACCACTTTCACTAACCAAATACCACCAATCTAAGATCAAGTTATAACAATAAGCTTCTAACTTGCATCCACTTTGAGTTTCAATCACTAATTCAACGATTAAGTGATAGAATTAAGCAAAGATTTGAGAATGGTCTAAACTGACCGGAAATACAATAAGCACACAGCTTAATGTTTCAAGCATAAAAGCTTCAATTTTCATTCAAATGACTTAATTCCAAAAGGATAGCAAAGCTAACATATTTTTTTACATTGTGTCCAAATTTCGGCTGATTTGGACTTCCCTAGCTATGCCAACTAAGCTAATAAAATACATGAAACAAAAATTACAAACTGTCCAGCACACTTCCTACAAACTAGCTTAGATTTCTATTGGAAGTTACAAAACAGGAAAACTATCAATAGGATACTAAAGTAAACATATTAAACTATTACTCCTCAAAAGCTTGTCCAATTTGCAGTAGGAATGATTGTTGCCCAAAAGCTTCAAAGAGAAGCTAGGACAGACGCTGGGGAGCTGGGCAGCAGCACTCCTTGCCTTGAAGCCTTCTCCTCTCATTGGATGGAGCTCTCCTTGCCATGTGAACTTCATGTGGACTTATCCTCTTCCCTAAGTCTTCAATTCAGTAGGTGGTGGCAACCAAAAGCATCAAAAACATCTCCTAAAACTAGCTTATACAACCGGATTACATGAGCTTATGCTAGCTTAACTCTTAAAGCATGATTAACATAACTTAAGCATGTACTTAGGCTACTAATCACTTACTAAACGATTACCAATACATAATGATGTTTAAGGTGTCATTAAGTATTACTAATCTTGCTTAAGTAGAGATTAACATAGGATTAGCCTAATCAAGTTGCTTAAGTAAGGTATTAGATAAACCGAGCTAGTTAGGCTTAGAAATTGAACCTCCTTTACCATGTTCTCCTTTTGATCATGTAGAAGAAGACCTTGGTTGCTTGAACTAGATGCTCCTGCATCATTCTCCTCAGGTTCGAAAAGGTCTTCTTGTAACTCTGAATCATCTGCAAGATATGGAGCTAAATCACCAACATTGAATGTAGCTGAGATGTTTCCCATTTCATCTGGCAATTCTATCTTGTATGCATTGTTGTTGATCTTCTCTAGCACTTTGAAGGACCATCACTTCGTGGCATTAGCTTGTTCTTCCTCCTTGTAGGAAATCCTTTCCTTCCTTAGATGTAACCACACTAGATCACCTGGCTTGTAAAGAACTTCTTTCCTGTGCTTGTTTGCTCGAACCTTGTATGCTTCATTCACCTTCTCTATTCTGGTTCGAATTTGCTGATGAAGTTGCTTCATTCCTTTGCTTTCACTTCAGCTTCTTTGCTACTATGTGCTTCAATAGGAAATGGAAGTAAATCAATAGGACTTAAAGGATTAATCCCATAATTTACCTCAAATGGTGAGTGTTTAGTAGCATAAGTTGGTGATCTATTGTAAGCAAACTCAGCATGAGCTAGCTTTAGATCCCAATCCCTTTGAGACTTGTTCACAAGTATCAATAGTTAATGTCCTGTTGGTACTCGTCTCGTCTGGCCATCAGTTTGAGGATGAGCAGTAGTACTAAACAGCAACTTAGTACCTAAAAGCTTCCACAAGTTCTTCCAGAAATAGCTAAGAAACTTTACATCTTTATCAGAAACAATAGACTTAGGAACTCCATGAAGTCTAATTATTTCTTTAAAGAACAAATCAGCAACATGAATAGCATCATCAGTTTTATTACAAGGAATGAAATGAGCCATTTTAGAGAATCTATCTACTACCACCATGATTGCATCTTTTTGCCTTTGAGTTCTAGGTAGAGCAACAATGAAATCCATGCTCACATCTTCCCATGGTTGAACTGGAACAGGTAGAGGCGTGTAAAGCCCTTGATGAAAGGACTTTTAGCCTTCTGACATATAGAACATCGAGCTAGAATAGCATGAACATCTCCTGCAAGTTTCGGCCAGTAGAAGTGTTCCTGCAATACATCAACAGTTTTGTTAATGCCAAAGTGTCCTGCTAGTCCTCCTCCATGAACCTCCTTGATTAGCAAATCCCTTAATGAGCATTTAGGGATCACAGCTTGTTGTTTCGAAAAAGAAAGCCATCTTGCAATGAATAAGCTCCATGAGATCCTTCTTTGCATGCTTCTAACAATAAAGAGAAATCTGGATCATCATAATACAAGTCTTTAAGATGCTAAAGCCAAGTACACGAGCCTCCATAAGAGAAAGCATAGAATGCCTCCTTGATAAAGCATCTGCAACAATGTTAGAAACTCCAGTTTTATATTTTGAAACAAAATCAAAGGACTGAAGGAATTCCACCCATTTTGCATGTCTTGGACTGAGTTATGTTGTCCATTTATGTACTTCAAAGCCTGATGGTCTGAATGTAACACAAATCTGAGCTGGTCTGAGATAATGAGTCCAATGAGTCAAGGCACGAACAATAGCATAGAACTCCTTATCATAAGTGCGTAGTTGAGTCTGATTGATTGAGCTTTTCACTGAAATAGGCTATGGGCGCCCTCCTTGTTGTAAAACAGCTCCAATGCCACACCACTTGCATCACACTCCACTTCAAACACTTTCTTGAAATCAGGTAAGGCTAGAACAGGAGCCTTACTAAGCATGTTCTTCAATTGATCAAATGCTTCCTGTGCTGCAGGAGTCCAAATAAAGGACCCTTTCTTGATACACTCAGTCAATGGCGCCAATATGGTGCTAAAGTTCTTGATAAATCTCCTGTAAAAAGAAGCTAAACCATGGAAACTTCGAACCTCAGTGATAGATTTAGGAACTGGCCATGACTTGATTGCTTCCACCTTAGATTCATCCATAGAAATGCCATTAGATGACACTATGAATCCAAGAAATGTCACACTTGAAGTAAAGAACTCACACTTCTCCATCTTTGCATACAGCTTCTTTTCCCTTAGTTTAAGGAAAACCTTCTTGAGATGCATTAGATGTTCCTGTTCACTTTGACTATACACCAGAATATCATCAAAATAAACAACAACAAAGATACCAATGAAGGGTCTGAGTACCTCATGCATAAGTCTCATGAAAGTACTAGGAGCATTTGTCAAACCAAATGGCATCACACGCCACTCATACAAACCACTCTTAGTTTTAAAAGCTGTTTTCCATTCATCACCCTCTTTGATTCTAATCTGATGATAACCACTTCTAAATCAATCTTCGAAAATATAGTGGAACCATGTAACTCATCAAGCAAATCATCAAGCTAGGTATTGGATACCTATACTTCACTGTTATATTGTTTATGACACGACAATCCACACACATCCTCATAGAACCATCCTTCTTAGGAACCAAAATGACAGGCACAGCACATGGACTAAGACTTTCTTGCACAAATCCTTTAGCTAACAACTCACTAACTTGTTTTTGTAACTCCTTAGCTTCTTCAGGATTACATCTATAAGCTGGTTTATTAGGTAAAGGGGCGCCAGGGGTTAAATCAATTTGGTGTTCAATTCCTCTACTAGGGGGTAATCCACATGGAAGATCAATAGGAAAAACATCACCAAACTCCTTCACTAAAGGTTTCACCATTTCGTGCACTTCATTAAGTTTACATCATTTTCATCCAATAACAACAACAATACATAACCTTCCCCTTTTCTACAGCTTTATCAAGTTGAGGTTTAGAAAGGATTAAGGTTTTTTTGTTTTGTGTTTTAGGTGAGGTTGTTTTGGTTTAAGATGATTCGGCCATGGGCTAGGACTAAGTACAATTTTCTTCTTTTATGCATGAAAGTGTAAGTATTAGTCCTACCATTATGCAAGGTTTCTTTATCAGATTGCCAAGGTCTACCTAAGAGTACATGACATGCATCCATAGGTAATACATCACATAAAACTTCATCTTTATAAGAATCACCAAAAGAAAAGCTAATTAAAGCTTGTTTTGTTACCTCCACACAATTGCCATCATTAAGCCAATGAAGCTTATATGGTTTTGGATGTGAGAAAGTAGCATGATTGAGCTTGTCCACCATAGAAGATGAGCAACATTGGTGCAGCTTCCTCCATCAATGATCATCGAACATATCTTCCCTCCAATCAAGCATTTGTTTGAAAGATTTGATCCCTTTGAAAGGAACCAATTCAGCTTCTTTGGCATGAAGAACTCTTCTTAAAACAAGGCTTAAATGATCTCCTTGAGTCACCTCTCCAACCTCCAAAGCTTCATCACTTTCGGCCTCCTCTTCATGCTCCTCTTCTTGGTTTTCTTCTGTTCAAGTGATTCTTCAATGTTTTTAATGTCAATTAAAGTCATTACTCTTTTTTAGGACATTGAGCTTGATAATGACCATAACCATGACACTTAAAGCACTTTACATCAGATTTTTTTGAGGTTTCATCACTATTTCTTCCCTTTATCAACTACTTTCAACCGCACTCTTAGGGGTAAGGAGATGTGTATGGTGTTTTAACATTAGAAACTCCCTTAGAATAGGTAGTTCCCTTCACAAAAGGTTTCTTCTTCTTCTCCTTAATGTGTTTTTCAACTTTAAGAGCTAACTTAAAGAGTTCATCTAAGGTAGAATAAGGATGTAACTCCACCTTCCTCCTAATGTCTTTTTCTAAGCCTCCTAGAAATCTAGACATTGTTTGCTCTCTCTCTTCTTGTACATCAATTCATTAACAACTTTTCAAACTCATGGATGTAATGTTCTACCCCTTTATGGTCTTGAGAAATTCGGCCAATTGTTATACAAATCAAGGGTGTAAGTAGATGGTAAAAACTTCTCCCTCATTTTCTTTTTTAAGCTTACTCCAACTCTTGATTTTAGGCTTTTGTTTTCTATTCTAGCTATACACACATTCTCCCACCAAAGGGATGCATACCCCTTTAGTTTAGCTACAGCAACTTTGAAAGATTTTACATCATCATACTCCTTAAGTTCAAAGATTCTCACACCTTGAAACCCACTCCAAGTAAACATCTGGATTAAGGTTTCCATCAAACTCAGGAACTCTAACTTAATGTCTCTAAAATCATCTTTCTTTTGTGGTTTTCTCTAGTTCTTGAAGATTCAGAAAGAACCTCCTCACTACTATCATAAGCTACACCTTCATCCTTCACATTTTCTCTCCTTAAAGGCCTCTAAACCCCTTCTAACAACAGTCATCAAATTAGCCATTTGTTCACTTAAAGTGGCTATTTGATTCTCCACTCCTACCAACCTTGCTTCACTCAAGTTCATACCCTTTCTAAACTGATTTTCTTCACCTCCACTCATGATTATTCAACCTCAATGAAAGTTAGGCTAGAAAGAAGAAAAGAAGTGTGTTTGGCTTAGAATAGGTTCGGTTTTGGGGGGGATTGTGTTTGGGTTTTGTTTGTGTGTTTAATGTGTTTAAGGGATGAATTAGAATGCTCTTAATCAACCTACAGCTCTGATACCAAATGATACATATTGATTAAGATAACAAGAGCATTCAAAAGATAAACAGAACAAAGAAAGAGAACATAAGTTTTGTTACAAACCGGTTCAATTAGATTGAACAACCACCACTTTCACAACCAAATACCACCAATCTAAGATCAAGTTATAACAATAAGCTTCTAACTTGCATCTACTTTGAGTTTCATCACTAATCAACGATTAAGTGAAGAATTAAGCAAAGATTTGAAAATGGTCTAAACTGACCGGAAAACAATAAGCACACAGCTTAATGTTTTAGACTAACTTCAATTTTATTCAAATGACTTAATTCCAAAAGGATAGCAAAGCTAACATATTTGTTTACATTGTGTCCAAATTTCGGCTGATTTGGACTTCCCTAGCTATGCCAACTAAGCTAATAAAAACATGAAACAAAATTACAACTGTCCAGCACACTTCCTACAAACTAGCTTAGATTTCTATTGGAAGTTACAAAACAGTAAAACTACCAATAGGATACTAAAGTAAACATATTAAACTATTACTCCTCAAAAGCTTGTCCAATTTGCAGTAGAATGATGTTGCCCAAAAGCTTCAAAGAGAAGCTAGGACAGACGCTGGGCTGGGCAAGCAGCATCCTTCCTTGAAGCTTCTCTCTCATTGGATAGGCTTCTCCTTCCATGTGACTTCATATGGCTCTCTTCACTTCCCAAGCTTCAATTCAGTAGGTGGTGGCAACCAAAAAGCAAAAAATCATTCCTAAACTAGCTTAACAAACGGATTACATGAGCTTATACTAGCTTAACTCTTAAAGCATGATTAACATAACTTAAGCATGTACTTAGGCTACTAATCACTTACTAAACTTGATTACAATACATAATGATGTTTAAGGTGTCATTAAGTATTACTAATCTTGCTTAAGTAGAGATTAACATAGGATTAGCCTAATCAAGTTGCTTAAGTAAGGTTTTAGAGTAAACCGAGCTAGTTAGGCTTAGAAATTGAACCTCCTTTACCATGTTCTCCTTTTGATCTATTAGAAGAAGACCTTGGTTGCTTAAGCTAGATGCTCCTGCATCATCTCCATAGCTACATGTCCACCAAAACTAGGGATAACAGACCAAACCATAGGTCCTCATGAAACTGGATCTGTGACCTTCCAGCTAAGGTCATCCACATCTTTCCCCTTGCCCTTTCGTCTCTCAATAGTCGATGAACTCGCCTCGCCGCAAATAAACCACCCACCCCTACCCTTACAAACATTCCAACGATCATCAACTGTAGGGTCTGGATCTCTCTCAAACTCCCGCACAAATGCATCTTGAACATCATCATCGTAAAGAACATCAGAATCCAGCTCACGTGTACCCGAGTCATTTTCCCCATCATCCATCTCCTGATTCTCCATTGCATCGTACGACCCACATCGTGTAACTCAAGCTGATTTCGCAGACCAATCGGGTTCATTCACGTCCTCCTAACTGAAGCGAAAATACCACGTGAGTACGGATGATGCGGCCCTGAATCCTCGTAGTGCACACTGCGAAACACGGGAAGTATCTTCCCAGCAAATTGTCGAAACCTAGATGGATATTTCATCAACAATATGCAAAAAATAAAAAAATTGTAAATCAATACATTAACCATTAATCATCCTACAATAACAAATAAATTCTACAATAATAATTATATATAAATTAAATTAAAACACAATAAACAATATTTTATTAATTTCTTCAATAAAATATTCCAATAAAACATGACACATTTCATGAACTAATAAAATTATATCATTTTTAGAAATTATAAATATGAAAATATATCTTAAATAAATAAATAAATAATTGAAAATTAATATAGTAATAATAATAATAATAATAATAATAATAATAATGATAATAACCGTAATAATAATAATCATAATAATAATAATAAATAATAATAATAACAACAACAATAACAATAATAATAATAATAATAATAATAATAATAATAATAATAATAATAATAATAAATTTAAAAAGTGGACGATACTTCCAAGGGTTGGACGAAAACTTCCTAGGGAAACAGAACACTGGGACTAGAAAACAGTTGTTCCTTCCATCGAAGGAACGCCCGGCCAGCAAGTTCCTTCCGTGGAAGGAACGTTTCGCTGGTTCGTTCTTTCCATGGAAGGAACGTTTGACCAGGACGTTCCTTCCATGCAAAGAACGTTCCAGTGAAACGTTCTCTCCATGGAAGAAACGAACCAGCGAAACGTTCCTTTCATGGGGCGAACGTCGTGGCCAAACGTTCAGATTTATTTTTTGTAAAAAAAAATTACCTGAGAAGACATCGCCGATTCTGCCGCCTCCATCTGCTCTACTGCCGCCATCTCCGCTGATGTCGTCGCCTCTACAACTTCTTGTTGGCGTCTTGCCTCTGTAGTCCTTAAGATTGCGTTCTCAATTTTAGGCCGGAGGACAAGTTTTTTTCATGGCCTTGGATTTTCCTCCGATGGAATGCCTGATATTTTGTGGGTTTAAAAGGTGGTGGTGGTTCTCATGTGGGAAGGATGAGTGAATGAAGAATGAAGATGAGAGAGAAGATGGGAGGAGTAGATGGGATTAAAGTTGAGAGAGAAGATAAGAGAGAAGATGGTAAAAATCAAAAACCAAAAGTAAGGATATAGTGGTACATTCATGTGAGGATTGAGGCGATTTTAAGTAGTTTGTGGATGATGTTTAACAAACCCCAAATTAGACTTGGCATTATTCAGAAAGAATTTTCCGAAGTATACTTCAAGTCGACAGTAGAATACAGTTCAAAGTACGAAAGTGGAAAGTAGAGAACATCCAAAACTGATGCAAGACATTTGTTATTAGATTATGAATAATAATTGGCTAGTTATGCTATTGCTAGGCAGTCATCACTCATGAGGTATATAAATATATAATACTAGACCATAGTACTCCTTAACTTTAGTAGCTGGTCATGATGCTTCATGCTTGGAGGCTGCGATTGGAGTTTACCATTAAATTATTCCCCTCCACAGTTCCTAGACAAGACTACTTGTACTATTTTATGTATACTCTTAAAATGTATACTAATCTATTTTTGTATTTTAATTACAGTGAGCAAAATATTTTGTTTTCTTATGTATATTCAGGTGCATGCAAAGCATTATTTTATGAAACATAGGTTTTCCTTTTTCTTAACTAACATAAGTTGGATCCAATTTTCCAAACAGTAAACCAAATAATTAATCCCTTGTAATCCTGTATATATACCCATATTTCATGCATCCCCACCTCTTACCTCTCCCTTTCCAATATTTTTCTCTGCTATCCTCCTTTCCATTCTAAGTTTCTAACATAACTATTCTCTCTCCCATTATTCATTTTTTGATGGCAGAAATTGATCACTTTCAAAGACATAACAATAATAACACATCAACACGGTTAAAACTTTTCGGCATCAACGTATCATCTCCCTCAATATCAGAATATGATCCAACAGAAGAAGTGGAGTCGTCCACCTCACCCCATTCAAAATCATCAACTACCACAGCAGCAGGCGCATCATCGCCTGAATCTGGAGGAGGTGGAGGCGGTTATCCTCCGCCTTCCTCAAACGAGGCCTCGAGAAAGTACGAATGTCAATATTGCTGTAGAGAATTCGCCAACTCACAAGCCTTAGGTGGGCACCAGAACGCTCACAAGAAAGAGCGGCAGCAGTTGAAACGCGCTCAAATGCAGGCCACTCGAAACGCTGCAGCAGCTGCTGCTGCCGCGGTTTCTTACGTTCGTAACCCCATGATAACGGCTTTCGCACCTCCACCTCACCTCCTACCAGCCTCCGCGTGTGGGGCTGGGCCCATGAGTATGCCTTCATCACCTAATGCTTCTTCTTCATCTTGGGTTTATATGAATATGAATATGAACATGCCACGTGCATCCATGCCTCCTATGCACGTGTCGCACGGTTGTGTGTTCCCGTCGTCGGGATCTAACGGTGGAAATTTAACTCCGCCGACGCAGAGTAGGGTTGATGGGCCATCTTTGAGTAGGTTTAGTAGAAACAGTGGGTCTGGTTTTGATGATGGTGTTGGGCTTGACTTGCATCTCAGCCTTGCTCCTGCTCGCCCATGATTTCAGCTACGGTGAAGTTCTTTTTTTATTATTATTATTGATTTTATTCTAATTTAGAGATTTCGGTGGTGCGTTTATGATCTTATCAATTATAACCCACTTCAGGCTATTCAAACTCTTAGTACTGCTATTCAAACTCTAGAATTTCCGCTTTTTTTAGAAGTTGGATCTCTGTAAATCTTCTTTTTTCATATTGAAATATATTTATTTATTTGTTTTTACGTTATTTTTACAAGTTTATATACTATTTTTTTTTATTTAATATTTACTCTTGTTTTTATTTTTGAAATGATTGTAAATATCAGTGAATTTTGGCATAAAATCCGACCTACAACGAACCAAAAATCTACATGATTTTTTTGGCCACATGATCAATATTATGCACCGGTTAAAGAATAGAGCACATGGTGGTGCATGAGGTCGGCGCGTGACACACCCATGACTTTTTGACAAAAAGCATGAAATAGTGTGAATCTGAAAATAAAGGTAGAGCATGTGTTTTGATCGACAACAAAGAAAAAAGGTATAGAGTAGGAAACATCTATATATCCATGGGACCATGACGTACTTGTTAAGTTAAGATGTGTGAAATAGAAGCTCTAGAAATCAGTGTTTGAATTTTTGATCAATCACCTAACTGGATGGTACAAGTACAGCATTTCCAGTCCAACAACTGGTAAGAAAAAAAAACAGTGTGTTAAACTGTTAACTGCTTTCTTATATCAACTGGAAACAATCAATTTGGTACGGCATTGGAGCTCCCTCTATTCCAATCAAAAGATATGTTGGAGAATATACTTTAACTTCTCTCATAATATTTTCTTTTTCTTTTTTCTTGAAACTTTTCCACAAACTGATCAGTAGGTTTGACATCATATAGTCATTTTCTTTGGCTCTTAGAACTTTTTGAAGGTTGCTAAACACAGGAAATAACAATAATATAAACAACACAAATGTTTAGTGTAACCCTAAAACACGTCTTGAGGACATTTGCTAAAGCTTGCAACCTTCCACTTGGTTTTTGAATATTAATGACCTATCAACCTCTAACCCAAATTCTTTTTAATAGTGACATCATAAAGTAGGTCAAATAGTAAGAGATCCGAGTTTTTTAATTTAGAAAGTATACACTAATTTGTCCACTATATTAATTACCTTTACTAAGTTATTTTTGCACCCACCCTTAAATTTGATTTTTTTTTTTTTTTTCCATAGTTTCTAAAATATACATTCTAGAAATGTAATGGTGGTTTATCACAAATTTTTATTCGATCAGATCATTTTTAGTATATGTTTAGTGATAATAGTAGTAATCATAATAATATATCAAAATATTGACCACTTACAAATTGACTTATCTGATAGACTAGCTTTACATGCACGCGATGCGTGCGAAGTAAAAATAAAGTTAATTTTTTTTTTGACAATTAAAAATTTTTATTGGCTACCAAAAAAAAATAGTATACACACCAAACTACAATACTTTCTTTTTCATCTCAACAAGAGAGAAACAAAGTAAGCAACATCATCTAGAAAAGTAACAACTCCCTATCTCTAGTATCGCTTCTAACAGAAACTTTGAACACAATGTCTTTGATTACATGATTCGAAGTAAAACAAACTCCTCTAAACAATTTATTATTACGTTGCAGCCATATCATGTAAACTATTTCTGTGAACTAAAGAACATATAATCTTGATTTGAAGCTTCAATTTGTCTTTCAATTTGAAATCCCTGACTTTGGCGATTTATCCCCTGTAAATGTAATAAAGCCTCCAAATAGTGTCAGCATAATCACATTCAAAGAACAAGTGATTCACTAATTCCAAAGCCCTATCACAAATATAGCAACTTTTGTTACATTCGATATTCCATTGAATCAATCTGTCAGTAGTATATAATCTATTTTGGACAATAAGCCACAAATAAACTTGCACTAGTAGAATAAATGCTACTTGCTGCGGTTAAAAAGTGCCCTATTGCTGCGGTTTTGGGCGCGCAGCAATTAAGGGCGTTGCAATAGGTATTAATAATATTGCTGCGGTTTTAAACCGCAACAATATTTGAACATATTGCTGCGGTTTCTCGAGAAAACCGCAGCAATATTTTGTAGTTAATAATAAAAAACTAGACATAATGCTGCGGTTTTTTAGTGAAAACCGCAGCAATATGTACTTGTATAGGCAAAAAAAAATTATTTTTTGCATTTTGTCATCAAATTTGAAAAATAAATATACTGAAAAAAAATAAAACACAACAAATTCAAATTTGTCAAATAATTGAGATACCAGTTTCGAAACTAACATCATAAGAAAAGATACAAAAGAAAAGAGATTCAAAAGAAAAAATATCCAAAAACAGAAAAGATGCACAAAATTCAAAAATATAAATGATACACAAAATCCAATAACATCATATTGAATCTTAAAAAATAAAAATGCAGAAAAAAAAAACAAAACAAAATCTGGAGATTGAACGAATTCAGCGCGGCCGACGAGCGAGTCTTCCAAGGGTCGAGTCTTCGCTTGGTGAACCGACGAAGAACGAGAATGTTAATAACACAACTAAAACCTCCTCGACACTCGATAAATCGTAATCAACGCAACTAGATCTGAAAATAAAATACAACAAATTGTAATCAACAACAAACAAAAGCAAAAAACACAATCAACGCAAAAACTAAAAACCTAATCAAGATTTCTCACAATCGTAATCATCATCAACAAATAACATACCAGTTCGAGGCACCAGAGACGAAAAATAAGCGCCGACGATGAAAGCGGCGCGAGAAATACCACCACCACAAGTTCAGTAGCGCCGAGAAAGACGAAAGAGAGAAAAGACAGAGAAAGAAAGCATAGGGCGGCGCCGACAACGAACGAACCCACGAAGGATTCTTGTTGTTTTCTGGCGAGCGACGAACGAACGGTCGACGACGACCGATAGTTTACGAACGAAGGCTTATGGTCGACGGCGACCATGAAGGCTGGCGAACCATGGTCGAGCGATTGTGAGAAGACCGGAAGAAGAACGACTGTGAGAGGAGATGAGAGATGAGAAAGGAGAGAGGATAGAGGAGAGGAAGGCTGATGGATGAAGAGAGAGAAATGAGATCTAAAGAGGAACGACTAAGGAGCGATAGAGAGCGTGAGGAAACGACCTCTCGTATGTATTATAAAACCCTAATTTTTTGTCAGCTAATATTGCTGCGGTTTCCACGTAGGACCGCAACAATATATTAAAATAATATTTTTTTAATATATTGCTGCGGTCCTACGTGGAAACCGTAGCAATATATTAAAATAATATTTTTTTAATATATTGTTGCGGTCCTACGTGGAAACCGCAGCAATATTGTCAATTTCAATTTTTTTTTTCTTTTTGCGTATTATATTGCTGCGTATAGGTAAAACCGCAGCAATATCACCGCAGCAAATAACATTTATTCTACTAGTGTTGCTTTTTGGAGTAGTCTTGTTGTTGCATATAAGTCTTCTCCACTCTACTAGTTATGCTCTTCCCAAGATCATATTATAGAATTTTTTTTTTTAATGATATAATGCCCGTGTATTAGCACATTATCCCAGCCTCCTAAATCATTCACAAGATCTCTGCTATCTATAATCTTCCTAAGGAGCCATGAAGTGTTACTTTTGATAGTAACACTGTTTATAGAACCTCTTTTCACTAGTATGGAATTGGCTTTCAGCAACGCATCAAAATAGTCTACTACACGCTATAAAGCGTCGCAAGCACTTTTACAAACGCACTAAAAAGTGCTCCGCTTGCCTGTGTCGCTACACCCTGTAGCTACGCTTTATTTATGCGTCGGTATAGCTAGGATAAATGTGTCGCTAGTTCGGAACGCTTTTAAGCACGCTGCTAGGACACTTTATTAGCGTTGTAATAAGGTAGCTACGCTCCTAAAGCGTTGAACAAGATCTGATACAATTTACTATTTTTCTTTAGCTATGGAGACCCACTAAAAGCGTCGTATAATCCTTTCCGCACTTTTAAAGTGCCGCTAGAGTTAATTTATGATCTCAATGCTAAAATTACAAATTGGTTTAACATTTGCAAGTGAACCAAAATATAATATATTAATTAATGAAAAAATTTAATCGTTTAATACTCTATATAAAATCTTCAAACTAAAAATAACCAAAAAGTCTAACTCATTTAGACAAACTCAAGGTACAACCACTGTATGTAGAACAACAAATGTTTAAATTTATAATCCAACTAAATAATATCAAAACTTAATATATCTTCATTCTTGTGCCCAAACAGAAGTTCCAATGTCCTCAAATCTTCAACATTCACTTTTTCGTTTTGGTGCATCCAAAATTAATCTGAGGGGCAAAAAAAATGTTAACAAAAGTAATTAAAAAAAAGGCCACAAACATGCAACATACTAGTTTAACAAACAATAAATAAGATCTACTAGGAATGTTACCTTTCGACAAAAATCCAACTAGCTAATTAAATAACTAACGAGAGTTGTCATTTCCTGAAGATGAAGCTTTATTAGCAGCCTACATCCAACAAGCATAAAACTAACAATTAGCATAGAACATTTATGAATCATATGACAAATTTGTGTGAGAAGAATTAGACAAATGGTTCATGTGCAATGGATTATTGCACTAACTCTAGTGAGGTGTATCTTTCATGTGCAATATTCATGGATTAGTAGAATCAAACATCTGTATGAGGGAAAACAACTTCCAATCTAGATGTTCCTTTGGATGATTTGTTTCTTTCGCTTGCCATGTTCGAGAAAATAGGCGTTTAGTGCAAAAGCTTGATGAGTTGAGTGATAATAGAACTTGTTGGAGTTTGTAGTAGGCTAAATTCTCAGTTAGAATAAGCTAGTTTTCAAGTCGATGTATGAGTGAGATGACTGATAAAAATGCTCAATTGGGCACCCACAAAGAATTTATCCTGGTTACTTTACTGCTATAGCTACTTAGCTAGTACCTTAACTCTCAGCTCCTCCTCAAACCCAACATCAAGAACTCTGTCTGCTTCGTCTAACACAAGAAACTGCAATCATAAATCTAAAAGAAGAAAAAGATTCCATAAGTTCGCAGATATGGAGTCTATTTGTAAGAGAAACCATATCATATCACATATGACTAGTTTTTTTTTTTACTTTACAGAACACTAATCAGTTCCACCAACTCCAACTCAAATATCATCTAACATACAAACAAATTAAAAAATTTTGGGCAACCCTCAATCAGTAGAACTCCTGAATATGTGTTGCCCTACTTACAGTAGTACATTAAAATTCAAAACACATAGAAGCTATGGAGTTCAGTAATTGAAGGAGAAAAGTAAATACACAGTTGTTGTATTTACAGAAACGTAATCACATAACTTTTACACATTGAACATTGCAGCTTTATCTGCCAGAGATTTACTAAAGCACACAAAAATCGTAAAATACAAAGATGATCTTATCATGTTGAGAGATAAAGCGAAAATCATTTTTTGTGTTATTTAATATATATTTCTATTCAATCAAAATCGGGTGAACTTAGCAAAGTTCTATACTCTATACCCCATAGTTGTAAGCATGGCCACAATAATCTTCTGACTTCTATAGCAGACAAATTTCATTTCTGAAATCTCATCAATTATATCAAATGATTTAGAACAGAGACTAAAATCTCGCACCTTAAACTAAACTGTGTTTTCGTCCCAAATACTTGCACCAGGTTTTGTAGTTTTAGAAAAGCTTGTTCATAACAGCATCAACAGCTCGATCATCAAACTGCACATAGACAATGAGTTCACCAAAATCCAGATTTTTCAGTATTGGGATAAAAAGCCAGCCCAGCCAATCAAAGTTGCAATTTCAGAATTAAAGAACGATTTTTTTGCATCAATAATTCGAATTGACTGAAAGTCACATAAAAAGAAATACCAGCAAGATTCATTATAATTCGAATTCAATGAAATTCGTACCAAAAAATTCGTACCAGCAACATTAATCCATAAATCGAATTGCAATTGAGTAAAATTCTGATAAAAAGAATACCTATTTGTTGAGAGAAATAAGGGATTGGAATCCTTCCTTGGAGCAGCGAAAGTTCAAGGAAACTGGATCTTGCTGAAATTAATTGGAGTCGTTCAAATTTCGAATGTGAAACTCGATCTTGTTTGACTGAATTTTCAGAGAATTTGGAGTTGCTGAAGGAGAAGAAGTTGGAGTGAATTAGGGCTTTATTTTTTCTTCCTAGTTTCACGTTACCTGCTTTAGTGGTGGGAGTTTTGAAATTTTTTTTATTTTATGTGCAGTTTTTTTGTTCACAAAATATTGGAAACTGGCAACGCTTGTTAAAAGTGCTCCAATTTATTCCATCAATTCTTGGAGTCAACACTTTTTTTAATAAGTGTTGCTATTTAAGCGCTCCTAAAGGCTATTTTTCTAGTAGTGTTTGATGTAGTATGCATTAACCCATCTAACCCATAACTTGTCATTTTTGAAAGCCAGGGCCCACAAGAGCTTCAAAATAGATGTCTTGTTCAAAATCTTCATATCTATCAAACTCCGACCCCCACCTTTTTTTGGTTTGTAGAACTATACCTAGGCCACATGAGCTTTGTGAGATGTATTAACAGCCCCTGCCCACAAAAATCTGCAACAAATACTCTCAACAGCCTTAATTACTTTTTTTGAATGAGGAAAGATATGCCCCCAGTAGTTTTGCATACTACTCAAGATTGTTCTTATCAACTACAATCTTCCAGCATAAGAAAGAAGATGAGCCATCCAACTCTGAGCTCTCTCTGTAATTTTCTCAATCAAAGGCCTACATTGAGCAAAATTTAAGTTAGCTTCTTAGGGGCGAGAGGGATACCCAGGTATTTAAAGGGAAGCACACCTATTGGCAATTGTACAGCATCTGCCAAATTAGCATGCAACTTCATCCTGAGAAACCCCAGCCAAATAGATACTACTGTTCTCCACACTTACAGCAAGACTAGAAGCTTAAGAGAAGGACTGGAAAGCATTCATAATTTTTACGATGGAGCTCATATCAGCTCTAGCAAAAAGTAGGAGATCATCAGCAAACATTAAATGAGTTAGGTGGGTTTTTTCACACTTAGGGTGAAAGTTAAAATCATCATTTAACTTGAGTCTTTCCAAGCACCTACTCGAGTACTCCATACATAATGCAAAGAGAAAAGGTAAGAGGGGATCACCCTGTCTCAAACCATAATTAAAAGCCAACAACAAGATTTAGTTTGAATCGATAATTAAAAGCCAACAACAAGAGAAAAGGTAAGAGGGGATCACCCTGTCTCAAACCATAATTAAAACCATAAGCTTGAATCGATGAAGTAAATATAAAAATTCGATCTTTAAGTTTGATAAACTCTTACCATAATTGATTTTACAAGCCAACAACAAGATTTAGTTAGAAACTCTTTGTTGAAGGCATTAGATAATTAAAAGCATATAAACCAAAGTTCCTGATGGATGAAATCACGGTAAGAACTAAAACCAAAATTTTATACCTTGCCAAAAGAATGCAAAACTAAGCAAAACTCAACAACAACAACAACAACAACAACACTAACGCACAGCAGCAGCGATGGCGCCGGAACACCAACCAAACACCTACAACAACAACACAGAAGCAGTGGAAATAAAAAACAACACAAGAGTTGCAGCCACAATAATTAAACGAGACCCACAAAGGAGAGAAGAGGATTGAAGACTAGCAGCTACAGTCACTATGCGTTGGCAACACCAAGGAGGACGGTGCAATGCCAACAACAGTAACACATGCAATTGGAACCGCAACCCGAACCAGAAGGGTTTTAATTCTTCAACCATCAAATGTGAAAATGAATTTTTGATCAACAAGTTGCTAAGCATCTAAAATTGATATGTGATATTGAGAAGCTTTTTAAGTGGAATGAAATTTAACAAAAAGAAATTCTTGCTTGGTAATGTCATACCAGGATACGAAGGGAATAAATGAGATGTGGCTTTACATCCTTCAGCCACAAGACAGAAGAGGGAGAATGAGTGTAAAAATCTTTTTTTTTTCTTTCTAAAAAAAACTCATGGGTAAAACTGTAATTTTACTTTTAACATCTAAAATCATATTCTCAAAGTAATGTTAATAACTCAATTAATCTATTAAAGTATAATTATGTTTTAATTAAACCAGCTTAACAATTATGGCTATTACAATCTACCACCCTTAAATAAAATATCGTCCTTAAATTTTGAAAACATAAAACTTTAGATCATTACAAAACGAATAGATCACATGAAACATCTTAAATAAAACCCAAAACATATACATCTATAAGTTACTCTATTACCTCAAATGATTAATGTCTCCTCAATCTAATAGTCACAAAACCTCAATCAAATTTCTCAACGATCTTAATACTCAACCTTCAATATTTCAATCCCTATTCCTCGTCTCTTAATTAAGTAAAGATCCAATCAATTCCAAACAATCCCAACTAACTTTCTAAAACTCATGTGCCATGATATCAAGATTACGATAACTCTAAAACAACCATGCTCTGATACCACTTGTGGCTGTCACAGCCCACATTTTCGAGCTGCTAGCTAGTGACATTTATAATTCACTAATTACAATCAACACTTAATAAACCTCGAATTAAATATTTACTCACAGCAGAACATAACCGTTTTACAAATAGATCCTGGACCTCTGGGTCAGAGCCCACAATAAATCATCTTCAAAAGAAAATAACATATTACATAATACATTCCTCGATTCCCAAAATAATAGAATATTCTATTCTCAAATAAGCACTTAATACTTCTCAATACAACATCTGAATCATTAATCTAATTACAACTTAATAACTAAACTCTCGCTTGAATCTGCTCTGACCTTCCAAGTCAAACCTGCAAATTACAGAAAAAAATACAAAACAAAAATAAAACTAAAATGAGCGAAAAACTTAGTTTCTTTACTTCAGCCCGTCAAAACGGTTTTAGTTCGCAAACATTTTTCACACAATAATCAAGCTTGGTAATTGTTCGGAAAAGAATTTATTATTTAAAATATATTGTTGGCATAAACCAATTAATTAACACAAAACACTAGCAAGTACATGCTTTGGGAGAACATTATGTAACATAATGTAACAGGATATTCGACCTTTTCTGGTCTTAACTGAACTTATATCTTAATCATTTTCTCCACCTATACCTTGCCCTCATTTTATCTCAGTTCATAAGCTAAGCCAGCTAAAACAAATATGAAATCCTTTTCTCATTATCATACTCAAATCATACTCCAAGAAATATATATATTTTCGAAAAGAACAAACTATATTCCACAAATCCATACATTAAGATGCATCTGTAACCATTCTCATGACTATAAATGATATACAATATCAAAATACAATACACACGCACACACGAGCACTTAAAGACGTTTTGTTGAACATAAAGGTTACCTCGATAAGATACTCATCAAAATAAGCCCAAGAACATTTAAACGCAATCTCCAAGATTCATAAACTTGATCTCCATTTTAGCTTGAAACATATATTACTCCAATACCCATTCTCCAACCACCATCACATAACAACAATAATCAACATTCATTCTCACAACAATTCAAATAAACTAATTTTAACTTCTTATACTTTCTAAGTTCTTTCATGAACTAACCATAAACCTTTTATATACAAATTATTTCACTAATCAATTCAAAATTTTCATCACACATAATAACTACAATTCTCCATTCGAATCTATAGATAATATAATCAAAGAACATAATTTATAAATATCATATCTTATAATTTTACTTAAGGAGGGCCAATCTATATTATACGCTTGAATAGATGAAGTAAATATAAAAATTCAATCTTCATGTTTGATAAACTCTTACCACAATTGATTTCGCAAGTCAACAATAAGATTTAATAATGAACTCTTGGTGGAAGTCATTAGATAATTAAAAGCATATAAACCAAACTTCCTGATTATGAAATCATGGTAAGAATTAAAACCCAAATTTTATAACTTACCAAAGGAATGCAAAAAACTGAGCAAAGCTCAACAACAACAACGACACTAATGCACAGCAGCAGCGACAACGCTGGAACACCAATTGGACACCGATAACAGCAACACAAAAGCATAGGAGAGAGAAAACGACAGACCAGCAGCAACCACAACAATCAAACGAGAGCCACGAAGGACAGAAGAAGAGCGAAGGCTAGCAACGGCAGTCACAATGCGCTGGCAACACCGAGTAGGACGTTACAGCGCCAACAGCAGCAACGCAGGCAATTGAAACTGCAACCTGAACCAGAAGAGAGAGAAAAGGAATCAAGGGTTTTAATTCTTCAACCATCGAATGTGAAAATGAATTTTTGATTAACAAGTTGCTAAGCATCTAAAATTGATATGTGATATTGAGAAGCTTTTTAAGTGGAATGAAATTTGACAAAAAGAAATTCTTGCTTGGTAGCGTTATAGGAGGACACAAAGGGAAGAGATAAGATGTGGCTTTACATCTTTCAGCCACGAGAGAGAAGGAGGAGAATGAGTGTATAAATCATTTTTTTTCTTTTCTAAAAAAAATAACTCAAGGGTAAAACTATAATTTTACTTTTAACATTTAAAATCATATTCTCAAGGTAATGTTAATAACTCAATTAAGCTATTAAAGTATAATTATGTTTTAATTAAACCAGATTAACATTTATGGCTATTACAAATAGCTTTTTAAATACTTGTGTGCAAGCATTAGTACATAAAAAAAAAATCAGTTCCAGGCAAAAATAATTTCTTAAATCTTTCAACATTAGTAGAAAAACACCACCTGATGCGGTCAAAACTCGCTCTACTGATGCGGTTTTGGTCCGCATCATGTAGGCTCACAGGAACTTACAACATTTTCCTAAGAACCGCATCAGTTTGTTATATATAATATATATAACTTGTATCTAAACCTAACATAATTATAAAATGTCTCACGCACGCGTCGTATAAAGTCAAAATGATATTATATTATTATTATTATTATTATTATTATTATTATTATTATTATTATTATTATATATTATATGTAATAATATATATAATATATATATATATGTATATGTATAATATATATATATGTATATGTATATATATATATGTATATGTATATATATATATGTATATGTATATATATATATTAATGTATATATATATAGTATATGTATATATAATATGTATATGTATATATATATAGTATATTTATATTAATATATGTATGTATATATATATATATGTATATATATATATATATATATATATATATATATATATATATGTATATATATATAAATATATACGTATATATATATATATAATCTTAAGAAGGTACTACAAATGAAGTTTTAAATAAGTACTAAGATCAAAAATAAACATAGTGTAAGTAGCTATAGTAATATAATAAGAACAAAGAAGCTCAAAGCCGCAACATCATCTTGACATGCAAATGTCGGTAAGGTAGCGTAGTAGCAAATCTCATACCTCGTTTATCTCGGAGGTGGTGAAAGAACCCTCCCTTGGCTTGCCCTTGAGGAATACCTTATAAAACAAACATAAGGAAACACACATAAGACTTTAGTTGATTCTAAAGAGATTAAGAAAATAATATATAATGTAACTTTGTATGACCTTAAAATGAGAGTTAGTGCTGGTTAATGAAAGTTGAGCTAAGAAGTCAAAAATCGACCCGAAATGGTCTTCATTTACCCAAAATGGGTTTCAAAGCATGAAAAATGATTTTACTTGACTCTAATGATTCAATATATTGTTATTATAGCTCTACGTGTTCGAACACGAAACTACATGCGGGAATTAAGGAGAATGAACATGAAAATCTAATAGCAGTCCTAAATGACCTTCATTTACCCAAAATGGGTTTCAAAGCATGAAAAATGGATTTTCTTCACTCTAATATTTATATATGTTTCTATTAGTACCATATATGTCCTAACATGTGCTTAAATGTAAAAAAATATGTAAATTGAACTTGAAAAGCCAAAATATGCCCGAGAAGACTTTCATTTACCGAAAATGACATTTATCTACCCAAAATACATTGAGAGCATATGAGTGGACTTTACTTGACTCTAATGTTTAAATATGTTGCTATTATATCTATACATGTTCTAACATGATACTGAATGCGGGAATTAAGGAGAATGAACATGAAAATCTAATATTGGCCCTAAATGACCTTCATTTACCCAAAATGGGTTTGAAAGCATGAAAAATGTTTTTTCTTGACACTAATGGTTATATATATTTATATTAGTTCTATATATGTCCTAACATGTGGCTAAATGTGGGAAAATAAGTAATTGAACTTGAAAGGAAAAAATCGGTCTGAAAAGACCTTCATTTATCGAAAATGACATTTATCTACCCAAAATAGATTGAGAGCATATGAGTGGACTTTACTTGACTCTAATTTTTAAATATATTGTTATTATATCTATACATGTTCTAAAATGATACTAAATGTGGGAATTAAGGAAAATGAACATGAAAATCTAATATCGACCCTAAATGACCTTCAATTACCCAAAATGGATTTCAAATCATGAAAAATGGTTTTTCTTGACTCTAATGGTCATATATATTCTACTAGTTCTATATATGTCCTAACATGTGGCTAAATGTGGGAAAATAAGTAAATCAAACTTGAAAGCAAAAATCGGTCCGGAAAGACCTTCATTTATCGAAATTGACATTTATCTACCCAAAATGGATTCAGAGCATATGAGTGGACTTTACTTGACTCTAATGATTAAATATGTTGTTATTATAGCTATACATGTTCTAACACGAGACTAAATGCGGGAATTAAGCAAAATGAATATGAAAATCTAATATCGGCCGTAAATGAGCTTCAATTACCCAAAATGGATTTCAAAGCATGAAAAATGGTTTTTCTTGACTCTAATGGTTATATATGTTGCTATTAGTACTATATATTTCCTAGCATGTGCCTATATGTGGAAAACTATGTAAATTGAACTTTAAAGGCCAAAATAGGCCCGAAAGTTTTTCATTTACCGAAAATGACATTTATCTACCCAAAATGGATTGAGAGCATATGGGTGGACTTTACTTGACTCTAATGGTCAAATAAGTTATATTATTGTTATACATGTTCTAACACGAGACTAAATGTGGGAATTAGGAGAATGAACATGAAAATCTAATTTTGGCCCTAAATGACCTTCATTTATAAAAAAAAATGGGTTTCAAAGCATGAAAAATAGTTTTTCTTAACTCTTATGGTTAAATATGTTGCTATTAGTACTATATATGTCCTAACATGTGGCTAAATGTGGAAAAATATGTAAATTGATCTTGAAGGGCCAAAATAGGCCAGAAAACGCTTTCATTTACCAAAAATGACATTTATCTACCCAAAATGGATTGAGAGAATATGAGTGGACATTACTTGACTCTAATGGTTAAATATGTTGCTATTATAGCTATACATATTCTAACATGAGACTAAATGTGGGAATTAAGGAGAATGAACATGAAAATTCTAAGTCGACGCTAGATGACCTTCCTTTACCCAAAATGGGTTTCAAAGCATGAAAAATGGGTTTTCTTGACTCTAATGGTTATATATGTTGCTATTAGTACTATATATGTCCTAACATGTGGCTAAATGTGGAAAACTATGTAAATTGAACTTGAAAGGCCAAAATAGGCCCGAAAAAGCCAAAATGGGTTGTTATGTATAATAACTTCTCAATATCTCCGACTTCCTTGCAACTTGAGGCTATATCGAACATGAAACTGAACACATAGTAGCCACACTCGGTTCCCCCGGGTTGTTGAGCATACTAATTATAGAATTACATTAAAAAATCATGTCAGAAACATACATGTTTGTTTTTTGTAAAAGAAAGAAGTAGAAAAAGAATATGAATTACCTTCATTGTTTTCCATTGAGGAACTTTTCCTAATCTCTCAACCTTCTTCAAACAACTGTAGTTATGTTAATTTCATGTGAGAAGTGGACAAAGGAAGAAATTAGTAAAACGTGTTATGCTAATAATAAGCATTTTAATTAAGTAACAAACATACCTATTTATGCATGATTTGAGGAGTAAGGATCGTGGTGGATCTTGAGCTGTAGAATCAAACAGATATACTGTGTTGTTTAAAGGACAAACCACAAGAAGCGACCAATAGGCAATAGAATCCCAAAAAAAGTCCGGAAGCAATCATGAGTACTTGTATTGTATAATAATTATTAAGTGATAAAAACGGATACAAGGTTAAGAACTATACTCTTCGAAACAAGGGGCAAATATGAACTTATGTTGTGCACATTTAGCTATTTGGAGACATAGCCAAATATACTCCTTAACCTCAGTTGTGTTTTGCAAACAATTGTCAGCTCGGATGAAATTTGGATATAACCACCCAAATTGATCGCGTCCACAAGGAGAATCTTGGAATAATCTTCAATTCAAAGCATAACTAAGTACATAACATAAATATATTATCAGATATTGTAAAAAAAGTTCATATATTTCATAAGTACAAATGTTATACCTCATGAATGCTTGAATCAATGAAACATTCAACATCTCTCCGTGAAGGAACTCCTTTACGTCAACCTTGGACACCAATGTCGATGCTTCCTCGTGGTAGTTGAATTTCGTGGTACCCAACGTAACCTCCACATGTTTATCATCCGACATATCACGCATATTTGCATGTAGCCATGAGCATGCCTTAGTGAGACATTGAAGCGTTGATGACTCAATCCAAGTATCTTTAGAAGGGTTTTGTTGGCGACTTAAACCTTTGGAGACTTGTGTTTCTTTCCCTGAAATCGCCTTCTTTGGCTTGCTTGAACCCTCCTTTTCCTTCGCCTTTTCTAGAGGAGATGAGTTCGCCTTGCTTTCCTTGGGCTTCTTTATTCTCTCCAAAACATATTAATTCAAACGAAAAAACATTCAACTTAGTTAGTTAATACTTAATAGATATGAATTAAATAAATCAATATGAATATGGATTTCAGTTGCTTCATTTGACCTCGTCCAAAAAGCTCACCCATACCGATGGCCACAACACATAACCACCACGAGCGTCGGTCAAGACATTTACATCCACCGATGGGTTAGGCAGCGGAAGAGCAAAGTCTTCGTAACCAGGAGTGATGGTGACTACACTAACCGCCAAGTGTTCATTGTCCACAGACTCTCAGCGCCTCTTTAGTAGAGTTGATGGCTTGAGCTGCCTCCTCCTTCAGCTGATGGTTCTGGCCTTTAGAAGGCAGTTTTCCCTTCTAAGTTGAACCGCCGTCAGGAGAGCGGTATTTCTCTCATCCTTCAAGGCCAGCTCTAAAGCATCCTTCTCTATCAGGAGCTCGCTGAGTCGGATGAGGTACTTCTTGATGGACGCCTCTATCTCAGCCGAATTTAATTTGACGATGCAGTATTATTTCCTGCTTCGCCATGTCATGCATAGCCTTGTCCCCGGCCGTTGTTGCATCACAGACGAGCTGTTTGTTTTCTTTTCTAAGCAATCTCGCTCAATCCTCTGTTATTATGCTGCAAGCAAAGAGCTGAAAAAGAAAAAGAAGGGTCAAGATGTCAGGATGTTCATTAAAGAAACAATAATTTCACAAGTATAAAAGATGGACAGCAAAGAAGTTATTTTCCATACCTCAGTAGCGAGTTGGGACATGTAGCCAACATGCCCAAAGGAAGCACCCCTTAAGCCTTTGATGTAAGACTCAGGGAAGCACTTTAAGAGCTTCTGTTTGAGCTTTTCACGCTCGGTCGAGGACGTCCTAGCAAAACCAGTCGAGGAATCATCATCCAAAAGAATGGGGGAAGCTGCATGAACTTCTTCAGCTGCTCCTTTGCCTTTATCTAACAGGGTAGAATCGATAGTATTTTTGACAGGTATGACGACTACAAGTCTGTTGGACGCACTCATCGAACGCCCGCCAACGCGCAAAGTCTTAACTATGTTGGAGTAATAGGACTCACCAGAAGACAATGAGGCAGATCTGTAGGCAGGAGGCATTTGTGATACCAGCCCTGCTACCGGCCCGGAGAAAACCGAGCCGTCCTTAGCCGCGTCTGGCTGGGGGATCTGTTCTTTAGTCCCCTCAGTGTCTTCCAAGAAAGCAATCGCGTCCGGTTGTTTAGAGGTCGTAGAAGGCGTCGAGCCGATCTCCCTAACAAAGAAAAAACTGTTCATAAAATAATAAGATTTCAAATCTTAGATTAATCTTGCCCAAAGAGTGAGAGCGGCTAAGACTAGTTGACCCGTGATCATCAAGAAAGGTGACTCGTCCGGAAACCAATGAATTTGTTGGATCCCAGACGAGGCTCACCCGAAGAAGGAGATCGGCCTCAAAAGCCTAGCCGCCTTCCAGTTCAGAGCAGAAATCATCCGTAAACTAAAAGTTACTCGTCCAAGAACCAATAAGCATATTGATTCTCTAACGAACCCGACCCGAAGAAGGAGACCTGCCTCCAAAAGTCTGGCCGCCTTTCAGTTTGGAGCAAGATTCGTCTAGAAAACTAAATATAGTTTCTAGATGGGTATGAATTAAGAAAGCAGGCCAGCCAAAGAGTTTTGGCCGGCTTGCATTCTGGAGAGGACCTCGTCCTAAGAAAAAAGGGGTCCCAGGGATCATGATGACCAACATGGTCGTCCAAAAAAAAAAAAAAAAAAAAACACTAAACCACTCACCAAAGTGTCCGTCCTTTTTTCGGAACCAGACTTGCTGTACTGCTTCTACAAAGAACTTGTGAATTTAGATATACTGATGTCTCCCGTCCAAGATCTTTTTAGGGATGCTTTAGCTGGGGCTGGAAAAGACAAAAAAAATATTAATAAAACAAAGTCCCAAGACAAAGATCTTTACTCAAGGAATAAAAGTATACCTCTATCTTCGGCCTTCCGCAAGCCGGTGGCAACCAGGAAATTATCGTCATAAAACATTTCCTTAAAAGGGATCCAGTTGGACTGACCCTTAAAGGACGAATTATTTGAGGCAGAATACTCCGATATTTTGAAGTATTCTACCAGTTCCTCGGCCGAATCGTCCTCCAACTCTAGATAAGAAGTCGTTCGTCCTGTGTTGGTTGGAGCCACTGCCACGTTGGGGACCTGGAAGAACAGGAACTGCCTTCCAGGCATGCATTTTAGAGGTCATATCCCAAGACATTAGAAAGTCGTGATGGTTGCAAACGCTAAACCAGGCTCCATCTACCGTCTTGGGAACTTTAGATACATAGTGTATCTGGGTAAAGGCGACCAAAGAAGGGTTCACCCTTCAACTCACAGACGACCAAGAATGTCAGTATATTCTGCCAAGAGTTAGGGGCTAGTTGATTATGGTCGATGTTGTATGGTGAAGAAGGCGGCTGATAAATGGCTGAAGAGGAAATCTCAACCCTACGTCCAAAGCTAGCCGATAAACAGCAAAATGGCTAGAAGAAGCACTAATGATGGTATCCTCTCTGCCCGGCAGGACGAAAGAATACCCTAGCATAGGTATTGCCGAGGAGAAGTGCCTAAGGTTTGTACCTACTCGTCCTAACCAACTGTTGTTGGCTAAGATATAAACCTAAGGTCAGACAGAGGGCCTAGGCGGCGTCTTATTTCAGCAGAAGTCGTAGAAGGGTCGTCCGAGTCATTGGACGGATCTGATGCAACTTCTGCCTCGTTAACCTCGTCCGTTGCCATTCCTTGTCCGAACGGACTGGCCTCCGAAGACCTTTCAGTAGTTTTGTCCTCCTTGACACTTTCAGGAGAGGGAGTTTTGTGTGCTAGCCGAGCACTCTGCACTTTGCGCTCCCCTTCTTCAGGGATTCGGCCAGTTGACGCCTCCATTTCTGAGCTTGCGACCGAGAGGTTTACTCCACGTCTTAGACAAGCAGTTTGCTTGACGCGCTACCCTGCACAGGTAAAGACTGGGTCGTCTGACTTTGTCATCCATGTCCATAAAAATAAAACGCATGTCCGGCCAGAATAGGCCCAACCCTAGAATTTGCCGAAGATGGAAGGCTCTCTGTTCTACAGTTCAGGCCAACCCTTAAGCGGCCGGGATTGTTCGATGTAGAGGACGAATCCATTTTTCTGAAAAAAGAATGAAAAGAAAAACAAAAATTGAGAACTAAAATAAGAAAAGGGATACCTGTTAAGATTACTCGGGCGGATGAAGAAGGCTTTCGAGATCTCGGACAAATGCTCTTTCTCTCTCTAAAAGTTCAGTAAAAAATTTGGCAGAGTCTCTCTCTAGAAAAATTCATTTGAAGTGTGAAATGAATTCAGAAAGGACAGAGGCATATATTTATAGGGAGGTAAAATGACCTCCCCATCTGGTAAAAATAATTGTTGCAATCAAAAAGCCTTTAAAGGTTGACCTGTTGAGACCAGCAAATTGGCGCCCTCTCCACTTTGAAAAAGACATGGCAGTTCTCTTAGTTAAAAGAGAATTTTAACCATCTTGACGTCTAAATGGTAAAAATCCTTTTTTAAGGGGTAAATATTGTAGCCTAAAGATCAGTGGCTCTAAAAAGTACACGTGGCTTCATCTAGCCCCTACACGTTTCTCTTCCCTACTACAGGAAGTACAGGGTCCAAAAGGCATATGGCTGAAAGTACAACCTTCTGATAGAAGAGTTGTACTAGCCCACCTTTTTTGGCCCAATTTGTACTTAGGCCCAGCATCTTTAAAAAGCATTAGTATAAAGTGGATGATGTGTACTCTCCAATCAATGCATGCCACGTGTCATAATTTCATTCCTCGGCCAATCAGGTGCTCCCAAATTAGGGTGACCTCAGGATAGAGCAATTATTCCAGACACTATAAATACTTCTTGAAATCAGGAGAAATGTACGTTTTTTCAGAACATGGTACTTTATTCTGCCATAAATTCTCTCTCTAAAAGTTTCCTTTTCTACTTCTGATACCTGACTTAAGCTTCGGAGGAGGAAATACCACCCAAACCTCCACGGTGGGTCCCTTTTTGCAGGTTTGGAAGTAGAGCTCGTGTTCGGGTTAAAATCCAGCTGTTATCGCACAAGTCTCCTATTGAAGAACCTATTGTTGGGGATAGTAGTATTTTGCGGAGTTGTGCACTACGTAACAGTGATGATTGATGAAGATATTTTTTTCTCTTAAATAGTATTTTCGATTATTAATAGATGTTACTTTTATATTTAAGTTATTTTATTCATGATACCATCATTATGATTTTATTTTTGGCTTATCCATCTTCTATTCTATATACGTTAATGTTTATGTGCTATATTAAAAGTTGAAGTTGTTGCTGACACTCATCTTTTTCTCCATTCTTTCGGTCCTACATCTATTAAATTATTGCCCTCTACTTTCTTAAAGTATCATTCGGGTATTTTTCATGTTAAAACTGTGTTAACTATTGTTAGCCATACCAATTATTGGAATACTATTTAATAATAGACTTGACTATAATATTTAATCGAATATTAAAAATATAAAATTTTATATAACAAATCTACAAATTAAAGTATAATAACAGATAATTTCTCTGTCTTTTTCTAATGCAACGATGGGTTTGAGCATGGTTTTTAAGAAAATAAAAAATTTGGATAGTTCATAAAGGGGTTAACTAGAGTACTGAATAAATAAATCCTTAATAAAGTAAACACAACTTTTTGAGGTAATTTGAGTATTAATGATGGTTTTATTAACATCAAGTAAAGGAAATTTTGTCAATTATAGTTGCTTTTTTTAACAAAAGTAAAATGGTTCTAATAGATGAAACTATCCAAAGTATTAATTGTTGCAATTGAAAAAGAATGGAGAAATTATATAAACAAAATGGTGTTGAAAAATCTCATTTCACAACAACAAGAAATCAACAATGCTAACGAAAAATCTGCAAAAAAAATAAAATAAACAATAACTTGTGCAACGCACATGCTTTAAAATTAGTTGTATATATAGGAAAAACAAAATAAGAGAAGGGGATGACCAAATTGACCCATAAACGATTACCTGACTTGAACATTCAGGGCCATCACAAAGCCCGCTATCAAAGCTAGTTCTCTCTCTAGAAACTAAGTCTTAAAAGACAGCCTCTTTGTTTGAGAGTTCTTCATCTTTTGATGAACTAAACACGTCTCTAAGATCTTGCGTGCAATTTGTCTTTCTATTTCAGGGTTTCCATGCCACGTGGGTGTGGATGTTCCTTTCCTTTCATTTAGTTTCTTAGTCAACTTTGGTTGTTTAGTTGTTTCTTTTCTTCTTACTTTTCCTGTTTATCCTTTTGAATGAGTGAATTTCCATAGAGTGAGAGTTCTTTCTTTTAAGGTTGTACTTCACCCCTAATGGATCTTCTCCTTGATTCATCTGGGAAGGCACTTCGTCGTATAGGGCCGAAAGTTCACGGTACAAACCACGATCAAATTACTGAAGCTTATCAGTTTAAACGTGCTGTGATAGCTCAGGTTCGTGATTATCGTCACTTTGATGCACATACGCTACAATTATGGGTGGATAATTTCTGGTTAAAGCGGGATGAAATTGGAGTACGCAAGGTGGGCTCCTTGTTTTTTTTTCCTCTGTAATCATCAAGAAGATCGTCAGGCACTTATTAATAAGGGTGTCGCTTGTTGTCAAGGAGCCCTTATCACTTTCTCTGGGTTTCGTTATAACAGATCACTTCAGGATTTACGTACTGCGGAGGCAGCTTTATGGGTGCAAATTGAGGGGTTACCTTTATTGTTCGCTCAACCTACGGTGGCTAAAAGAGCTTTCATGTAAATAGGTCGACTGTTGTTTTTTGATGATATTACTAGATCCACCAACACATTTGAGGGAGTGTGTTAGGGTTAATTTGGATCGTCCCCTTATTCCGGGGTTTTTCTTTCAGGAAGAGGACCTTCCTCCTTCTTGGGTGGTTTTTCGTTATGAAGGAGTGTTTGTGCATTGCCAACGGTGTGGTAGGGTTGGGCATAAACAGTCAAAATGTTATTGGTCACTTCATAGAGTTTGTCAAGATTTTGCTTTGTCTTTAAACTCACTGTGTGGGGACCCAGACTTTGTTTTTATGGACCCTTATCCAAACTCACTCTATTCTTCACAAATTATAGGGTTACCTAGAACTGAGCGGTTTACAACTATGATCTGGACTTGCTGATTTGAAGCTCAGGATTTTCATATCTTTATTCGGTTACCTCCAATTCCTCTTCTTCAGCTTCGTCGGAAGAATCACATGCTACTGCTCATCCTCAAGATCCTGGGACCTCTACTAATTCTAAACGCAACGAAAGTAGCCCATCTTCCCACTCTGATGATAGTGACAGCAATACCGGGGGACAAGAGGGTTACGATGGAGCCACCTCTATCAAACGGCGGTGTTATTTTCCGTCCACTCCTTCAGTTTATTCAGATCGGTTGGCGTCTTCTGGTATGGATAAGTTATCCCAGTCACCTATTATTAGTCTTGGGCCTGCTGCTCGGGTTCTAAACGCTCGCCATGTTAGGGTTCCACAACAGTGTTCAAATTTTCTTCATTATTTCCTCGGGTAGAAAATAAACGACGGTTGTCATTTAATGGGTGCCATGCAAAACGCAGTTGCACTTCATTTATTCCCACATAGCTCGAGGGAATAAATGTTAGGGTTATCCCCCATCTGACTCCAGGTTGGTCTTCCTTTTGGTCTTTTTTTCTGCCACTTTCTTTTAAGCCATTTGTCTCTTCTATCCTTCATCCTTATCACTTTTCTGTTGGGTTTATGAAGGCCTTGTTTAAGTTTATTGCAAGTTTTAGGGGTAGGTCGGTCTTTTGGGTTTTGATTTTGTGTAGTAGTTGGGTAGATGACATTAATTGCAGGGATATACCTCCTTTTTGGGATGTTCATTGTGGGTCTTTAAATAATGAAACCCAAGCACTTGTCTCTATCCCAAGATCTTTTCCTTCTTTTGTCCACTCTTGTACTTCTACTTTCGAACCTTCTACTTGCTTTCCCTTTTGTTTAAAGGAGGTGGTTTTGGGAAGTATGGAGTATGATGTGGGCCAGAAATATTTGGGCTTGTCTGGTGCTGAATTTGTTGCTTTTCAAATTAGCCAACATACCAGAGTTACTTTGGTCCAACGGGATCGTCTTTTAGCCCCTTCTCTTCCTTTTGCTGACCCTTTTATTAGGTTCTCACCTTCGGTTCCAAGCCTAAGCTCGGATTTGTCTGATATCTCATCGGATGAATTTATTTTCCCTCAACCCAGATCTGTGTTAGTGGATTCTCAGTTATTTCCCACCTTTGGGTCGGTTTTCAGCCCAACAACTCAACTGCCTAGCCTGGACATAGGTGGTGACCAATCTGGGCCTGTGTTGCCATGTGGGTCAGTCTTTGATATGATGGAGATCTCTGAGGATGAGGACAAATTTTACTCTCCAGACTCGAATTTCTCTTTGAATGCCATGAAGGGTTTAGATCTTAACTCTTCTCCTCCGCCTTCCGATTCTAGGGAACAGGTTGTTTCAAAGCAAAAAAAAAAAATCTATTATGCAAATTCACTGAGAACGTCGCCGTTGTACTCATCTTCGTAAGGGTACATGGCGTGCTACGGGTATTCTTGCAAAAGAACTTCGTCCTTCTTCTCTGGTGGTTCAGAAAAGAGACGCTACACAGGTTGAACTTCAGGGTTTGGGCCCATCATGCTGGGAAGATGATGATTTTCACTTTGGCTCTAAAAAGAAAAAGGTACAGAAGAAGTACTTTGGGTATGCAGACGGTAAGCGCGGTCTGCGATTCGGGTTGCATGGCGAATCAGACCACCTTTCTAATTCTGATCAAGGTGGAGGTGCGGCTGGCTTAGCACAGCCTTCAGAAGGGGAATGAAGTTCCTAAGTTGGAATTGTTGTGGTGCTCTTGTTCAAGGGCCCACTTTGTCTTATATTAGTCATTTAACTAGGATGTTTGATGTTAATGTTGTGTTTTTACAAGAAATTTTGTGTAACTTCCATGAGTTAGTACCAATTTTCAGTAGGTTTGGGTTTACTAATTCTACGGGGGTGGACGTTCAGGGCCAGAGTGGTGGTTTGTTTTTGGCCTGGCCTACTAGTGTTAACTTATCGGTGGTTGTAATTACAGTTAATTTTATAGTTTGTACTATAAAGCAATGTGATTTTGAGTATTTTGTTGCTTCCCTCTACGGTTCACCATCTGTAACTAACCGGTCTCCCGCCTGGGATGATTTATCTTCTGTTTTACATTTGAAACATCCTTTAATCTTGATAGGGGATTTTAGTCAGGTGGAATACTCCTGCCAAAAAAGAGGGGGTAGGAAAAAAATTCGAGGTTTAAAGTGCTTTTTAAATTGGAAGAGAAAATTAGCACTATTGGATATTCCATTTGATGGGCCTGGTTTTACTTGGTCGAATTGTCGAATTTTGCCTAAAACCATCTTGGAACATCTTGATCGAGGTTATAGTGATGAGGCTTAGAGAAATCATTACCCTAATGCTATTATTCATAATCTGCCTATTTTTCTTTGGCCCAATTATATTGGACTCATTACCTGTTCAATTGGTCAAAGGTCGTCCTATAAACTTGAGGCTTGGTGCTTTGATTTCCCTCAAGTTATAACTGAAATTTCTCAAATTTGGGCCTCACATGAGTCCTTGCTGGGATAGGAAGGTTTGCATGTTAAATTAGCTTGTACTAGAAGGACTTGTAAAAATTGGTGTCTGGACTATAAGGCCCATCATGGAATTCAGTGGGATCGTTTTGATCGTGAATTTACTCAGGCTCAAAGTGGGACATCTTCTTTTGAGGATACTAATAACGGTCTTTTTCTAAGGAAGGAATTTTAGCAACAAGCACATCTGCAATGGGTCTACTGGAAACAGGGTATGCGCACAAAATGGGATTCTCTGGGTGATTAGGCACTTCTTTTTTTTTTACAAATCGGTCAAAACTAGACAATGCAAGAATCGCCTAACAACTCTCCAATTGTCTAATGGAGCTTGGACCTCTAATTTGTCACAAATTGAAGATGCTTTTCTGAATCATTTTAACACTTTATTTGCACCTAACGGGCGAGACATAGATCCAGTTTTTAATAACCCACAGTTGTAGCATTGGTTCCATGATCTTCCTAAGCTCACTCTAGATATGCAGAATTCCATTGCCATGCTTGTCTCTCATTTGAAAATTAAGCAGTCTGTTTTTAGCATGCATTCTTTTAAATCACCTGGGCCTGATGGAGCACCACCTTTATTTTTTAAAAATTTCTGGGACACGACTGGGCCTCATATCTCAAGGGCAGTGTTCCAGTTTTTTGAGACTGGTGTTTTATCGCAGGGTTTAAATGAAACATTTAACACTTTGATTCCAAAGGTTACTTCTCCTACTAAGGTGGATCATTTTCGTCCAATTAGCTTGTGTAATACTTCATACAAAGTCATAGCCAAGATTTTGTCTAATCGACTTAAGAGTGCGATGCCTCACTTAATTGGACCTGAATAAAATGCTTTTGTTCCTGGACGTAGTATGACGGAAAGTTGTTTATTAGGTCCTAAGGTCCTTCACTGGCTCAACCACCAACGACAAAGTCATAAATATCATGCTATGCTAAAGGTGGATCTTAATAAGGCATATGATCGGATACGCTGGAGTTTTCTCCTCAAAGTTATGGAAGTTATGGGATTTCTTTTTTGTTGGTTGGTATGATAAGGGAATGTCTTTCTACTGTTACTTTTTCGGTCCTTATTAATGGGGTGCCTACTAGCCGGTTTCAAGCTCATGCGGGGTTGCGTCAAGGGGATCCGCTTTCGCCCTTCCTCTTTTTATTATGTATGGAAACCTTAGGACAAAGTTTCAAAATGCCGCATGAGGATGGTGTTTTATCTGGTCAAAATCAGTCGTCGATCACCTCGGTTATCACATTTGTTTTTTGCGGACGACGCACTCTTTTTTTCCCAAGCCACTCCATACTCTTGTCAGGTTGTCCGTCGATTCCTAGATGACTTCTTCTTCTTGTCTGGGGAGATGGTATGTTTTGAGAAATCTTTTGTTATGTTTAGCCATAATACGTCTGAAACTTTTGTACAATTTTTACGACAACCTTTGGGTGTCACGAGCAAAAGCACTTTTGGAACATATTTGGGATGCCCAATGGAAATAGATGGTAGGTCATCTGTCGGCTTTGCACCTATCTTAGATAAGGTGCAAAAGCGCATTTCGTCATGGCAATTCTCAACATTAGATCAGGCAGGCCGTCTCCTCCTAGTGAACTCCATTTTAGTTGCCATTGCGTCTCACCTTATGGCTCTTTATGTTTTTCCTAGACACATTTTTTCTGCTTTGAACTCGTGTCTACTTAAGTTCTGGTGGGGTGCTTGTAGTACTAAGCGACCTGTTCATTGGCGAAATCAAGGACTGCTGAAACAACATAAATCTCAAGGTCGTATTGGTTTTAAAAATGTTTTACATCTGAATACAACGCTCCTTTTTAAACAGGCTTGGAAGGTTCATAAGGAGGAGGACTCTCTTGTTAGTAAGGTTCTTACAGGGCATTATGGAGCTTCTCCAATTCAGTTGGGATGTGTTAGACATATTTCTACACCAATGTCCTGGGGAATGAAAAGTATGATACGGGCAGCCAGGCAGCTGGGTTCTAGGATAGGAACAGTGGTTGGAGATGGTATGGCTACATCAATTCAAGCTAGCTATTGGGTCCCGGAGGATCTAGCGCAAACTAGACCTCAATTCCAATCATGCTTGCCCTTAAAGGTTTCCGGGTTAATATTGAATGGCGAATGGAAGGTTAGTTTAATTAGGAAGTTATTCTCATCCTTTACGGCTAACTGCATCTTAGCTATGGATCTCCCGCATTCTGAGGAACAAGATGTGCATTTTTGGCATGGGACTTATCATGGGCAATATACAATTAAATATGGGCATTAGTGGTTGCAAAGTCGTGGTATTTTAAAAGTGAATACTTTCTGGAAGGAATTCTGGAGGCTTCCATGCCTACAAAAGTGGAAGATGTTTCTGTGGAAGCTACTGCATAACGCCTTGGCCACTGGTTCGAATTTAGCTCGTCGTTCTATTACATTCTCGACTAAGTGTTTCTTTTGTGCAGATCACCTGGAAACTCCGGAGCATCTCTTCAGAGACTGCATTGTGACGAGGCGCATTTGGCAAGCTTCTGATTTAGGGATTTTAGTACCTTCTCATGAGTTTATCCCTTTGGCGGATTCGGCTCGTAATTTCCTTTACATGTTTCTTAATAGTCAACTTGATGGAGATACAACGCGCGCTATTTTATTCATCATTATCTTATGGATCATTTGGCTTCACCGTAATGATATGGTGTTTTGATCCATGCAGGTTGACCTAAGGAAAATTTTAAAATCCATTGCGAAAAATAGTAATCGTTGGAGCTCTGTGAAGGGGGCCTTGGAATTGACCCCATTACAACTTCGACGTATCACTATCGAAAAGGTTCGTATACCGGCAGTATCAACTCCACGTTGGTTGCATGGCTGTTTGACTGAAGTCCCGGCTTTAGTCAAAGTAGATGGAGCTTGGAAGCGTCATCGTTGCCGGAGCACTTGGCGTGCTGCTATTGCGTGGCATATTTGGTGGGACTCTTGTGTTTATGCAGATGGCGTCATGGTGGCTGCAGCAGATCCGCAACATTCGGAGTACTATGCAATTTTAAAGGGTCTTCGTGAAGCTTCAAAACATTCTACCTCCATAATGATTTACACTGACTCCCTACTTGCAGTACAAAGGTTGCACAATACTACCTCTGCTTCTCCTTATCATCTTCATGTCATTTTGGATATTTTAGCTCTTGCTCGTTCTTTAACTTTTGTTGCTATTATTAAGGTTTCGCGTGTACTGATGAAAGAAGCTCGCGACATTGCTACGACAATTCGTCGAGAGTTTTCTTAATCGTTTGTTTTTGTTTGTTGGTTATAATACAAAGCTTTCAAAAAAAAAAAAAAAAGACTTGAACATTGACCCAAAAAGAATGATACAAAGTTGAAAGGAACCCCAAAATAGAATCAATCTGACGAGAACCGAATAAATCCGACCCAATTTTTGTCCACGGACAATGATGAACTGAATGCAACCTGAAAATAGTGAAACCCAAAATAACCCAAGCTCGGAAAACTCGAATGAAATACCAAGTTCATCATGAAATGAGTTAGATTCAACGACAACTTGCCAAGTATCCCAAAACAATTCTACATGACCGGAGAATGGAGATAAACTCAAACCTAACCAGTAATTTGTAAATATCTCTAATAAATGGATTATCTAGTTTATACTCTCTCTATCCCATATCAGTTGTCATGTTTGAGGAATGAAAAAAAAATGAGGCAACGTCATTTATTATATTGTTTGCACCTATTACATTACTTTTGACAAATAGAAATTAAGTTTAGTGGAACATTTTATTCTTTTGTTGTTTTTTATATGAATCTTGTTAATCTTGAAACATCCAAAAAGAAAATTTGACAGTTAAAATGGGACGAATGCAGTGTTTTGTTTACAAGAATTCAAATATAAACTCAAATCTTCATGGTAATATTAACAACTAAAAATATACAAACATGATAAGTTAAACTGAACTGGGCATGAAATGCATTATACAAGACAATCTGAATAAAAATTAACCCATAATGAGTTAGACTTGAAGACAATATGAACTGGAGATGTACATGAACCATTGTAAAATGGAAGCTTTTTGAGTGGCTACAATTAATTTGTAGCCACTAAAATTACTTAATATCAAACCCTCCATTTTCAGTGACTCATATTGGTTATTCATTTTGTTGATCTTTAAAACATTCAATATAAATTGTCGAAAATTAGGAGAATTGTTAATTGTGAATTTATTAATATATACTCCTTTCATCTCATAATATAGTGCCTACTTCATTTTTGATGGTCAAACTTTAAAATTTTTGACCAAATATTCTCATTATTATATACAAAAAAAACCTACTCATGTGTGATCTTGTTAAATTCGTCTCAACGTTTATTTTCATAATATCAACTTTTTATATTTTATTTAATTACATAATAGAATATATTAAAGGTCAAAGTTACGTTTTGAAGACTGTGTAAAAAAAACAAGCACTTTATTATGGGACGGATGGAGTAATTGTTAGTGTTAGTTTTAGTTTTAGTTTAACATAAAAGTTAATTTAATGAATAGTGTAAATTTTAGATTAAAAATGAATGATCTAACTGTTTGGCACTAGCGTTTTAGGTAGAGGGTAGAGTTTGAACGTGGTCAAACCGCTACTTGATAATTGTGTGAGTGTTTGATAAGGTAGCGGTTGTAATAGCGGATGGAAGTTAAACTAGAGGTTAATTAGCTTTTGTAGAACGTTACATTATGTAACGTTTCATCCATGTAAATAGCAGTGCAAATACAATCTTCTCGCCTACTGCTATTTCATAAGGTTTGGTTGTTGTTGCTTTTCTTTTTCTTTTTTTCTTTTTTTCTTTTTTTCTTTTTTTCTTTTTTTCTTTTTTTTTAAATAAAAAAGCCTTTAAAGTCCTACCTTTTCACTTGGTGTATAATTTTGTACTCCAATCTTCTAGTTAGTTGTAAGCTCTTGTATAATATATGTAATATATATTAATATCACCACCGTTACTAAAGTCTTATAAATAAATAAATTAATAAATATACTATCATTACATAAGGGTTATTTACTTCTATTTTATGTGGTGCTTTTTAAGATGCGAAATATGCACTTCTAAGGTCTTAAAATAAAATTAAAGTACTTCTAAAATGACAAAATTACGCTTTGGTCCGTGTTTATATTGTTTAGTTATATTCTAATATTTTCATTCTAATATTTTCACCCCATGAAGTCCTACAGGTCGCATACATTATTTTTCTTATGAAAAATAAGACATAACGTTTAAATAAACATAGATTTTAATCAATAAAATTTTTGTAGTTAATTTTATCACTAAATAAATGTCATATGTTGTCTTTAACAATTTCAACAACTACTATTACCATACACTTATACTTTGAATTACTACTTTGACGGCTAACCTCTAACAGCTACTAGTTGGCAGCTAACAACAACTACAACAACAGCTAACACCTACACAAACGCTAGTTTTCCCAAACAGGCCCCTAGACTACAAGTTATCATGACTATAATTTTATTGTAGTCATTATTATAAAATTATCCTTCTAAAATTTCCTAAAAATATGGTGAATATTTAAGGCTGAAGTTTAGCAAATGACAAATAGTCCATATCAACGCTAAATTTGAAAAACATATATGCAATGCTAAGATTTTCCAGTGAGCAAGAGAGGGGATCAGGAGGATATAAGAGCGTCCAACTATCATAACATAAACATGTATTAGAGTCTATCATCACTTTTATGAAAAATAAGACCACCTAATATAGTAATATTATTTAAAATAAAGTCTATGTAACAAATTGCTTTGGAACAAAACTTGTACAATATTGCAACACATTCGAAACATAAGATACAATATATAATTTGTTCTACTTATTGGTCCTAAATTTATCTGAACTTATTTGAATTGAACTTATTGAACCTGAACTGAACTTATTGGAACTTATTGGACCTGATTCAACTTATTAGACCTGATTGAACCTAATTGGAACTTATTGGACCTGATTGAAACTTATTGACCTGATTGAAACTTATTAGACATTATTGGCCCTGATTGAAACGTATTAGACCTTATTGGACCTGATTGAAACTTATTGAACCTTATTGGACCTGATTGAAACTTATTTGACCTTATTAGACAAAAAAAGTGACGAGTAATAACATAAATATTACCCCTAACGTAAATACTACCCCTCAAATTTTATTATGAAGTAATAATTATTAGAATTCGTCCTTTAAAAAAATAACTATTATTAATTATCTCGTATGAAAAATAATTTAACAAAAAAAAATTACTATTTATATATTTTCCTATACATAACTTTCACCACTAATATATCTAATAGTCTTGTTTTGATTTCACAAAATACTAGTAGAAAATCAAAAGTTGATTAACATTTATTGCTAACTAGTAAGAAATTGGCACATATGAAAAATTCAATCTTATTTGACCATGAAAATTTTAATATTTTTGCTAACATGTTATTTCTAGTTATTTAAAGACGAATTACAAAATATTGTAATTATGATGATTATTATTGTTAACCTTAATTATTTGACCATGATCATAATATTATTTATTAATAATATAATCAGCTATAGTAATATGAATAATCAAATAATAGACAATAATAAAAGTATAATACTAAACTTTGTAGTACTTTAATAAAAAATTCTAATAATAACATAATTAGTTAATAGTAATATGAATAATAAAATAATAGACAATAATACAAATATTTAATAAAATAATAGATAATGATACCAGGATAATACTATATAATCATTGTGGTACTTTAATTAAAATTCTAATAATAACATAATCAGCTAATAGTGATATGAATAATAAAATAATGAATAATAATACAAATATTTATTGAACATTGACTATTTAGACCTTATTGGACATGATTAAAACTTATTGCACCTGATTAGAACTTATTAGACCTTATTAGACTTGATTGAAACTTGTTGCACCTGATTGGAACTTATTCGACCTTATTAAACCTGATTGGAACTTATTGTCCTGATTGGACCTGATTGCAACTTATCTAAACTTATCTGAACTTATTGGACCTGAAGCTTAATTTTTTAAGTTGAAGAGAACGCACCCTTAATAAGATACTCCTTCTGTATCTCTAAAATAAAAATAAGATGTACGCTTTTTGAAAATTTGTATTGACCGCTAATATATTTTATAATATTATACATGAAATTAGACAAATTCAAACCTACATTAATCTAACAAGGCTAGACATCTCACACCCACTTAGACATCCCTCCTCTGCTCCTTTTGTTTCCCTCTCAATCTCAAACTGCAGAGGAAAATAAAAAAACTTGACAGTCTTATAAAATGGATTAAACTAGTCACTAAATATATTAAACTAGTCACTAAATGAATTAAACTAATCACTAAATATATTAAACTAGTCACTAAATATATTAAACTAGTCACTAAATGAATTGAAAAAACTGATTACTGAATTGATTAAATGATCATTGAATAGTTACTATATTCAGAAAGGTTGTTTGTTCCCTTCTCAATATTGTGCTTGAACCGTTACCTAATTTTAAATTAAAAGTAAGTAATTTTTTATAAAACCAATTGTAAAAATTATACCATTAGATTATTATGATATAATTTCATAATAATAATTCCTACTAATTTTTTTAATAATATATTTTAATAATAATTAATGTTTAAAGTTCAACCACACTAAGTGTTTTATGAAAAGCGACGTGGAGATACCATCCTAATTAAGTTGTAATTCTAATACTTTAATATTCCTTGTTTGCACATTGCACTAGAATATTAGGTCTCGTTTGGTTCACAATGGGAAGTAATTTCCCATGGGAATTTACATTTCATGGGAAATTTTTTCCCTTGTCAATTTCCTAGGAATTAGACAAAATTGTTTGGTTGACACCATAGGAAATTGCATTTCCTAGGAAATTACTCACCAAGGGGGGCTTGGTGAGTGATTTCCCATGTTTCATGGGAAATTCTATTTCCCTTGGAATTTGTATTTCCTATGCTTCTACCATTTCCCTCCAACCAAACACAACACCCATAATGTATTTCCTAGGAATTTGTATTTCCAAGGAAAATAGCTTCCAACCAAACAACACCTTAGAATATGACACCTATATATCTATCTCCCTTCTATTTTTAATTAATTTTCACCATCTTCATAAACATACTTAGTAACGAATATATAATACTTTTCTTCAGAAGCTATGTATCTTAGGCATCTAATAGAACAGCTAATTATATTCAAATTTGTATAATGATAGTTGAACATCTAGTCAGGTATCATCAAGTGTCATTTAAGAATCCATAGAATAAAGACTATTCGTGTCACAAACTTGAAAGCTCAATGTTTACCTCATCCAAAAGATACGCAAAGATATCCACTTCATGCAAAAAGACATTAAATTAATTGAAAGCAGTTGGAGTAATAAATCTTAGAACAAGACTGCGGAAGAAACCATTATCTTTTTATTAGACTTAACTAGATCACACACAAAAATGCAATATAGTCCAACTTCTGTTGTAGGAAAGAAGTGGCACAAAGATTCGGGAGATGGCATAAGCAAATTTTCATCCACAATAATAATATATAGCAAAAAACGCTGAGTAAAGCCAATACAAGGCTTCTGATTCCCGAGACTTGGCAAATATAGGACTATAGCCTATAGGGGCTCCGACAAGATAGGTTTGTCAATTAAAAAACAAGTATTATAGTACTCTATGTTTCCTCTTTGCAAAAGTTTTTACAAAGCAATGCCCAGAAGGCAGAATCCATAAAGAAGAATTTTTATCAACACTAACTTGGATTTTTCTCTCATTCATTGGCTGCTTTACCTCAGCCTTCAAAAAGCACGCCACTTCATTCGACAGGATATTCAACAACTTGCACCCACAGCTTCATCATTAAATTCACAAAAAAGATTGCAGACGAAATGGAAAAAAGGAATTACCATAGTTGACTTAAAAATAACACCCAAATAAACAACCACAGCTTTCATAGCTCTCCATACACCATTAAAAAAAAAACAATCAGATCTTCTGCGTGCGTGGCTCCGTCAGCATGATGAAAAAGCAAGAAGCATTGGAAATAAAATAAAGCAACCCATTAAAAGACCCATCAGCACTGTATGAAACAATCAACCAATAAAAAGAATGTTCAATTGAGTGTTTAAATGGTTTTCGCATTTTCTTTTCTTGGCTTGGGTATGGGTGAAAAATAGTTTCTCCGATGGCAAAAATGAATTCTCCCAAACGTTGCATTTCCGAAAAGAAATGCCACAATATACTTCACATTCCTCACCTCCTCCATTCGATCCTTTCCTCCCCATATCCATTTATCCTTCTCTCCTAAATTTTCAGGCAAGGAACCAGACAAAGGACAACTAATCTACTGTTGTGCTCTCCCCTACAATGTTTTTTCATTTCGATTTCTTGTCCAACCAAATGGAGCCTAAAAACCATGCTAAGCTTTTAACGCTATAATTCTCTGTTCATTTACTATCCAAATACTTAAACAGGCATTGGATGAAACCAAAATCACATAAGACCTAACCTAACAGCCATGTGGAGTCATTTAAAGCTTATTTCAAACAACACAACACAAACACGTGTGCGCAAACGCATGCCCACATGCGCACAAAAAGAACTAAAGAACAAAAAACAAAACAGAAAAATAAAAAAGTTTAATATTTACCTGTCTAACAGCTCCCACTGTATTGATGGTTGTGGTAAAAAAAACACGAGTTTACCACAAATGGGAAAAAGATAGAGCCCCACAACAAAATTTGCCTGGAGCCTTTGGGTGATACTTTCTCAAGAGATATATAAATGTAATCTTCAGAAAAGAAAAAGGAAATTAAACCGCTAAAAGTAAACATCACTTTATTAACTGCATCATTCTGTTGTAGGAATCTGAGGTTTTTCTTCTGGCACACATGGCCTCCATGTCGTCCCAGTTGGTAAATCCATCAAGCTGATACCCTTAGCAGTTAATTCACTCCTCACCTGATCACTTTTTGCAAAATCTTTGTTCTTCCTAGCTACGGTCCTTTCTTCAATCCGACGCGATACTTCATCTTCATCCATCTCAGCTCTAATTAAAGCCTTTTCTTTCAACTTCAGCAAAACCTGCTTAAAAAGCAACAATATTGTTAACGATATGCAGCAGGTTAAAGAGGGGAGGGGGAGGGGGGGAGGTGGAGGGGGTAACTTTAACGTATATATGAAGACTTTAATGACCTCAGAATAAGGCTCAGCAGAAAGCAGCCCTAGGACATCCAAAACCTTCCTGATTGCCTCCTCCAATTCAATGAGAGACCGAACAGCTAAAAGTTTTTGTTGCTTTTGCTTCTTCTGGAATCAGAACATTCCAAATTTTGCATTAGATTTTATTTTTTGCTTAGGAAGAAGGGAACTGAATGAAGGCATGACGAATATTCTCACCTTGAGTCCATTCAATTCGTTGTTGATAAACTTCAGTGCATCTTGAAGACTGCCCTTCAATATTTCTGATGTGTGCAAATCGTCAGACATTTTGCACTCAAAATCCTTCTTCAGATTCTCAGCCTCAGAAGGTTTACTAGGTTGCTTGCTGTTTGGTTTAACCTTTTCATTTGCGTTTCCAACATCAAATGACAACAAAGCATCTCTACAATCTTGCAATGTCTGGATATCAAAAGAGAAGAAAGCATATAATCAGAAAAAAAAAAATCATAGCAATAGTTCTTCCAATATTGTAATCCACTAGAATCGGGCAAAAGAAAGTATGGAAAGACACCAATACTTCCTGTTTCTTAATAGTTCTACTGAAAGGACTTGATATACTTGCCAATGCACAACTTTGAGTAATAATTTTATTTATGCAAAATTAACAAGCGCGAAGAGTAGATTTTATTAAAAAACACACAGAAGAAGAATCTAATAAGATTAGACATGACATTTTTTTTTCTTACGTACACATAGTACAAGCATGAAAGTAGAAAAGGTTCCTATTGTACAAGTATTAAAAAATAGAGGAAGTATAGGAGAACAAATATTAGCATATAGAGACCAAATATTCCTACCACAGGTGCTCAGATACGCAATTCCACAGCAGAAGAAATACAAAATTATGTGAACTCCCCATGCCTACGTCCAACCCTAATGGGTGGGAAGAGAGGGAGACACAATATGACATTCCACAATGTCAAATAAACTTATATTTGAATTGGTATGCTTATATTGCCTTACAATATTATGTCACAAATTAGGATTTGTATGTTACATCAGAAAATGAAGTACAAGACAGATCATGATATGACAGCTATTACATGAAACAAATATTATTGGTACCTAACTCGAACGAGTCTATAAAAGTTAGAACTCAATTTGGAAATAATCTATTTGGTAGAACGGAGAATGTAAAATCAACCAATTGAGTGTATTCAAATAGTACAAAAGAAAACCGAAGGGCAAAAATGGCAGCCTGACTATATACTTAATGTCATTGGATGTACTCTTATAGTTGTTAAACCTCACTCTATATAAGACATGTTCAAAGAATTGGTGGTAAAGGTGATAAAGTGGAAAAAGATTAGGTCACTTTCCCATGTTAATTTTAGCTTTCCCGTAGAATATTAAGAAAGGAAGGAATTGGATAGAAATAATTCCATCATATTTACTGCACCATAAGATTGGTAGAATTTGGAATTCACAGCAAAGCCAATGACGCCAATCCTTCTGAATGACTTCAAAAAAAAAAAAAAAATCTGAGTAGCTAACCAAACAAAAACTTCCTCACTTCCTTTCATTAGACCATATGATGAAAAAGCTACGTCATCTCCGGTCTTTCTCTCCTCCCCCCCCCCCCTTCAATAATCATTAAAATCTAGACACTGCCATTTCCTATGTGGCTTACCCTCTCAGCAGCTAGGAGATGTCAATCACATAGTCCTAAAATCCAATGTTGCCAAAAGTAGCCAGCATCACACAGATGACACGGCAATAAAGAATTTTAGACCATTTGACATAAAAACAAGATAACGCCAGTACAGGTATAATCAGTCAGACTCAAAGTACTAATCTTCTAAAACTACTTAAACACAAGCAACAGTTGCAGCTACATTCAAACACTTATAACTGCAACCTTAGCTTTGGATGCAATTTCGATGCCTTTTCTGCAGCCTTCAATATAGTGCAATGCAAGAATGAACAACCACAAAAGCAGCATGTCCCCAGCTTATATCGGCATGTATAGCAGTGTAAATAGAATCTCAAAAAAAAAGCAACTACAAAGATGAGTTTCTAAGAAATCTAGCATCCATCCAAGCATTGCACAAGGCATATTACATTCGACTCCTTAGGGATGTAATGCAAAAGGCTAAAGAGATATATTGGAATGTCTACAAGGTAGACATAGAAAGCAAGATAACTCTTCCCTCAGTGGCTCTAAGCATCTTTCGAATGAAATACAACGATGCTGATAGAAACCTATCAGCTACTTAAGACGGGCACGGGCACGGGCACGGGCATGGAAAGAGAGTATGGACATGCTCCTGCGTCATCAATCTATAAACACTTCTCCTCTGTTATCAATCTAGAATTTTTGAATGTTAACCTAGATCTATAAAATTTGGGATATATTGCTAGTATTTCAGGCAAAAGACAGAAGGGAAAGGGTAACCGAGTGAGAAAAAATCAATATGTACTGTATCTTTTATTGGCTATGAATATCAAACGCATGTATGTATTACCACCCCCTGGTATCCCATACTTCATCATCTATCATGACTTTTCAATTGACACATTTACATTTCCCATAATCTTTCACAAGCATAACATATATGTGTTTTATGTCTTTCAGTATTTAATAATTTTCATAATTCTGCCTGGATAGCTCTATGCTATGTAGAGCCACTCATATCTAGGAAGAGCAGCAAGCTGGTTCTTCATAATCCATTTCATCATTCATCTTTAGCTAAAGTTTCTTAAGCAATGCACACTTTAAAACTTGTGCTCAATTACCAACGCTCCCCCACCCAGGCTCACCTCCAAGAAAAAAGGCCAACCTAAATTTTTGGGTCAATGCCAGTTAATATTGACAGCTATTTTAAAAACATTATATTGACAAATTGACTTACAGTGTAAACAAAATCCCACTACATTCATCTCAAAAATACTTGCATCACAACAAATACAAAAAATAAGGTATTATATGCTTTATATATTGGTAGTGATGAACAGATGAACATTAATTGTCAAACTTAGCATGAAAGTCAAATCGACTTATTATTTTGATATTCAAGGCGAGGGACAGATATGAAATTGGTTAGCGTGGGTCTGTTTTCACAGCTAGCTCTAAAGGCACTTTTTATATCAAAATTGGATATTGTTGGCTTCATGTAGAGCTGTCAAATGTTGACATGACACTACAACACGACAAGAATTGGATATGAAAAGAATAGATTAGTGTCAAGATTTTGGACACGTTTATATATACAGCTTAACAAGTGTTTTCCCGTTTAATAAATTGGTTTGGTTAGTGTTGAGATTTTCAACACGAAACTTACAGGACTTTACAGGTTTACATTAAAAATAGAGGACATTTTAACATTTTAGCGCCATTAAGGGTATAAGTTGGCAAAAGATTAATGAATTCTTTAAATCACTAGCAAGTTACTCCCTCCATCCCTAAATAAAGTTCCCAATTTTCCATTTATAAATGCCCTAAATAGATTTTCCATTTTCTTATTTGGTATGAGTCCACCAATGAAAATTTTATTTAGATTTCACCTTTTTGTAAAGTTCCTTAAGAAAAAGATGACTTTCTAAAGTGGCCTACATCCTCTCTCTCCTTAATAAACAATTCATGGATAGTATCACAACTTTAATCTATTAATTTTCATTTTATACAACTAAGATCCCAGTACCACTTATGATTTCTCCTTAATACTTGTGCCTAGAAGAAATGGGAACTCTATTTAGGGATGAAGGAAGTATTATCTAAATAAACATGGATTGGTAGACATTGGACGTAAAAAATCAATTTATTTTTAAAATTCTTTTTGGGATATAAATAGGTTAAATAAGTCAACACGTGTAACCGCTTAATTGAACGGGTCAGGTTAGTGTCAAGGGGTTTTGACACAATTAATTAAACGGGTAGGGTTAGTGTCGAGAGTTTTTGGCACTGTTAATAAATGACACGAGCACAAAATAGACATGACACGACCTATTGCCAGCTCTAGCTTCAAGGTACTCGCCCAAAGTGCAATTGACATAGATGGGTTTCGTATCGTTTGAATATTCCTAAGCATTGAGTCATATGCTGGTTAGTTTTGGCAAGTTAGGAACAATTGCAACCTTGTTCTCCTTTGGGGTCGTGATGATCCTTCATGCTTGTTTTTCGTCTTTATTTCAAGTGTAAGTTTAACCGGCAAGCCCTTAAAAGCATTAGTGATTGGCTCTATATCTCTTGTGTTAGCATTCAGAAGATCTAGATTGGTAAGTGTTCCACGAATTGTTGCATGCATTCACAAAAGGTGCGGCAGCATGTACAAAACAAATTGTGTATTTGGATCATGATATCTCTCTTCTTGGAGGCCACCCCACAAGGGGGTATGTGGCCGCCTCCTCATGCAAGGTGCTTTTTCCTATCAGGGCTATCTCGTACAATTTAGGGGCCTTGTGCTAAATTAAATTATGAGGCTAGAGAGTAAGAAAAAGACCTATAAATATTAAAAGTAAAATTTCATCTAAAATTTCTAGGAGATTAGCACATTAAAGGACGCACCCAAACTCAAAATTGTAAAACCAATTAAACCAGCGAAGCTTCACCTTAAAAAATAATTGCACCAAAAACTTCATAATTAAAATATGAAATCAGCGCCTCCAACTATCCACCAGAATGACAGTAAAAAGTTTCATGTGACTAATAATTGTATTTTCTCTATGGAAATTGGAGATTAGGGTTGTTGAATTAGAAAGTTGGGTTGGGTAGTTAACAAAAGAAGGATTGAACGCACAAGGAACCCTTGATTTCTCTTCTCTCTAGAAGTTGTATCGTACTATTATCAATAAAGTGAAGAATGTGGCGACGAGTTAGTTAATGAGATCAAGCTTCTACGAATTACTTTTAGATGAAAAAATGTAAGGTTTAATTGCCAATTAAACCTTACTTTAGAGTTGTAATGGAGAAGATTGAAATTTTTTTGGATTTTTTTCGAGAATGAAACTACAGAGGATTCATTAGTAGGGTTTTGGAAATTGGAAGAGAAAAAATCATCAAAGTTCTACAAACGCAAATGAAAATCAAGATGAAGGGCTTATAGATCATCGTAAAAGAAGTTAAAGGGAGAATTGTATACCTTAAAATTGGAAGAGAAGGGGGGTAAAATAAGGTTTCTCTTTTTCTGCAAAAGCACGACTTCCCACATCTCTCTCTCTGTTTTAGACACGTGAAGCATTAATGTGATTTAGTTTTTTTAAAAAAAACAATAGACATAATTGGGCCCTTATATTTGGGGCCCCTCTGTAGTCAGTGGTTGCTCACCATGCACATGATCTTAACCGGGCCAGCCTGTCAAAACCTTTCCTATCCTATGCTTCTAATTCAATATATTGCTTATTTTGGTGTGTTTGACATGACATACATGATATATGGGGTGTTTCATAGCCTTAAAAATCATATTTGGTGGTTTTCTTCAAAAAGCCTAACTTACTTCTCCTCCATCCTATACATAGTTAATAAGAACTCCATTTTTTACTGTCCCAATATATGGTTTTAACTGCATAGGGATCATGCATAACAGCATAAGCAATGTAAAAACCCTACGTCTCCCTTTAGTTGCTACGTTGTGAAATGGCAAAGAATTTTAGCAAATACAAGTGCAGGGGACCGCTACTTTATAGGTAGATCATCGATGACAGAAACAAGGGTAAACTAGGGTAGGAATGATATAGGTAAGCGACAAAAAGAAGGGAATTATAGGTAGGAATAATATGGGGATTACAAGCCAAAAATTAAAAATGTAGTAACAAGATTGAGACATTTATCTATGGTATATGTAGCAATTAGAAAGAGAACAACGGGTGTATATGTGAATAGTAGATTGGACTGAAGGCGCCAACAGTAACCATCTTTTTTCAATTGCAACATGTAAATTGGGTACACAAATTGCAGAGGTCCTTTGAAGAGGATAGAGATAAAAATAGACAGAAAGAAGGACCCATGTGATAGAAGAGAGATAGAGAGAACCCATAGCTCATATTAGTAATGTTGCAATTAATATGGACCTTCCATGAATGAGAAATGCAGCAATCTGAAAAGTTATATATGTACTTTGTTTTTCAAACAACTATCCAGAGTTCCCAAGCTCCTTGTAAGGCTTGGTGGAACCCGTTGTCGGACTTGATTAATCGTTTTTTGTTGTACATAAAGTATTGTTTCCTTTTTGCAATTATCTAATTGTTCTAGAGTTCTAGAAGTTGAATTAATCAAATTCATTTTTTCTTGTTTTATTTCAGAATATCCCTTTACTGGAAACTGATCCTCCGCACATCCAGAGGAAGTACTTTTTAAGACAGATATTAGAACAAAACTATTTTACAAGACGATGTAAATTTTATTGAAGATTCAGGAAGCAAACTTCAAAAAAAAAAATGTTGACTAGAAATAGTCAAAGGGGGGTTTAATATGGATTAAAGGGAGTAGAATAACGAAAAGCCAAAGCAGCCAGAGATGTTCCTGAAGTGAACACACAGCATCTGTCAAATCCTCAGCAGCAGATTGAGATACATGCAAGCTAGGCAACATAGCTTCTTTAGTAGTAAGTTTACATCATGACTACATAACACAAAGTCAAAAAAAATTATAGCTACTTCAGAATACCAGACCAGAAAGTACACACATCCTATGTAATAAGAGATTCCAAGCAGTCACCAGAGTACAGCAAAGAGATAATACCAAAAACAAAAGGCACCGAGTACTTGCCTGATAAATGCGGAACAGTGCCTCGGATGCAAGATCAATTTGCGACAAGGAATAATTGACAGGAGAATTGTAGTTCATGCTTAGCAGGAAGTACCTCAAAGCCAAAGGATGGTATTGTTTGGTCACCTAGGTTTAAGAAGGAGAAACCACATATAAGCATATGTCAACAAAAAATGCAGACAGCTCATTATGAGACTTGCCAACAGCAGCAAAAACTGCAGCATTGCATATCATAGATCAAACCTCACGAATAGTAAAGAAGTTTCCGGTTGACTTTGACATCTTCTCTTCATTGATTGTCACAAAGCCATTATGCAACCAGTACCCAATGCGAGTCTCCTCACATGCAGCGCAGCTCTGCGCCAGTTCATTTTCATGATGAGGAAAGATCAAATCCATCCCACCACCATGAATATCAAAAGAGGAAGTCAAATAATGAGCACTCATTGCACTGCATTCTATGTGCCATCCTGGTCTTCCTGGACCCCATGGACTGTCCCAACTTGGCTCACCGGGTTTTGCAGCCTGCAAAATGATCAATCTCATGGAAGATGATAGCATAACCATAATATATATACAGCAACAAGAATGTCTAATGTTTTCTGCACCTTCCATAAAGCAAAATCAGCAGGATGACGCTTTCTAGAATCTACAGCAACCCTTTCACCTGCTCTGTTGTCCTCAAGCTTCCGCCTAGATAACTGCCCATATTTTGGGAACTTGTCAGCAGCAAAATAAACATCCCCATCAAGAGGATATGCATAGCCCTTTTCAATTATCTGCAATGAGCCCAAAACAAAACAAACAAAAAAAGAAAAAAGGTCAGCAAAGAATGGTACTCGAACAGAAGATATAGAAACTAAAACCCCAAATAAAGGAGAATATGACGCAATATTCAAGTATATATAAATCTTCGTTTTGGCTTCTGGAGTGGAGGATTATGTGGTGTGGGTCGGAAAGAACCTTATCACCCAAGTCATTTTTGTGTTCCTGCAAATCCTGCTTTTCTAGCAGCTACTTATTTCAAAGCTTAACTCTCCTCTTAAGGTAAAGGCTTTTCGGTGGGAATTGACATTGAGCAAGCCTAATACCTTTTTTCTTGCGAACATTTGTCATCTTGCAAGACCATGGTTGACTATCATGTTGGACATCTATATACCGCACTGTGGGTAGAAATCCTTCTCTTTGTCGGTGAAGATAGGTTGTGCTTTGCATGTCAAGTGCGAATGGCACTGGCTTTCATCTAGTTCCGACGATTCCTGAAGCGGAAGCTGGTCGAGTCTTTTTCACTTTAGAAACTCTTTTGACTCTCCTTCGGGTTTCATTTCATTAGTAGGAGATCGAGCTAATTCGTCTATCGCTGTAGTGAGGCAAAGCGCTTGAAAGCAAGTATCCGGATCCGTTCCAGCTGTCCAAGGCTGGGCGGAGTGAACCAGTAGCATGCGATCTTTCCCGTAGTCCAGCAAGGTTCAATGGTCACATAAGATATATGTCTTCATTTTCTTTTTTAAGTAAAGTTATTTAGCCGCAATTGCTACCGCTTTCCAAGTGAGGGATCCCTCGAAAGGCTCCGGAACATTTAAAAGTAAGCTAGTTAACAAATAAACTTCTTGAGTGAACGAATGCGCTGTTATGAGCTAACGAGTTTGACTTTTTTTCTGCTGAACTCGGAGAAGAGGATGGAAGAGGAGGTAGCGGTTCGTGCTTGAATTGAGTATTTTGACCGGGGTAATCCCCTTTATTTTTACCATCTCCCATTGTGGTGGGGAGGAAAAGATTCTTGGCTTGGAAGAAAAACGGTTCGGACTTGATAGACTAGTTATTTGCTTTTGGGCGCTGGTTTTTCAAAACCGATATCTCAACTTTCAGAATTCGCGACTAACATTCAAAAGTGTAAACTATAAAAGACGAAATTCTTTAGTTTAGAATGAAATAAGTGTCATATGAATCTAGCATTGGCCTCTTACCTGGACGAAGATGAGCGATCTTACGTTTGCCATCATGAAGGAATTCTCCTAGCTACTAAGAGCTGCCTCTAGCAACGACTTTCATTTTTCCAAAGGTTTCATTCTTACCGGCATAGTACCCACGGAAAGAGAAATTGAAGTTCAAAATCAGTGGGTCTCGTTGTTCTACGAAGAGTGACATGTCTAGTGGAGATATTAAATACGAAAACTTCTCCCAATCCACGAGGATTACGCTTCTAGGCAAGTGGGCGAAGGGTCCAAAAAGGATGAGCGACACCGGTTCGAGTCTTGATCGATCGGGTATGCTTAACACAGCCTATAGCGTAAAGGCATTCGAACCGCGTCTAAACTAAATTAAGGGGAAGGCCCGTATTCTCTCTTCTGTAGATACGCTATCCTTTCTGGCTATGCTATGGGGGAAAGGAAGTGAGATCCACTTCCAAATCTTTCCGAGGATTCGGCCTCAAGCGCTTAATCTTAGGCCTATGACATCTAACTTAGGTAGCAGCAATACAATGCCGATGAAATGCAGGACAAAAGGTATTAACATGAAGCAAACCAGCCTACAAGGTGGATCAAATGTATCAAATTCTCCATTTCCGTGTAATATTCCCTCCAGAACTTCAAGTAAGGGGAGGCCAACATCCTCTCCTGCCTTCTTCTCTTCCTCTACTGTATAGTCTTGTTGGTATAAGGGCTTTTGCCTAAGTAGCAAATTCTAACTCGTTGGCACTCATCTCAGTCTCAAAGGCGGGCGCTAGTCCCACTCATCTAGAGTCAGCAGGATCAAGGGTTGACCTTGTCGGTATTCTACTTATTTTCTTATGTACAACCTAGAGCCTTCTCTACAACCTCAATGGTATAGGGGCTTTTGCCTAACTCTTTGGCACTCATCTCAGTCTCAAAGGTGGACGCTAGTCTCACTCATCCAGAGTCAGCAGGATCAAGGGTTGACCTTGCAGATATTCTACTTATTTTCTAACTTTCTCACCCGGACTCAGACTAGACCTCGAGGAGAAGGTAGCCGAAAGCGAATGAAGTCCCAACCAACTATGGACATTTTCGAGGAGTAGCCCGCTTCCCATTACTCAATAGAAAAATTCCTTGTCTTGCTGAGTTAATAGTGACTCTTGCTCACATATCATGTTCAAGGTCAAGTCGGAAGTTATGTTTCGCTCACATACAAAGCCTTAGATTCATCCCTTACAGGTTCATATTGGTTGCAGATGCTTTATATGGGTTTTGAAGAGGCTAAGGAGCACGTTTTGATGTAGCCCGATGGTGCAATGTTCATGTAGTGCATCGCTTCAGGAGCCACCTTTTCAAGCAATTCATTGTGCAATAGAGCAACTTCCATAGACTCCGTGAGGACTAAGGTGGCCAGGAATTTCAACAATTACTCGGATGGAAATGAAAAGGAATTGATCTTATTAGCAATAGACTAATAATTGTTTGAGAATAGCTAGTCTTATTTTGTACTCCTCGTCCAACTAGTGACATATAAACTAGATTTGGGCCCAAGGCGATGCTCGAGGTGATTGCATAGGTAACAGGTATGAACTTATGTGTGAAATTGGTGAATGGATCTTTCTTTAAAAATAACTAAGTTCATATCATAGTGTCATTTTTTAATCATGACATGAGTTGTAAGACTACATGTATAGTAGGTAATTCTCTAATATACAAATTAAAGGTCCCATGTTCAAGACTTGCAATGATCATGTTCCTAATTTGTTTATATGTATGGGAGTGACTTGGAGTGAGGCCCATGGATGTAGAAGAGTGCCATGTAGTGCATCAGCTAGCATGATAATGCCTTTTTTTAGATGCATAGATTATTTATCTTGTCAAATATTCATTCTCCCAAGTCCCAACTCCATTATTCGTCTGATTCTCATTGACACTTGATTCTTTTGGATATGGATTGCAGAGGGTGCAAACCCCCACATGAGCATGCAGGTATAAATTCATAATTTCATATGAAAAAAGACTTATTATAGGTACAGAAATTGATCAAGTTCAAAAGAAAAATCGTTTGCAAAACCCAAACCTCCACAAAGAACAAATTATCATTTACGAGTTCAACTAAAAGTCCACATCTGACCATCTACCCCAATACGCACCAGGTAAAAATTTATATGGGTTGCAAGTTGGAGATTGATAGAGGGAAGCTTCAGCAACACGAAAAATTCGCAAGGGGTGGGAGAGGAGGGTAGTTTCGGGTGGGGGAGGGGTAGGGATGGGGGGTTTTGTGGTGGGAAGGGGTGGGGGAGGGGGAAAGAGGTTTACAGTGGTAGTAATCGATGACCGGTGGTGGCGCTAGCTAGTGGTGGCGGTGTTGTGGTGGAGGGTGTTCGGGATATAGTGTTATGTGTAATTAGTGTTGATTGTTTATTTAATTAAGTTTTCTAATCCTTTTTAGGTGTGATCCCAAACTTTCTCTCTCTAAGTGCACTAGTATGTGTGTCACTTCTCCATGTTACACTTATTTGGAAACGAAGGAAGTATATTAGGTAGTTATTTATTTATTGATTCATTTATTAGGTAGTTTGGCACAATAATTTCCAAAAATAAGACTTCAAGAAAGGAATACGCTTAAGTTCAGGAACAATTATTCCAAAACTCAAATATCTAAAATTAACTACACACAAATGCAAAACTTCTCCAAACAACTTTATTTTGGGACAAATAGTGCTTATAAAATAATTCACCAAGACAAAGACAATACACAAAATCATGATTCTCACCTTGGATATCATATCTCTAATCTGATCCATGTGATCAGAAACACGTGGTTGATGAGTAGGTAGCAGGCACTGTAGATTCTCCATATCCTTGAGGAACTCTTCACAAAAATGATTGCTTAAATTTAGTGGATCACTCAGTGGATCTTCTGTATCAATCTCCTTACGCTCATTTGCTCTGCGAATTATCTAAAGAGTTTCAGACAAGAGAACCAATAAAGCAGCAGTCAAAACCTGGAATCAGAAAGAGCCAACAAAACTATATACTAAACAAGGCATGTTGAAAGCTTTAAGTTAAGTACTCAATCATAAACATAAATATAGTATTCAATGGACTCTACTTATGAAAATCATTTTGTATCTTAGTTTAGGGGTTACTTAACTGGCGGTGGGTGCCTCAGTTAAAATTGCACATGCTTTCAGATCAAGAAAACCTGCCCAACGCAGCCTCAAAATCTAACTACAGAAAAAAAAATACTAAAATATCTACATAAATTTTTATTGGGATATACTACCTCCGTCTCTAAATAGAGTGTCCATTTCTTTTGGGCACAAGTATTAAGAAGAAATCATGCATAGGACATTAATTGTATTAAATCATAATTAAATATAGAAGTTGGTACACTTTTTACGAATTGTTTATTAGGAAGAGAGAATGTGGGCCATATGAAAGTGGGTGATATTATAAAAGTTGAAAGCAAAATAATAGTATTTTTATGGAAATTTTGCCAAAACAAAACCTTTTACAAGTTCATTTTTGCAAAAAAAAAAAAAAAAAAAAAAAAAAAAAAAAAAAAAACCTTATAAAGCATTCTTTGTGAAAACAAACCAAAAAGTTAATTATTTTTACAAGATGAAACTTGAAACCATTTTCCAGCGTTGACCATCTCAATTCCGGCGTTGACCACTTGTATCTCCCTTCTTCCTCCATAATCACCACCTGCCTCCAGCCACCCCTGCAGCCCTCACTTCACCCCCACCCCATCACCCCCACCCCCCATCCTGAGGCAACCCTCCACCACACCCCCCCCCCTTCACCACTACCCTCTCTCCTCTCCCTTCTTCCCTCCCTCACTTCTTCCCCCTCTCCTCTCCCTTCGTCCATCCCCCCCACCGCTGCGCCACCCAGAAACCCCCTCCCCCCCGCACAGAAAGGGCACACTTCTTAAGAAATCTAGAGGGAGAAAGTTGGGGACCACAATTAAGCAAATAAACTAAAGAACTTAATCACTACCCTAAACTAATTTGCCTTACCAGATGAGCCACGGGACTTAAGCACCACCGCTACCTGAACCGGACACCAACGCCACCTCAACCCAAGCACCACCGCCACCTCAACCCAAACACCATCCTCAACCAACTGTCGCACCATTGCCAAAAATTTCGTTCACCACTATGAAAACCATTTTCCATCACTGAGATTCGTTGCAATTTTCGAAAAGTGGGTTGTGGTCACACCATTTTCTTACTGTCGCCTCAATACACCGTCGAACCGCTGCTAAACATACAAATTTCGATTTCTCGATTTCTGGGTTAAGGTCACACCATTTTCTTCCCGCAACCTAAACCCAACCATTTTCGTTTCAATTTTTGAGATCCAAGCTACGAAAAGTGGTGGAGGAAGACAGAAGGAAAATAAGGGCTCACATCTGGTTTCTGGGTAAGAGAAGGTGGAGGAATAAAGAGGATGAGATGAGAATTCTGGTTTTTTAGGGGAGAAGAAGATGGAGGAACGAAGAGGAGAATAAGGTGGTGCGTGGTGGTGGGGGTGTCGGTGGTGCGGGAGCGGTGTGAGCGTTAGTGATTATGGGGTAAGGAGGAGAAAAGGGGGGCTGTTTGGATGAGTGGTGGGCACGGTGGTTATGGTGTAAGGAGGAAAGAGAGAGGGCTGGGTTGGATAGGTGGGTGGGTGGTTGATTAAATTAACTTATGAGGGAATTAAATTAAATAATGAAGGTTAGGTTAGTAGGTGAGTGAAATTAATAAGGGTAGTTTTGTAATAAAATGTAAGTTTTTAACCATTTTGAGTTATGTTTCACTTATTATGATATTTCCCAAAAAGGAATACGTGTCACTTATTAAAAAAAATACAGGAAATATGAAGCTATTTTTATTTTTATTTTAAAAGAAAGGGGAGTGGGGTCCTAGTGTCTTACCGCTCATAGCACACTCCAAATATAAGCCATGAACAATAATCGCACAAAGTAGAAAGAAAGAAGAAACGAAGAACGAAGAAAGAGAAAAGAACACCGGAACAACTAATTCGTCGGCGTCAGAAACTAATAGTAGATGGCCCATCGCTTTCCTCTGTTAAATCCGGCAACTTCGCGGTCATCAATTGCCACCAGACCATAAATTAGGGTTTTCTCTCAATTTAGGGTTTTAAAAATTAGGGTTCAATTTTACTGAAATTTAACCAATTAACAAAGGGCTTCTGCTTGAAATGCGTGAATCTAAAACCAAGTAAGTTTACTTTTGAAAGATTTTTGTTTTTTTTGCTGATTCTTAGTTCAAATTTTCTCTCAACCCTCTTCTCATGCGCCTCTTTACTCAAAGCGGTCACGCGGTGCGCCTTGCGCCTCTCACAAAGGCGGCAAGAGGCACACGCCTGTCCTCGCCTGAAGTAATGCGCCTCACCTGAGTTTGAGGAGGCGATTTTCTTAGCGCCTCTACTCGCCTAGCACCCGGAAGCGCCTTGGGCGCGCTTTTTAAATCTAAAATTACATGGTGGTAAGTCAGGTTGATACCATTGTATATTTGTATTGCTGCTAGCGGCATAAAGATGTCAAACCACTAAAAAGCATTCAAACAATAACGGGCATAAAATGAAGTTGTCGCTTTTAATAAGTTGTTCAATACTTTGGATAAAATAATATTTAAATTTTCCACCAAAGGCCTTAATTTACGAGCAAGCTCAAATGAGTACACAGCCAAACTCAGACTTACACATCCTCTTTCAGCCTTCTAAAATCAGTATTTGACTCCTTAGACATCTTATCTTTCCGAACTCAAATAACCATAAACCAGAATACAACCAGAAAATCACCCGATGTTAATCTGGAATCACTACGCCTAAAACCAATTTCACACATCCATTTGACATGTGTACTCCAGAAGTCTCTTATCTAGATCATAATAAGGAGTCAAATATATGCAATTGTACCTCACTTATGTTTGCTTGTAGAGTTAGGGCCTTCTATCTAGGAAATAGAAAGGAGAACTTAGGCAATTTCAACTTAGACATATAATCTTTAGGAAAAATTCTCAAGAATAAGCTAACCTTTGAGCCGTTCACTGATAAATAAAGTTAACCTTTGGATTATCCCAAAAATAAGCTAACTTTGTTATCATTTAAGCTAATATCAAGTTGGAGTGAGAAGTGATCTGCAACAATAGGTTATAGCAGGTCATTTTGTAAACGTTGCTTATGTTTATTTATATTTTTCCTTTGTTTTTCATATTTAAGACCCAACTTCCCCATTTGGTCAACACTTAGACCTTCTTCCTTCCTTGTTCTTCGTCTATGAGCTGTAAGGATGTTCCAATATTTTGTTGTTTTTCTGACAAAAAAGTTCCTAACAATTTTTTCAAATGTTTTAAGTTTAATGCGGGAAAGGCCTTAATTAGATAAGATCTTCTGTTTCATCGATGTTGAATAGTTGTGTTTTTACCAATTGACATGCCTGAATTACGAAGTAGATAACCAAAGAATCACTGAGGTAGCACTCAACTTGGTTGTGGATGATTGCAACAAAGACGATAATGGGGCATCAAAAATCAAAATTGGGTAATTTAATCTCCGAAAAAGACGCCTCAGACTCTTCAAGCAAACCTGAAGTACTGAATTTCATCATCCTCTCACTTGAGGATGAGCACGTTTAGCATTACCAACCTCAGCATCTAAACTTAAAAGAGAAAATGACCATAAAATCCCGCAAAAACCCATTTTTTTAAAGAAAATAAATCAAGAAAGAGCAAAAGAAGAAGATCAAAGTATCTTATGATGTGGATTCCTGAAATTATGGCTTGAATCCTTATAAACTTATTGTTTTTGTTTTGTTTAGTGTTGCTGTGTTGAACTTCATCAATCTCTCCTCAACCCATCATTTCTTCTCCTTTAACATAGCAGCAACACACACAAAAATGATGGTGATGGTGATGAATAGTCGAGAATTGAGGGTGTGATGGTGATGAATAATCAAATGGGAGGAGGGCATGAATTGGGGAAGGATTGAGACCGAGGGGTTGCTCGGGAGGACAGAAAGTAGAAATATAGGTGGTGGTGAAGAGGAGAGAGAAAATAAGGGGTGAAATTTATTTGAGAAGTTTAAAAGAGGAAGAGAAAGAAATTGAGGAGGGAGCAGAAATTAAAAAGTCATAACTGTCACACAAAAAGGATCTATTCCATACTTAAAGTTTAAGTGTCTACAAAGTTGGCTTATTTTAGGATAATCAAAAGGTTGACTTAATTTCAATGGAAGTCTTAAGGGTTAACTTATTTCTGACAATTTTTCCTAATCTTTATTGTTTCAAACACTTCAACTCACATGTCAATGAAGCAACGTAGAATGATATGTTAATTATTTGTTCAATCTAAATAAAATCTTATGCAAAAAAAATTCATTGTATATAGCATCACATTAGTCCAAGTATATGTCAATGTGAAAGACCCAACCAATAGTCCATCAGATGCACGCAAAGGGTAAAGCAAGAATTTCCACTTGTGGTTCTTGGAACTTTATCTAGCTAGCTAGGATACGAGACCAAACGAGTTCTAACCTTGTCATCAACATCTGTGAAGTTCCTAACATATGTCACTTCATAGCCCAATTCCTTCAAATATCTGCATGAAAATATGGCAACATAACATATTAAGTTTTCATATTAAGTTTTTGTAACAGGCCAATATCAACAGCAGCACAGTTACCACGATGGATGCCATCAGTGACAAAAAGGATATAAAGTACTAAAGGCACCAATATATAAAGGGACAAGAACAAAGGGATTCCACGACTTTCTACAATCACGACACATCTAAAGCACGTGTGGCAATTTTGTCACCCACTTCAAATGAATATCCAGCTTTCAAAAGGCGAGAATATCGAAATCCCATGAAAAGCAACAAGGCATATTGTATGTGCCACTAAACTTTATCTGATAAACCCATGGATATCAAGATTCCGTACCCAGTCCTTCCAGATTGTATTTGAAGCAGCTATTCATGTTCCCCCATGATGCAATCAGAGCACATTCCTAATAGAAGAGAAAGGGGGGTTACACCAATTATGAGAATCTACGAGTGATTAGGGGTGAAGTTGATGGAGGTTGTTCAAATTGGTTCCCTACACTTACATCCGAGCTTAAACTAATTCTCAAGCTTTTTCGAGCTGAAATATTGAACTTCAACTACGGTTGAAAGCCAGCTTAAATTTAGAGATTATGATTAAGTGAATACCCTATTTATGTTGTAAAAATTTGATCATCAAGCTTTCGCTAACAATTTAATCCTCATAATTTTGTACAAATTCACAATGTTATTACACATCAAGTTTCCAAAATTTAACTCTTTCAAAAAAAAAAAAAGTTTCCAAAATTTAATGAAATTTAAAACATAAAAACATGTCGATCCTCTTTAATGATCTCTTGAGCCGAGCCAAACTTATTGTTGATCGGCTCCTTAAAATTTCAAGGTATTTTAAGTAGTTCACAAACTGACTAGGCTCATTATCACCCCCCCTAAGAATCCAAAACAGATTATGGAAATCACCTTATTCAGCATGAGGCAATAAATTAACAAAGTGCTACACAAGCTAGAACACATTAACCGTGGGATCTTCACCGTAAATGTACAAATACATCTCAAGCACTCAATGCATCATCCTTCTCAAGCATTTGCCTTGCATTGTTTATTTCCATTAGCACACAAACATAAATCTCTAGATGGTAATGCAAACATGGGAATACATTCCATTGCATTACCACATGTAAAGTTCCCGATTGGAGAAGAAATCTTATGACGGTTCTCACTAACCATTATTAGGTACTAGAGGGGCAGTACAAGGACCCAAAGATCGAAAAATTACAATGCTAAACCTGTAAAATGTATAGATCGAAATTCAGAAAGCAATAATACACAGAACCAAATGTATGATATAATAAGACAAAAAATCAATTCAATTCATCGCCATTCCAAGCAAAATTAAACTCTGCAAATTCGATGAAAACACTAAGATCGGTGATATCGAAATCCAAGCAAAATTTAAATCCTCCCATTTCAAGGAAAGCAAAAGTAGAAGGAGAAGAAGTTACCTGTAGAGTACATCAAAAGCAACATAAGCACGAGCATGGCCGATATGGCTGTAATCGTACGCAGTAACGCCGCAGACATACATGCCAACCTTGTTCGGAATCTTCGGTACGAAAACTTGCTTGTGCTTTGTCATGGAGTCATAGAGCACAAATAGAGGTCGAGTGGAGTTCTCTTCCGCCATTGTTGCAGTTTTCAGAGCTCAAACCCCTAAAATCTCTTCGCTCAAAGTTCGCGTTTCTTGTAAGGAAAAATAGAATATATTCCCACAAGGAAAAACAAAATGTAATCTCACTTTGAGTCAATTTGAAACATCCCAGTTACCAAGTCAACTATACTTTAAAGAGAAAAAAGAAAAAAACACGAACGAGGTGAAGGCGAGCACCTGAACGGAGAGGCGAAGAGAAACCGATTAGGTTTAAACGAGGAGACAAAAGTAGTGGGGTTAGAAACAGATCTGACCGCTAGATCAACCTGATTCTGATCTGACTTGAACTTGGTTCGACTTGTGAGGGTCAATCCTCAGACCTGACCGAAACCTGACTTGTTATTACCCAGATCTGACCGACACCCGGCAAGATTATATCCTGACTTGTTCAGACAGACTTGTTTTCAAACCCCGAACCCGACCGTATTCAACCAGATATTACTAAAATTCAATTATTATTTTATATCTACAAAATTATTTAAATATATTAATTTACAAAATCTCTTACATTTAATAATTAATTAAATAAAAAATTAAATTACATTTAATATAAGGGATTAAACTTTGAATATCATGTACTTGTTTATATTTTCATTTAATTATCCAATCTCTCCATTTTCAAATAATATTCTCACGGATACGGAATGCTAGCTAGTCCTTAATGATGGAAGTCATAATTAAAAAAAATCAGCTACATCCCTTTAATCTAAGAGATGCAAATGATTTAAAATTTTACTTAAAATCTGAAGCAATTTTAAGGAAGATATATATACACAAACCAAGCATAAATCAACAAATATACAAACATAAAATCTCAAATTCAAAATTTTCAATTCAACATGGGTAGATCTAAAATTAAAATCCTTAGTAATTACTTTCGCTCATTACAGAAAATGATAAACTAGATCTAAAAGTTACAAAAAAAATAAAACCAAAAAAAAAATTACAATAAAAACAATAAGACTTTAACTCTTAAATTATGTACATTGATTTGGTTATTTCTGCATCACCAACTTCAAACTTGCCAAACTTCTGGATATTGAAGACAAAAGTTACAATCACTCAACTAATAATTCCATTTGTTCCTTCTTCATCAACATTATTCAAATCTGGAAAGCTTAATTATATTAAAAGAAGAAAAGAAGAGTAAAGAGGAAGAAAAAAAGAAAATTAACGATGAACATTCAAGAAGTGAATATCTAAAACAAAAAAATAAAAAAAAAATAATCTAAACCTTCAAACGACCGACACAAGGAACCACCACCACCATAAAAGAACAGACGAATCGAGGAACCACCAACCACCCTGATGAAGGACGAAATGCTAAGACCACCACCTACGTCGTTGATGATAAATTAGGATTACTTTTCATATCGGCGAATGAAAAGCCTCACGTGCACGACGATGAGCAGGCGCAACATCCATATTAGCGTCGAGAATATTCTTAAGTTCGTCAGAAATTCCATCGAATTTAGAAGATAGAGAAGAAGAAGACATGGGTACTAATGTTTCTCCGCTCTCTTTCTTCGTGGTGTTGTTTTTAATTTGCACACGACAAAATTACAGCAATTAATCCAAGTTCTTTGTTTTCTCGCTGAATTAATCAAAACCCAGTTATATTATTGCTTGAAATTGGAGAATAAATTACGGGAAATTTAAAAAAGTGCGCAAAAAATTCGATATATATGTACCTACATCTAGAGGAGGTTGGTCGTCGTTGTTGGTGGAGTATGACTTTGTATATTTCAACGCCATGTAAGAAGAAGGGTTGATTTTTATACTAAGAAAAATGTAATTTTGGAAGGGAAAAAAAGGGAAGATTGAATTGAAGGAGAATTGAGAATTTGGGTAAAAAGGGTTTTGAATGAATGGTAGTGGAAGAGATGGGAAGGAGTGGAATGTGAGCAAAATAGGAAAAGAAGAGATTTGGCAGCGAAAAAGGGAGGAAGGGTAGTGGTGGGCTGGTGGCCGAATTCCGGCAAGGATAATGGAAGGAATGTAATCCCCCATAATTTTAAAGGATTTTATAAATATATGTTAGTATTTATATATTTATATTTAAACATAATTTAGTTTTAAAATGATTTGACCATTTAAAAAGGTTGACTATTTCAAAAGTCAAATGAAATTATTTTAAGGATTTAAGGAAGTTAAAAGTATTTTAATTAAGCATGCTTTGATAAATGTTTTAAATACTAATTTGATTTAGAAAAGAAGTCTAAGTGGACTTGAGCAACTTAAATTCTAAGTATATTAGGAAAAAGGAGTCATATTGATGACAGGAGTTCTAATTTACTTATCCTATTCATCATCAATTTTAATTGAGCCCAATCTCTTTTTTTCCTAAGCCCAAAAGGAAGCCTCCTTATAAATATCCTAATACCCAATTATTTTACCCACAGAAAGAATATTTTTCTCTCTCCTCTTCTTCAAACCACACGGCCAGCACCTTTCTCTCTCCCTTCGTTTTTTTCAATTTTCTCCTTCCAAGTTTTCTTCTTCAAGTAATGTTTCTTCTTCAACAAGAAACATCACAAAGCCTTCAAAACCACCAAGGTTTGGACACTGCTGCTGCTACCGTGCCCTTCTGTTTTCGGCGCCTTTTTGGTTCTTTTCTTGTTAATTGATTTTTTTTTCTTCTTCCTCATGATTCCATTAAAGACTATTTTTTTATGCTTTATTTTAATGTTACTCATGATTATTGGATTTAATTTACTATTTTAATATATAATCTTGATTCATATATATTAATCTTGATTCATATATATTATATATTATAAGAATAAAAATTCAGATTTCTTTACTACTGTTAGATTGAAGTTTTAATCTTTAAAGCATGGATTTTTAGGATGTTAAGTACTAGAAAATCATAGTAGCATGTTATATATTACTCCCTCCGTTTCCTAAAGATCTTCCCACTTACTGTTCCTACAGATACCAAGGAAAATCAAGTTGTGTGGGGCATGATGTGAGTAAAGTAGGAGAGAGAAAGGGGATAAGATAAATAAACAAATATAAAGGGGTTAAAGTAGGAGAGAGAAAAGGAGTAAAATTGAATTAATAATGTAATGGTGGACCATATGATAGTGACATGAGAGGGTAGATAGGAAAATTTGTTTTGCCAAATAAGGAATAAAGCAAAAGAGGGAAGATCTTTTGGAAACACCCTTAAACGGAAAGACGGAAGATCTTCAGGAAACGGAGGGAGTATGAGATTGGTTTAGATTATGATTTTAATCATGTTTACACATCTTTAAGGAGGATTTTATGATTTTAAAAGTTGCTGGAATTTCAGAAAGGATTTTATTTATGGAGTTTTAAGAATTTTAATTACTGATATGGTAATACTATGCTAGGAATCAAAAGTAATTGATGTTTTGATAGTAAAATCAAGTTTTGAATTTGTTTAAAGGGGATTTTAAATATTTTAAGATTGCTGTATTTTTAATTAAGAGTATTGATTTTAGTTTATATTGAGTTCTACGCGGAGAATATTCTGTAGGAGACTTTTAAGGAGTTAAAAGTGACCTGCCAACTAGTTTACATAAAGTACGTACATACTTGTGTGCTATGTGATTAGTATCCTGATTTAAGGAGAAAAAGTTGTAGTATCATGTATATGAACTTATTGAGTTCATATGTGATTTCTAGCATGATTGTTTGTTACATGTTTTATGCCTGTGTGCAAGCATGTGATTTTGAGAATTGTTATGAGTTAAGATTGTTATGTTTGTATGGATTAATTGATGCAAGCATATGGATGGGAACTTTATTTATTAATTCACATGGGGGAATTAATATATGTTATAGAGATTGAATCATGTTATTCATGTGTTCCCTTATAAGTACTATTTTCATTACTTTATGAGGATTGTGGGCCTTATTTGGTAAGTTGATAAGTATGTCTTTCTAAAGGTAAGTTTGATTGTTGGCTAGGTTCAACAAATAAAAAAGGTGAGATTAAAAAGAAAGTAAGTCTTAGATTGTAAGTTGTGATCACTTATTAAATCCTAAGATAAAAGAAGTAACTTGTGAATGATTGATATGTATTTTTGTGATTGCTTGTATGTGTGTCATAACATTCTTTCTGGAATCTGTTTAGACATTCTTCTTCAGAAGCATTCCATTTCTCTATTAGATGACTCTTCTCACCTCCAAATAATGTTGTTTTCTTTGATTATTTTGATTTATGGCATTAAACTTAACTAGTGATTCCATCAGGATTTCCACTCGGCTAGCCAGACGAGTGCCTGCTTGTGGGATAGGAGTGTTATTTTTTGTGTCGTTAAGAGTGAAGGCAATGAGAAGGTTTTTCATGACATCAACCGCATTGGTAATTGTTCTTCGGTAACTGACGTGGTGAATGAGGTACCTATTCGATTTTCACAAATCTGACTGATTGTAGCTGCAGTGGCGGATCCAGCGTGGGTTTAGTGGGTTCAACTGAACCCACGAAATTCAGGAGACAAAATATGGAAAATTACGAAAAATCAAAAAACAGGGAACAAGAAGGTTATAAACGATAACGCACGACGTTGTATTTGATGCTGACTCTGGTTCAGTGGTTCAGTTAAGCACGGGTTCAGTTTTCATTTTTATTTTTGACGTGGGTTCGAATCACACAAAGAGATTTCTATGTTGTCTCCTTTCCCCTTCATTTTTGTTTTGCCTTATTCCCTTTTCTTGGCAATATGAGTGAGGGTTTGCATTTAATTCTTTGAATGTTGTTTTATTTCCATACAACTTTACCTTTTACTTTTAAAATTTAAATAGAGGGCCACTTTTTTATTTGGTTTTGTTTTCTTTAAATTTTAAGTTTTAAGTTATGTGGAGCATTTTGTTCATTTCTTTGGCGGAAAAATTTACCCAAATAACACCAACTTTTACCCATCTTTTTATAATTGTCTCAACTGTTTATTATTTTGGCAAACACCCAAGTTTGATGCTGGCGAAAACAAAATATGAGTTTAAATTATTATGAGAAACACCCCACAATTTGAAAATTATATATGAATTATACATATCGAATTTCTCTTTTCTACTTTTTTAGAACCTAACTTATTATCCATCTAGCATTCTACATATTATTTTGAAATTTTTGCTTTCAAATTTTCAGTTTGTAATAGTTAATATATCTAAAGCGATACAACTTCCAAAAAAAATTGAGTATTTAGAGCCCGTTCGATAAAACTGTGGTTTTCTATCTTTTGGTTTTTTGATTTTCGATGTCATATGGTATATGTCCTACAATGAATAAAAAATTAATCAAATTTATTGGAAACATGATGATTTTAAAAACTGAAACAAAAAAGGATAACGAATGGGCCCTTAGTTGTTCTTTTGTACATCTGTGTTTTTTTTAAATGCCTAAAACAAGTGCTACACAATGGCTAATGTATGAACCATTTTAAATTTATTTATCTCAGATCTTTTATAAGGATTCTGAACCCATGTAAGTCATATCCTCGATCCCCCACTACAGAGCTAGCGTCGCCACACCTATCTGTCATCAATTCTTTACACCTCCAGCTGAGTTCGTGCGAACGTAACCATCGTAATCGCCATCATTCATGACGAAGTATGTGATGATTGGCTTAACTATCTCCCAACAAATGGGATGCTAAGTTGTTCTGTTATCAACAATGATGGAGTTGACTTTGACCAAACACGTGGAAGAAAGTTCATAGTCACTTGCAAAACAAACGAAACCGATCTTTGGAGTGTTTTTGTAACGCCCTCCGATATTTAAGTCAACAAAGATGTCATTTTTAAAGAATAATTAGGTTTAAGGTTTCTATGATTGCATACCTCTTAATAATGGATATTAAGGAGGTATATATAAGTTTAAAACCCTAGTGCATTTTCTTGGGTATCACGATATAAATCCCCATTCTGTGTTCTAGTCATGCATGCCTATGATATGATATTCTAGGAATTTGCGTATCATATACCATTTTGACCTTATATCACATGCCAACCCATGAAGGTCATGATGTCAAGTGGGGTGACTACGATGACATGACATATGCCCGTTATGTTTCCAAACAATTATTATATACATTTTTTTGTCATAAAGTAATCGTGTAATTATATACAAAATTGGTTAAGTAATTGCATTAATTTTTATTTGCTACAATTACTATACAATAATGATAAAAAGTTTGCAAATAAAACCAAATATATATTTTAGTCGATGTAATAAAACTCTAAGAATGAGTAAAATGAGTTATACTCCGCCCTAATATGTCCCCTTTAGTTTCACAATCTTTTGAAAGGATATCTCAAATACTACAATAGTTATTATAATATAATTGAATAAATAAATTATTATATGTTATGAAGTCAATAAATGAATGTCATGTATTTAATGCATGGTAAATTTTTCCTAATAAGCCTACATACTAGGGTAATGTACATATGTTGACTTGAAGCATGTATCTTGTAGTATAAATATGGCTCTTGCCATAAGTGATAATACACAACTTTGAGAAAAAGGAATCACTTCTCTCTCATTTTCTCTCTCATTTCACTCTATAATCTTTCTGTTTCCTTTGTTTCACAACACGTTATTAGCACGAGTTTGCTACCGAAAAAAATAAAAGGTATCTTTAAAATCTTCACATCCATTCGGTTTCAAGTTCTAATTTTTTTTTCTCCAAGCCCAACCCTTTACTATCGGAACATGGATTAACAAAGTAATGGGATTGGCATTGTTTTGCACAATGTCTCTGTCTCGAGTGTCTATTTTTGGATAGAGCGAAACAATGTGTCATTCACTACCAACCGAGCGAAGGGATTTATAAGACATCCCCGACCTAGTAACCTTACAAATACTCATACTAGAGAAAACCCACAAACCCCTATTCTCAACACCAATAATAACCCTCCTATACAACAACTGAAAATCAACCACCACCAAGTAATAAAACAGATAGAGATGAACGAGAAAAAACTAGTAGTAAACGTCACCATGTCGCTAACCCAGAAAATAAATAATTTGATAATAACGCCACCTTCATGGAGGGAAAGGACATTTTATTTACGTTATTATTATTTTTTTTGCTCTTGAACAACATATATGGATAGGTTAATCTTTTTTAAAAAAATTACCGCGTATATGAACGGCCTAGTGAAGTGATAAAGTTAATATGTTTTATATGTGCAATAATGTTATATGTATGCAGAGAACAAGCATTCATAACACCATTAAGTATTATTGTCTCTAATCTTCTAGTGTTTTTTACATTTGTAGTATATCATATTACTATTTTACCAACATGCTCTAATATATATTTGACAATCTTAAAATTTTATTACATTGTATATTTTTAACTGTTGATGAATTGCACAGTTAGGATAACCCTCTATAAAAGCGGATTACCCATCTCCATTTTCACCACACATCCCTTATCTTCTTCCAATTTTTTTTTTCTAAACTCACAAAAAAAAAATTCTCTCTGTTCTTCCTCAACCTTCCGGCCACCATGTTTCAGGCCGACAACAAACGTCCTCCACCCTTATCTTCTTCTTTTGAGAGGAGGATTTTAGGAAAATAAGACTCTACTTATTTCTTATAGCCGGTTTTTTTCCTCCTCATGGCATTAATGATATATTTCCTACTACACAAGCTGGAGACAAGAAAAATTATCCCCCGGAAGAATGACGAAAAATGCACATGAATATCAATTTTTTTATGTCTTTAAGTGCATTTTAGGAAGGTTTTTTTCACTTGTTGTATTTTGTTTCTATTTTTGGTATTTTTTTTTTTGCTTCATTAATATTGTACGCTATTTTAGTTTTTTTTTTTGTTTGTATATTTATTTATTTTTAATAATGATATAAATCAGGGGAGATAATATATATGTGATTTATCATTATTACTAATTTCAATTATTTACACTTTTGTAGTCAAAAGAATGGGAGATCTAGTGAAAAGACAATTTAACATACTAGATCTATCTGGGCAAAAGTTTTTAGAATGGACGGTGGACGCCCAAATGAATTTAAAGGCCCAAGGACTGGAACATACAATTAAAGATGTGACAACCCAACAAGGGGATGCAACTCAACAGCCGCATCAGTTAAAATTGCGACTGTACAAGAAAAGGCAAAAGCCTTAGTCCTCCTAAGACATCATTTACATGAAAGTTTAAAAAGTGAATATCTACTTGTGGATGATCCAAAAGAACTATGGGATAGCCTAAATGAAAGATATGGGCATCACAAAAATGTGCTTCTCCCAAAGGCACATTATGACTGGACCAATCTGAGGTTCCAGGATTTTAAAACGGTCAGTGATTACAATTCAACATTGTTTAGAATTGTATCATTGTTAAGATATTGTGATCATCCCATCACAGAAGAGCAAATGATAAAAAAACGCTCTCCACTTTCCACGCCTCTAATATCATATTGGCAGAACAATACAGGTTCAGAGCTTTCAAAAAGTACTCTGAGCTAATCTCAGTACTACTTGTGGCTGAACAAAATAATGATCTTTTGCTGAAAAATCATAATCTTAGACCTACGGGGTCTTCAGCCACTCATGAGATAAATGCAATAGAAAGCTCTAATCCACCAGAAGCAAATGCTATACATAGTGGTGGACGCGGTAATTACAACGGTCGTGGGAGAGGACGTGGTAATTACCGTGGCCGAGGCGTGGACGTGGAAGAGGCCGATTTTCCCCAAGAAATAATAATTTTAAACATTCTGATAAAAATTGGGGACAATCATCTGGAAATCAAAAGGCAAACGTCATATAAAGGAAATGACACTTGCCATAGATGTGGCATGACTTGGCACTGGGTTGCACATGTCGTACGGCCAAACATTTGGTAGACCTATATCAAGCTTCAATAAAAAACAAAGGAAAAAATGCTGAAGCAAACTTTGTTAATGAAGCCACTACATCCATGCCCAGCCTTGATGTTTCAGATTTTTTTATGGATGATGCTGAAGAAAATAATTTGTTTAGATCACAATCGATTAATGTGCTTAGTTTATTTAACTGCTTCAATATCCACTTTCATGTATTTGTTCCTTATTATTAATAAAAATACGTATTTTTCTTATACTAATCATCGTATTTATTATTTATGAAGATATGAATTCATCAGAAGTTGGAACTAAAGAACAATGTCTCCTGGACAGTGGGACAACACACACCATATTGAAAAATAAAGAGTATTTTTCAAAACTTACAATATTCCAAGCAAATGTTAGTACAATTTCTGGGACAGCCAAGCTAATTGAAGGCTCGGAAAAGCTTGCATTATATTTCCAAATGGGACAAAATTGATAATTAATGACGATTATATTCGAGTAAATCTCGAAGGAACCTCATAAGTTTCAAAGATGTACGTCAGAATGGTTACCATTTGGAAACAATGACAGTGAACAAAGAGGAATTCATATGCCTAACGGCAAGAAAAACGGCAAGAAATACATTTATGAAAAATTGCCAACAGTTTTCTCGGGACTATATCGCATAGATATACGTCCAATTGAAATTAATATGATATCTAACCAGAAGTTAGATAGCATAAAATCATTTACTCTATGGCATGACCGATTAGGCCATCCTGGCACAGGAATGATGCATAGAATCATTGAAAACTCAAATGGACACTCTATAAAGAATGTCAAAATTCCTCGGTCAAATGAATTAACATGCTCTGCATGCTCACTTGGCAAATTGATAATCAGACCATCTATAAATAAGATTGCCACTGAATCTCCAATTTTTTTAGAAAGAATTCAAGGAGATATTTGTGGGCCTATTCATCCTGCATGTGGACCATTTCGTTATTTCATGGTATTAATTGATGCCTCTACTCGATGGTCACATGTGAGCCTTCTGTCAAGCAGAAATGTTGCATTTGCAAAACTTTTGGCTCAAATAATTCGATTAAGAACTCAATTCCCAGATCATACAATAAAGAGAATAAGATTAATGCCGGGGAATTTACATCCCAAACATTTAATGACTATTGCATGTCTATTGGGATTATTGTTGAGCACCCTGTACCTCATGTACATACACAAAATGGTCTTGCTGAATCATTAATCAAAAGACTACAATTAATTGCAAGACCATTAATAATGAGGTCAAAATTGCCATCTACTACTTGGGGTCATGCTATATTACATGCGGCAACATTGATAAGATTAAGGCCGACAGCCTATCACAAATTCTCACCATTACAATTAGTATCTGGTCGAGAACCGAATATCTCACATTTGAGAATTTTTGGGTGCGCTGTACATGTACCTATTGCTCCGCCCAACGTACTAAAATGGGTCCACAAAGAAGGATGGGAATATATGTTGGATTTGAATCTCCATCAATTATCAAATATTTAGAGCCAACAATTGTCGATCTATTTACGGCTCGATTTGCCGACTATCATTTTAATGAGTCGGTATTCTCATCCTTAGGGGAGAGAAAGTGGACCCACAAAATATAAAATCGGAAATTACATGGAACGCATCGCAAATGTCGTTTCTGGACCCGAGAACAAATTCATGTGAACAAGAAGTCAAGAAAATTGTTCATCTGCAAAGTATTGCAAACCAATTGCCAGATGCATTCACAGATTCTAAGAAAGTGACAAAGTCACATGTACCTGCTGCGAATGCTCCGGAACGGATTGAAATTCCTAATGACAATAAGGCAATTGAAAATGAGTGATCAATAGCACGTCGAAAACGTGGCAGACCACCGGTTCTAAAGATTTAAAACCGAGAAAAATGAAAAGGCAAGGGGAGACAACGAACGAAATTAATATAAATCTCCAAAGAGCATGATGAGAAAAAAAAAATGAAGAAACGTGTTCCAGAAGAAAAGGAACATGAACACGTAGACAACAATGAAACTTCAATTAATTATGTTTCTACAAAGAAACAGTGGAATCGATCGAAAAGATGTCTTGAATGAAATCTTTGCTTACTCCATAGCGGTTGAAATGACATACGATGAAAATGATGTAGAGCCAAATACAGTTGATGAATGTCGCCTAGAAAAGATTGGCCAAAATGGAAAGAGGCAATTCAAGCAGAATTGAGATCACTTGAAAAACGTGAAGTATTCGGTCAAATAACCCAAATACCAAAAGGTGTAAAACCAGTTGGGTACAAATGGGTATTCGTGAGAAAACGAAATGAGAAAAATGAGGTTACTAGATATAAGGCAAGATTAGTAGCCCAAGGCTTCTGCAAATGCCAGGGATTGATTATGATGAGACATATTCTCCAGTAGTCGATGCAACTACACTAAGATTTCTGGTAAGTTTATCAGTTTCGAAAGGATTGCAAATGAGATTGATGGATGTAGTGACCGCATATTTGTATGGCTCACTTGACACAGATATTTATATGAAAGTTCCTGAAGGACTAAAACTACCAGAAAATTGCATGCCCAAAGAGATGTTCTCAATAAAATTGAAAAATCACTCTATGGGTTAAAACAATCTGGAAGAATGTGGTATAATCGTCTTAGTGAATACCTATTGAAAGAAGGATTCAAAAATAATCAAATCAGTCCCTGTGTTTTCATTAAGCGATCTAAATCAGGATTCGCGATCATTGCTGTATATGTCGATGATTTGAACATTATCGGAACTCCTAGAGAACTTGAAGCGACTGCAAAATACTTGATGAAAGAATTTGAGATGAAAGATCTCGGGAAGACAAAATTTTGCCTTGGCCTGCAAATGGAACATCTAAGAAATGGGATTTTTGTCCATCAATCAAACTATACAGAAAAAATCCTGAAACGTTTTTTCATGGACAAAGCCCACCCAATAAGTTCTCCAATCACTACTACAAAAAAGGGCAAAGATAACTGTTAAATAAGGCTTTACATAACAGTTTTGAGGTGCTATCCAAGTCAATGTAATGTAAAGTAAACATAACACCTGATGAAAGTGTTATGTTTGCCAGAGAAAACATAACACTCATTTAATTTATAATACACGTTATACCGCTAGATAACACATTTTGTAAATAAGTGTTATGTTTGCTATTTATATGACAAATTGGAGGAAGGAAAATTTAACACTTATCTTGAATAACTGTTATGTTTTCCTATAATATATATAATATATATTATCTATAACTGTTATCTATGATATTTGTTTTTTAAATTATCATATTCTCACCTGTGAGCAGGCATTAATTAGCAGGCGTCAATTGCAGCAGCTTAAAAATTTCGTACAGTACCTGCTGTATAATACTCAACCCATAGGATCTTACAACCAGCAAATTGAATCCCAAAATTTTTTATTTAACAATATAATTCAATGAATATTCCTAATTCTAAACTTCCAAAAACTACTATATATACAAATCAATATTAATCTAAATCATAAACAATCAAATCTAGACTAGCCACATCCACATGATATTAATATTCATATCCAAAAATTTAATGTACATCCAAAAATGGATTAAGGTAAAAAAAATTAGGCGGGAAGTTAGAACTCATTCATCATTTGTGCTTCTTGTTGATCTCCGACATATGTAATTCACAACTCTCTGAGTTCATCAATTTTCTCCTCAGAATAGGTTCGACCAATGCCGTGATAGTACTGCAATAAAGGTAATTACATAATAAGTATTCATAAAATAATTATGCATTTGTATGTATGTCCCACAAATTGTCAAATAATATCTACAACATCTTTGAGACTCAAACAATAAGATTGTATATTAATTCAGGTGCCACTACATTTAGCTTGGCATAGACGGGCTTTATAGTTTCTAAACTACATGCTTCAATTCAAAGTATTAATTATGAGTTGGGCCTTCATTTCCTTATCACTTTCATAGATATACATGTATGGGATGCATTAAGGTTTAAATAATCTCATTGCATGTTTGTCTACCAATGTTCTTTTCATAAGATAAGAAAAAAGTAACCTGATTGCTAATCGAAACCTACTGACCTGATATTGTCAACTTCTCTAATTCTTTCCAGCAAGCCTCCTACCTACACCCTCTCAACTCTTCCTTATGCCCATCAAAGATTCAAGTTTGTCTATAGTTTTGTGGGTGATAACGTTAATTTGTTCAGATTTACCATCGAGGTTCTAGTTTTTGAACCTCTAACCAAATGTGATGCATATATAGGTCGGTTTTAGCATTTTGACGATGAAATTATATAACCCTCACATGGTATTGGGAAAACCTTATATACTTAGCTTGGCCTTCTTTGCCTCCATATACCTCAGATCTCTTTTGTGGCTTTCTAACACTTTTGTCGTTTTCCTATTAGTCTTTATATCTTGATTCTTCTCAATTCGTTCCTGAAGTGGAATCTGTTTAAGAAAGTTATGGTTTTCTTTTCTTTCTACAACTCAGTTAAATTTCATTGAACAGTCCTGAGATACATTCAGATAGACCGCTTTGATATCCATGGGAAACAAAAGCAGACTAACAGGACAATAACTTTTTTCGACTTTTGCAAAGCAGATAAGGCATACTTTTATGTACTGAACAAATACATTTGGTATATCAAGGACCTAGAGATAATTAGTCTTATTTGTCTTTTTCTGCGAGATAATAACCTTAGGGATGCCTTTTCTATGCTAGGTACCTAGTGAATCACTACATAAAGCCATTATGTGATCTACTTGTGTTCCCTGATCCAAGGATCATCATTGTCTGTCTTGAAGGGCTGGAGTACATCCTGAAGGTAGGTGAAGCAGAGAAGAATTTGGGGAGTACAAGAGATGTTAATTACTATGCCTAGTTTATAGATGAAGCTAAGGGATTGGAGAAAAATTTGGGCAATACAAGGAATACAATGTTGACAATACTAAAGACCAACAAATTCAAATTTACACAATGGAAGAACAACCATGATAATCTCATAGTAGGTTCTTAAAGCATATCCTCCAGAAAAGTCATTAAATTAATGGATCTATATTAAGCTCATTTTAGCCGGTCAAACCTTTGCTCATAAAAACTTGGATCACAATTAAATTGCCTCAAACTTCTATGAACTGCTTACCTTCTGCCATCTCGGAGCAAGAAATTCATTAGTAGCAAAACCAGTCTCACCATAAGTAAGTGGCACAACCCAAAATCCCCATTCTAACCATACCAGCATGGAAGCTGGAAGCAAACGCACATGTAGGTGTGATAATCAGATGATTAGAAAATCCTATCAAGTAAAGGCTTCATTAGTATACTTACATTTTGGGATTATGAATTTGCTGAATATAAAGGCAAACAGTAAGAAATAAACGGATACAAGATTGGAAACAACTATAGAGAAGCCAAGAATCGGATCGTGGTTACTGGTGCCAAGTGCACTCTCGAAAACAGAAGAACTTGGTAGAAGAACTTGAAATACACAACTAATTATTTAATGTTACACCACCAACCAATTACTTAAGGAGCGTAAGAGTAAGACGCAACAACCAACACACTGGCAACGACAATCAAAGATGAATTTCAGCTTTGGCGAGGCCACAGGATGACTAGATGTGTGCAATATCAATCCTAAGCAGTCAACTGTAGTAGGCAAAGATATTTTCACATGGCAAAAGACAGGGTACAATGATCTAGAAAACAAACTGTAGTCTAACAAATCAATACCCTAATTCAATTATACTATCACTGGGAACTGTTTGTGCAATTACAAATGTATACAGGGTAGGGGAGAGAGACTGCAGTGGCGGAGCCATGATTCTCAAGGTGGGGGGAAAAATCAACATCATATATTCGGAAAAAAAAATTAGAAAAAAATAGTACAACACAATTCAACATCATATACTAATTCTTCTTCCTCCTCCTCTTCCTGTAATGGTACATTATTAGTATTTGAACCACCAACATCCATATCAACATCATTAGTTTGGGGAGAGCTAAATGAAGGAGATTCATTTTGAGGTGTTTCGCTATGAGTGGGTAAAGAGGTTTCTTGAGATTTCATTCTTTTAAAGATAAATTGTCGAAGATCGGTTGTTTTTCCTTAGCCTTTGACTTGTTAGAATTAGGTGAATGTGAATCACTTAAAATTTCCTATTAAATTGATAAACATTAATCAATTACATATCAAAGTAATCAAACCAAACTATTCAATATTTAAATTATAAATCAACTCATATTTACAATATCCTAATTATAATTTTGAAATTGCAAACTAACAATTTCCTAAATCATGAGTTCATGACTAATGCCAAACCAACAACCATAAATCCACAATCACAAATTCACATTTCACAAGTATCATAATTCACAACCAAACAATGTAAATATTACCTTTAAAAAGAACTAAAACTAAAACTAAAACTTAGGGTTTAGAAAACTTACGGACTGACTGGAGTGAAAGTGAGTGAGTGCTGGGCGTGTAGGGAGGTCCGCGACGGCGAATGGACGTGGGCAGTAGGGTGGCGGCGTCGCTTCGCCTTCTGACTCCATCGCTTCGTTCCTCTTCGGCTCTTCCTCACCGCTCCTGACTCCTTCGTTCGAAGTTCAAAGTTCGTGACTTCGTTCCTTCTTCCTCACTGCTCGTCATCATTGTCTCCGGCGAATGTGAATGTGCTGTCGTCCGTCGTCGTTCCTCCACCGCCGAGCTTAGGGTTTCGTTTTCATTTTCTCTCTTCCTGAGTCTCTCTCTTCCTTTCAGCGTGTTTTTTTCAAAATCTTTTTTCTCTCTTCCTCACCTTCACGTGTCTGGCAACGTATTTTTTTCGTTTTTTTTACTGGCCCCGCCACTAAATGAGGGAGAGAGAGAGAAAGACCTTTCCCATATAAAAGGGTCATAGGAAATTCTATAAGCCCATAGCTGACGACCCTATTTCAATTAATGGGTTTAGCTTAGTGTATAAAACGAAATCATTATGATGAAGCGTCCAATACAAAAAGATGCAATACAATGAGATGAGAATCGGAAATAAAAATCGAAAGGGGAACGGAGGTGGACATCGAAGGTGAAAACCGGAGGTGTTGAGAGAAGCGTTGAGCGAGACGAGAACAGACGCACAACTTGGTTCAGTTACAACAAATTGAAAAAAAAACGGTTTACGAAGTAGAAAGTTTGTTCCTTTTTTTTGGGTAGTAGAAAGCTTGTTCCTAAAAGTAAATTGAAAATAAAATGGTTCTTTTCTTAACATAATTATTCTAATAGAATTTTATTATTAATAAAAATTCACCACATTCCCATAAAAGAATAAAATAAAACACCATAAACTAATTTTATAGCAAAGATAACACACATTAAGATAAGTGTTAAGTGAAATATTATCAATACAAGCTAAGATAACAGTTCTTTTGTTAAAACGTTAAATTTAGACTTTACATAATACTTGATAGAATAAGAGTTAATTTAGGGGTGTTATCTTTTTCCCTTTTTGTAATAGTGAATGGTAGTGCGTTCCTTGAATGAGAAAGATAATCCATTCAGACCACGAGAAGAAATCAAGAAATTCTTGGTCCTGATGTATCATATCTAAGTGCAATTGGTGCCTCAATGTACTTGGCTAAAAACACTCGACCTGACATAGCTTTTTCAGTAAACTTGTTAGCTAGATACAACAATGCCCCAACAAAGAGACATTGGAGTGGAGTTAGACATTTATTACGTTATCTTCGAGGAACACAAGACCTTGGATTATTCTATCAGTCGAAACCAAATGCGTCACTCATTGGATATGTAGATGCTGGCTACCTATCAGACCCACAAAAGGCTAAGTCTAAATCCGGATATCTATTGACTTATGGAGGTACTGCAATATCTTGGAACTCCACAAAGCAGACCTTGACCACTACATCATCAAATCATGCAGAACTAATTGCTCTTTATGAAGCTGGACGGGAATGTGTATGGCTAAGGTCAATGATCAAGAATATCCAAGAAGAGTGTGGAATGGAAACAATAACAACAAATCCAACTATCATCTACGAAGATAATACTGCATGTATCACCCAAGTAAGCGAAGGGTACATCAAAGGAGACAGAACTAAGCATTTATCACCAAAACTTTTCTTCACTCATGACCTCCAAAAGGAAGAGACGATAAACATCCAACAGATCCAATCATGTGAGAATCTTGCAGATTTATTTACCAAATCCCTTCCAGCAAAGAAATTTGAAGAATTGGTCCGAAAAATTGGAATGCGTCATCCTCGCGATATAAGCTAGATTCAGCGGGAGTATTATATGCGTTGCACTTTTTTTTTTTCCTTCAGTCAGGTTTTTATCCCACTGGGTTTTTCCTGACAAGGTTTTCAATGAGGCAGTTAATTTTAAGCATATAAGGATACATAGTATTTGTACTCCTTTTCCCTGGTTATGGATTTTTTTTTTCAACAAGGTTCTTATCGAGACAACTAATATCCTATTAAATATGGGCATTTAAGGGAAAGTGTTATGAAGTCAATAAATGATGCCATGTATTTAATGCATGGTAAATTTTTCCTAAGCCTATATACTAGGGTAATGTACATATGTTGACTTGAAGCATGTATCTTGTAGTATAAATATGACTCTTGTCATAAGTGGTAATACACAACTTTAAGAAAAAAGAATCACTTCTCTCTCATTTTCACTCCACAATCTTTCTGTTTCCTTTGTTTCACAACATTATCCATATTCCCCATGCATCTATTTTATACTCAAAGTGGCAAAGTGTACACGTAACTTAAACCAGAAAAAGCGTAAAACAGTTTAAGAGCATGTTTGGTTCAACTCTATTTTGTTTTGTTACCATTTTACCCCTCTCAAATATGCTCTAGAATATTTTTGAGATGTGCTCTAATCTAACAATTCGACTTGTGTGGACCTGGTTCACAGTAAAACTAGTGTACACCAAGCTCATACACGTAAATCGGGACACACACTACTATAATACACATAAACTTACTATATCACAAACATATACACTATATAAGATAGAAATGCACGATATCACAAACAAATACACTATAATAAAAGAAACACTATAGCTCTTGCAAACAAACACTATAGCACAAAGAGACACACTATACCACATACAAACACTCTATATTGAAACTGATAATATTATCTTAATCTTCTATAACAGGTTGAATTGTACAATCAACTATAATACACAAAAATGCGCTATATCACAAACAGTAACACTATATTAGAAAGAAATGCATTATATCACAAGCACAATATAGCACAAAGAAACACTATCACAAATAAACACATTACAACACAGATAGACACATTATATCACACACAAACATACTATATCGAAAGCGACAATATAATCTTAATCTTTTATAATGGGTTCAGTTGTACAATCAACTATATCACAAATACTGAAAAATAGAATAAGAACTTGAAGAGGGAGAAAATGAAATAGTTATGAAAGAAAAACTGAAAAAATAAAGAAAACCTAATAAGGAAGAAAAACAAAATTGTAAAAGTTCTAATCATTACAACCTATATAATATCTATAGGGTGCACACTAATTTAGTGTGCACCGGGTTCAGAGTTTTTTTTTTTACTAATCTAATCAGCGAGGAGCAAACTAGTTGTATCACTCGCTTCTTGGTTTTGCATTCTCATCTGCGCATAAAACTTCTGTATAAATCTCTCTGCTCTTTCATCAACTGACGATACGCCAAATTCACCGCTGCCTATCTCCAACATTTCCATCTCTTCCTCCTTGCAGCTTGTAATCCCATTTTTAACAGGAGGCAAAACCTCCATTGATGAGTAAACCTCCTCTCTTTCTTCAACACCAAATTTCCCTAAGCATGTACACATTACCAGCAATGAATGTAAATTTTTCCTGTTTTTCCTCTCTGTACTGTAGTACTGCTTCTTGCGCGGGAAAATAAGACGAGTACCCGAAGCCGAAAATCGGCACTCTCGGATAAACCCATAATTGTAGTGCCTATGAAACTTAAATTTGGCGATGATTCCTGATTTTTTCTTGAAGAATATCAGATTAAGTGAAATGGGTTTTCTCATTTTTGCTAGGCTAATTGGTATCTTCATAAAGCTTGATGAGACTTTTTCAAGAACTGATGATTTTGTTGGCATTTTTTCCTTTTGGGTTTTGGGGATTGTGACACTCTTACCTTAGGGAAAAGATGGATCAGAAGATAAATTGATTATATTGAGGTTTTATGCGTGATATATATACATACGGTCTTCTGAAAAAAAAAAAAAAACAACAATACATACGGTACGCATAAGTTATTATTGACTTAAAGGTTGAATCTGTAAAGCAAGGAAATCAGAAAGAGGTGGTAGGGTGCCAAGCTGGAAAAGGTGGGGTGGTCGGTTAGGTCTTTCGAATTACTTCCTGGGCTTGTGCAACTAGCCGTTATAAGCACCAGGTTGGCTCTCTAGCTTGTTTGCTTTTCGCGTTATGAGATCCATCCACAATTTTATACGAGAGCTATCACATGAATTTGCCACTAACTAACGCTAATTAATATTACACATGTTTTTTAAGTTATAACAAATGTCTTTTAGCACAATTTTAGGGAAAGAGGAGAGAGAAAGTAAGATATGACCTAATTATTCATATTTTTTTATATGTCGGGTAGGTAAAGTAAGAATAAAATGGTCAAATTGCTCCAAAACATTTACTAAGAAAAGAAATGTTTCATCTAAATAAAAACACGTATAAATGAAAATTGTTGCAACAAAAAAAAAAAAACAGATGAAGTACGAGTACTAGGTAATAAGAATAAGATGCTATGTTTTTATGATTGATACCTCCTATTCGAAATGATGATAACTGGTAGGTATTATATTAGTTGTTTAACAAATTTTATATGAGATTAACTCTATTATACTCCCTCCGTCCCATAATATAGTGCTTGTTTCTTTTTTACACAGTCTCCAAGATGTAACTTTGACCTTTAATATCTTCAATTCCGTATTAATAAAAAATATAAAAAGTTGATATTATGAAACTACACATTGAGACGAATCTAACAAGACCCTACATGAATATGTATTTTTATATATACAAATGAGAATATTTGGTCAAAGATTTTAAAGTTTGACCCACCAAAAATGAAGTAGCACTATATTATGGGACGGAGGGAGTATAATCTAAGTAGAGTTATGATTTTCCCCTATAAAATTACTTTTCCACCCTTTACGTATTAAAAAAATGCTCATTTTAAAATATCCAATTACTTCTTGATTTACAATTATGTGTAATAAAAAAGTTAGGATGTCTGACTTATAGTAAGATGTTATATATGCATAAAACCTTTTCCACAAAAATATGCTTAAAAGTTGAAATTTTCGATTGAAAAATTAAACTGATATGAATAAAGCAATTCCAAATAATTACAAATTAAGAACTTACAAAGTTAATTTCTTTCTACCTAAATTTACAATTGCAATTACAATTTCAAAGAACATACATTAACAATCCATAAATACACCAAGAAAAATAAGAATAGTCTCATCATTTTAATTTTTTGGCTTTTATAATCATCGTATGTGCCAATTATGATAATTTATCATTTTATTTATGTAAAGGTTCTTAGTACTCTTTTGTGTCAGTTGGGATAATCCATCTCATTATTTTATTTTTATATAGATATATGTCATGAATATTTGATATATTATTGAAAATATGTTCGTAATTCAAATAAATTAAATAAATAGGCTTATACCATATGTTATGACAGACATGAGAAAGAACAAATATCGAATGCAAAACAAAGAGAAATCACACATAGATTTAACGTGGTTCACCAACGGAGTGTTGGCTACGTACATGGGGGAGAGAGAGAGAGTTTTATTGATGTGGATGAATTCCAGAAGTACAGATGTGTTTATGACCTAATCGTCATATTAACAAAATAGGTTTAATAACACTAATATAACACAATTCAGAATCGCTAACGCGTCCCGCAAAACCGCGAATCGCGGTATGCTTGCGGCATTGTGCCGTGACATGAGGAATCCTTCCGCGACTCGCCCTTTTGAAGATAACCCGATTCAATACACTTCGCTACAAATCTCCACCTTGACTTGAATCATCCCACAATGAACCAGCAACCAGCAGATAACAAATGCGTTGAACATAACGCCCAGATTCTCCATACAACCAGATTTGTCCCGAAAGACAACCAGAACTAGATTTGTCCCTTATGGGCACCATATTAGCCCCTAAGGGCCTCAGACTTGCCCTCAAATGGCAAATAACAATCACGAACATTGAGCAAGTTTAAACAATGTTGAAACTTACTCTTGTCTCACTCCTCATAAAATGATATCTCACATTATTGTGCTTAGTCCTCTCATGATGGACATGATCCTTGGCTAAGCATATTGCACTAGACTGTCACAATACACAATTGCCTGATCGTGATGTAAACCCAGATCACTAACTAGCCCTTTTAACCATATTCCCTTTGTAGCAACTTATGTGAACGCCATGTACTCTACTTCAGTAGTAAACAAAGTAATTTTAGCCTGCAAAGTTGCCTTCCAACTAACAACGGAACCACCAAGAGTAAATAGATAACCAGTCATAGATCAGACCTTCTACTGTCAACATCTCCAGCATAATTAGAATCAGAATAACCAGTAAGTAAACACTGAGTATCATTCCCATAAATGAGACCAACATCAGATGTACCTCTAAGGTAATAGAAAATCCTCTTCACAGCTTGCTAGTCCCCTTCCTAGGTTGCCCCATGAACCTACTAAAAACATTAACAACATGTGCAAGATTCGATCTAGTGTAGACCACAACATACATCAAACTTTTAACTGCACTAACATATGGGACTCGAGACATATAATCCTTCTCAGCATCAAACTGGGGTTCAAAAAAGAAGATAAATGTATATTTGCAAATAAGAGTATCTATAGGTTTAGCTGATGCCATACCAAACCTTGACTATATATTTTACCAATTGTCTATATTTTTCGTACGTCGGGTAGGAAAAGTGAGAATAAAATGGTCAAATTGCTGCAAACCCTTTACTAAGAAAAGAAATGTTGCATCTAAATTAAAACACATGTAAATAAAAATTGTTGCAACAAAAAAAAAAAACAAAGGAAGTAGGAGTACTAGGTAATAAGAATAAGATACTCTGTTTTTATGATTGATACTCATATTTGAAATGATGATAACTGATTAGGTATTATATTAGTTGTTTAACTAATTTTATATGAGATTGTCTCTATTATATAATCAAAGGGGAGCTATGGTGTCCCCCTATAAAATTAATTTTCCACCCTTCACTTGTCAAAAAAATGCTTATTTTAAAATATTCAATTACTTCTTGATTTACAATTATGTGTAATAAAAAAGTAAAGATGTATGACTTATAGTAAGATGTTATATATGCATAAAACCTTTTCGAGAAAATTATGCTTAAAAACAGAAATTTTCGATTGAAAATTAAGCTGATATAACTAAGCAATTCCACCTTTTAAAAAAAAAACTAAAGCAATTTCAAACCGTAGACACATAACTGTGTCTCCTCATTTGGTACCCGGATGACCAATATCCTGGTCCAATTGGTTTGGATCGAGGAAAGAATAAAGAACGAGTCTAAAATATAATATTTTAAGCCCAAATCTATTTTCTAACTCTTTTTATTAATCCATTATCGAACACCCTTTTATAAATAATTTTATAAAAGCCTACTTCCTTAAACATTTTAAAATAACTTTTTAAAAGTCCATCTCGAAAACCTTTTATAAATAGTTTTATGAAAGCCTAATTTTATGAAACCCCTTTTCTAGCCCAATTTCATTAATAGAATTAATTATTTATATCGATTAGTTTTATTAATAAAAATATCTTTTATAAAAATAAGCTTTCCCAGAAGTGTTTTCTAAAATCTTTGATGATAAAAATCTTTTAGAAACCTACTAACTATTTTCTAATATCTTTTAGAGACCTATTATCTTTCAAAAATCTATTGCAACTCAACTACCTAAATCTACCTCCATCATAATTCCACACGGGAGAAATCACAACAAAAACTCTATCGCTATTTGCCGCCCGTATTTACTAAAAATCACCCGTATTTTTCTCTTTATATTCCTCCCTTGCCCCTGCCCTTTCATTCCACTCTTACACTCTCACTTCTCATCCACTATCACTCACTCTTACTTTGTGACCAATTTCTCACTTGCCCGAGGACCACCACCACCGGCGGCCAACTTGAGCACCACCACCATTACCTGTGCCTACTTGAACACCACCACCACCTGGGCCCACTTGAACACCACCACCATCGGGGGCCAACTTTAGCACCACTACCACCGGGAGCCAAATTGACCACCACTACCACCAGGAGCCAACTTGAGCATCACCACCACTGGCGGCAAACCTCACCATCACCGGAGGCACCACCACCGGAGCATCACAAATTTTTGGTTTCCTCCATGGAGGAAACCAAAAAAACACTTTGTTACCATGGTAACGAACTGATTTTCCGTTTCCTCCATGGAGGAAAGGAAGATCTGTTTTATTTCCTCCATGGAGGAAACGAAATTTCATTTCGTTATCATTGGTTACCATGGTAACAAAGTATTTTTTCCGTTTCCATCTTTTCAATTTTTTGAATTTCGAATGTTATGCGCCTGTTGTTACGTGTGCTTTTTTATTTTCGAATTTTGTTACGTGTTTTTTTTTTAATTTCGAATGTTTAGTGATATTAATATGGTAATTAGTATGTTAGATGTGATTATAATAATTTGTAACATAATACTATTTTCCAACAAAAATGTTGATAACATCTTATAATTTGTAATTATATTCATTAAATATAGTATGTTAATAATTTGTAATTATATTAATTAGATGTAGTATGATAATAATTCATTGAATGTAGTATGTTAATAATTCATTAAATGTAGTATGTTAATAAAAGTTTTTCTGATTTTTGTTGTGAAAATATATTAATGTTGTATAAGCTCAAATGAATATGTTTGCATACTGTTTGAATTAATTATAATCGACATGCAAAAATTTAGTTAATGATCATTACATGTTCAAATGTTATAGATTTATTTGCTGGATTTTGGGGTTAATTAGGTAGATTATAATCACATTTTTGATAATGAAACGATTTGGGGTGAGAAGAAGGAAGTACAAGCTTGGGTTAAATCTAGGGCACTTGAAATTGGGTTTGTGATGGTAATTTCGTCAAATCATAGACTCGAATCTAGTGGTCGAGAGTATGTGTATATGAGAATTAACTAGGGTGAAAGATATCAGGGTGAAGGCAGGGATCTTAGCGTAGCAAAACGTGTAGCTACGAAAACAAAAGCATGTGGATGTAGAGCGAGAATAAGATAATGTTTTTGGATTACCCTGATCGAACGGGATGGGTGATCAAAGCAGATCCAGGGGTAAGTCGCATGCATAATCACGAGTTTATTCACTACCGTGATGGCCACCGACCCGTTAGCGGTCTTAGTCCTGTGGCAAAGGTTTTTGCTCGTGATATGATTAAGTCGCATGTTAGGCCTGCTAGTAACATGAAAGGCATTAAGAGAAATTTCCTGATGATCATCCAAATATGAGACACTTTGTACAACCTCAAGTAAAAGGATAGAAGGGAAGCAATGGATGGTAGAGACATGATGTAGCAATTCCTACACCTTGCTCTAGAGCACAACCACATTTATTGGATACGGCTAGACGAGGAGACAAATGTGATGACACATGCGTTCATGATGCACACCCTCGATCCGCAGATACCCTCCCTACTTATCCGCATGTTGTTGGTATGGATGCAACATACAAAAACAACAAGTATAACATGCCTTTCTGGAGCTCATTGGGATGGCACCTTGTAACAAGAACTTTTTGGTTAGTTATGCTCTGATAACCAACGAACAGCTGATAGTTACAATTGGATGTTGGACAAGTTTAGGTTGCTTATCGGGGTGAATGTTGTCCCTGTTACACTCATAACTGACCGTGATTTGGGACTTATGAAAGTGGTACGGGAAGTGTTCCCTAACTCTACACATTTGTTATGTAGATGCCATATCAACAAAGTTGTGCAGAGTAGAGTCAATGTCATCATGGGAAACCCCGATGCTGGGCCGAGATTCTTGAAAAGAAGTTGGTATCGGATAATTGACTCCACCTCCTAGATGAGTTATTTAGCGACCGTTGAAAACATGAGATATGTTTACAGACAGTGGTCGAGAATCATCGAATATGTTGAAACCACTTGGCTTGTGTACAAAGAGAAGTTTGTTCGGGCATGGACAAAGAATGTTTTTCATATTTTCGGGAATGCGTGCACTAGCCCAGATGAGAGTGCACACTCAGCTCCGAAATCTTGGGTTTATAGTAGTACAGGTGCATTGGACACCATATTTTCTATTTCTCATAGCGAGATAGAAAATCAAGTGAAAAAAGTAGAGAATAACCTGGAGGAGAGTCGGCACCGGCATGGGATCGTGTACAAGAATGCGGCTTTGCATATGTTAAATGGTCGAGTTTCGCATTACTGTTTTGAGCTTTTATGGTCGATGAGGTCTATCAGCGTTGTGGTTGCTCGTTGAGAACCACACATGGCATTCCTTGTGCATGCATCATACGCAGACGCTTGGAGGCGAAGCAGGGTCTGTACCTGATAGACTTACATCCTTATTGGACTACTTTGATCCTTAGTGATGGGGTACAAGATTCTCAGTACTTCCTAGAGTTAGTTGACTAGGTTCAAAATAGTGATCCTGCCATCTTGCGTAGTGCTACACGGGTTTTAGAGGATCATCTGCGTAATCCCGGTTGTTCAGCTTTTGAGCCTGATGTCATTGAGAACCCTAAAGGAAGACCACGAAAGAACCATACAAGTATGAAGCGCAACAAGAGTGTTTTTGAGTACACATCTCATGGGTCGTCAAGGAGAGGTAGCAGATATGTAGGTTCAGTTATGAGCATGTCAACTTCTACAGGTAATATGTTTGTTTATTATATGTATTTATTATTATAATATTAATCCTTATGTAATTATAATATTAACAATATAATTTGATTGTTGTAGGTCAATAAAGCGTGAATAATGATGATGGTTCTAGTGGTTTTTCATTTCACAAGTATGTTTTGAGGATTATTAGTCAGTACATTGTTAGATGGACACATGTCAAGGCAGACGGAAACTGTGGATTTAGATATGTTGCAGAAGCTTTTTTGAGTGGGGAAAAACATTGGGGTTTTGTTCGCACTAGTGTGGCAATTGAGATTGCTGCTCATCGAGAAGTTTACAAAGATATATACGATGTTCAGATTGATGCAGCAATAAAGCGCATTACCTGGAAAGGAGGAGCGTGTACTGAGGTGCATTGAATGGTATGTGCGCAAGACTTGTTTCTATTGCTCAGATTTTCAACGACGTAGTCATTTTGGTTGGATTGGGGGTAGAGGGGAGCCTTTATCCCTGTGTCACTGTACTTCCATGTGAATCTCGATCAGCTGAACCGTCCCGACATGGGAACTAGTAATTGCACATTTTGGTAGTTTTCATCATTATATCAGATTAGGTTGGCACCCGGATCACCCATACCACCAATCCATAACTTATGACATAACATGCACTTTGATGATAGTGTTGATGGATGGGATAAGTTGTATGATGTGAGACGCACTTTGTGGGACCATTTACTCACTACCTACTGTATTTTATTTTTGTCGTATATTATAGTTTGTAACTTTGTGACTTATTTGGTGTAATGATTAATATAATGATATTCATATTTTTAACTTGAACCCAGAGAAAACATCTCTGTAATCTTTTGTTAATATTCTATAACATTATAAATAAGATTATTTTTGAGTTTGAACTTAAGATTTTCTTATGATTTACTTAAGATTATTCTATAGCATTCATAACTTAAGATTTACTTTGGAGAATAAAGATTCACATGATAATCAGAACATCAAATCAAATCACACCATCAAAACTACATAAAAGTCTCAATGTTAGCATAAATAGTACATCAACCAAACAAATTTATCTAAAGTAGTACATCAACCAAACATCAAATCATACCATCAAAACTACATCAGCAAAACAACTCATCAAAACTACTCAATGGAACCACCATCATCATCATGAGTGTCCCAAGCACAGTCTAACCGCAATGTCCGATTCCAATCTTGAGCCATCTGGTCCATCATCTCATAACAATAATAATGTCGGGCCATCCACTGCAAAATATGACTTAATAAGTTAGTTATGTTAGGTAACAATAATAATTAACAACAAAATCCTCAATATATATATAATCGAAATGCATACATAGTGTGTGTTTGTAGTGTTGGGTCGGGCCAGATCCATAGTGTCCTGAGCGAGAAGGATCGGATAAGAATATGTAAAATACCAGTCCATGTAGTCCGATGAACAATCTCCTAGACAACCAGCACGTCTCAAACCCGAAACATTGAGAATGCTTAAAGATCGACTGAAACACTGTCATGATGACTCGTGTCCTGTTATGTTGAACTCAACCTCATACCTCTTCGTGTTTGTCGGTCTGTATGCAAAGTTGGGTTCAAGAATCGAAGAAGGAATATCCTGGACATAAGCCAACTGTCGTAGTACACGGTCTGGGTTGTACTCCTTTTGTGTGGGGTCCACTATTTTCCTATCCTTAATTAAAATCAAACTTAGGCAACTAAAATTTAGCCAAATCAGTTTTTATTATTGAAAAACATAGTGCCTTACTAAAAGACAACATGCTCTATATGTGTAAATTAACATATAAAGGGGAATAATAAGGACAATAGAGGTTGTGATAGGTACAGTTGTGGTAACCCCTAAAGCATCTTTTGTGAGAATAATACTTCCTCAAAAAGTAGTAGCAGCACCCCCACATTCTACTACCTTAAGAAAAAAACACCTAAGTACCTAAAATTTTAGTTAACGAACTCATCAAGTATAAATTGACGAAAGTAATATGCTTTCAAAAGGAAATTGAAGATTGCAGTGGGGCTAGGAAAGAGAGAAAAAACATAAATTTCGGTTAATTTATGATACATTAGGTGATAGACATGTTTATTCTCTATCCCGTTTTGATTTATCCGTTAATTGAGGTAGACTAATCTCATTTCGTTTTTGGTCGAGTGGAGTTGATAAAAGACAAAAGTAGTGAGACCAAACATAATAGTGAGTGCATGGTGTCAAAACAAGGTCGCATTGTATCGTAGCGCTAAGCATCTAGCAATACCCAACAATACAAAGTCCAAAATCAAGAAAGTAGAGCTAAGTATCTCAGAATTTCAAACCATACTACATATACCAATATATGATCGATTCTATAAGCTATGAAATACTTCGCCATCTAAGACAAGGGAAATAAAACAGAAAGAACATTTGATTTAACATAAAATCCACACATAATTGGAGAAGCTAATGAGTACATTATTAATACAGGGAAGTCTCTTAAACCTAAGTCAATCGAGCACTCCACCATCCATTGTAGTGGGACTGTCTTTTGAGACAAGTTTCTCAAGCTGCAGAAACAAAAACCTTCTGTTAATATATTACTCACAATCAGATAGTTACTTTAATTAAAAGTGTAAACAGGCCTCTCCATCACTCTTCATACATGCCTACAAGCCAGCATCTTGTTTAAAGGTTGAAATAGAAACAAACAATCAGAAAGCAAAAACTTGTTTACCTTCTCTTCAGAAAAATGGGAAAACGACCCCACTTCAGAAATGTTTAGCCTTGGCCAGGAAAACACTACTTTAATACTTCATGCCGTTTACATCATAATTATCCACTCATAAACTGATTTAAGTATTAAACTGAACTGGATAATCGGACAGAATGCGACAATTGCATAAAATGAAATCCTAAGCAGGCACACTACTTGCTCAATCAAACAAGAATAATTATGTAAAGATAACAGACAAGAAAAAATCATAAAGAACACGCATGTGAAAACACGGGAACTAGGAGAAAAACAACCAATAATGCACTAGCACTTTCAAACGAAGTATGTGAGACAAATACAAGGCTATCCAGATCTATCTATAATCTCACAGAGTCACATATGTAAGCCCCAACGTGTTAAACTCTCATAAACACCACACACAACAACATACATGACCCTAAAAAAACATATACGGACATAAATCCAAAACATTAAACAAAAAAAAAAATATCAACATAAAAAACTAAAAATAAAAACAGATTGAACAATTTCATAACAAATATAGGGCACAATTCTCACAAAGAAATTTCAATCAAACAGCGAAAAGAAAATAAAAATCAGAGCATAATTCTAAACCCTAAAAAAACGAAAAAAGGTTTGTAATCGCATCTAACTATCATTCTAAACCCTAGAAAAATGAAAAAAAGATTTGTAATCACAACTAAAATAAAAAACGAGTGAAAACAACTGACTGATGGCAGAAAAAAAAACGAAATCGCATTAATTGAAATCGCCTCACTAAGTTGTTGGTCTTCGCTAATGGCGTTGCGTTGCTGGTGAAGAGATGAGGAAATGAAGAGAGAGATGACGGTGCTGGTGGCGTTTCTGGTGAAAAGAGGATGAGATGAAGAGAGAGATGACGTTGCTGGTGGCGTTGCGGTGAAGAGAAGAGGAGAGGTTGAGTTTCGCTATTTGATGAGGAGAGAGAGTGAGAAGAGAGGTGTATGGTAAGTGAAGTGAGAGAGGAGAGGTTGGGCTGTAACTCTTGGGTTGTAACTTGTGGGCCGTTCTTTTTGGGCCGTTTTAAGGGAGAAATTTGATGTGGTCCTAGAAACCGCATCAGATTATGAAAAAACAGCATCAGTTTTTTTATTCTGATGCGGTCCACTAGAGGACCACATCAGATTTTCCTCCCAACTTTCCTTCTCATTTTTTTTATTGATTTTCTGATGCAGTTTTGTAAAAACCGCATCTGTTACTAAGTGACAGATGAGGTTTTTTCCACTAGTGCTAAAATCATCAGAATTTTGTTTATCTTTAGGAGTCTAAATCCATTAGAATTATGTCCATCATTGGGAGTCTAAACCCATTAGAAATCCATTCCTTCTAGGAGTCCACGTCCACTAGAGTTTCATTCATTTTAAGAGTCCAGGTCCACTATAGTTTCATTCATTTTAGGAGTTTAGATCCACTAGAGTTTCATCCATGCTAGGAGTCTAGCATCCTTGAAAGTTCATCAAATATAGGATTCTAACGTCATTAGAAGTTTACAAGCCTAGGTTTTTGAAGTCATTAGAATGTTTATAACCATTAGGACTGCATTCACACTAGAATTCCCTTGCATAGCATTTTCCATCACTCACACACTTCATGCATAACTAGAGTTATTAGGCATTTATGAGTCTCATTGCATCCATACTCTTCATTTCATCTCATGCATTCCGCATTTAGTATTCCTGAACTACAAGCGATTTGATTCCCTCTTTTGGGATATGTAGGCAGCCTTTACAGGTTCGAACGCATAGATCGAGTCATATATGCATACATTCATTAGGTCTAAGTACATCCAAAAGAGTAATACATACATGCATTAGGTCTTGGTGCATCCAAAAAAATCCACAAAAAAACCATCATTCATTTAGGATATTCAGAGTTTTTCCTAAAAGCTCAATTTTTTTTAACTAACATACATTATTTCATTACATTTCTCTCTCTCCATCATCAGACCATTTCTAATCTCCCGTTGGATGATCCATTACAGGAAATATACAATATGTCAAACACACTTCAAGAACAAGTTGATGAGTTGAAGGGTATACTGGTAGATCTTATAGCACGTCAGAGTAGAGGCACACTACCATGTTATTCAAGAGAATCGTAATGCAAATTACAAGACACCAGATGGTTTTGATACAATGGTAGCTGACCCACAAAGGATAAATGAACTTAATAATATCATACCACATAGCTCAATTTTAAGGCCTTCGATTAAGTCCGACTTCATTGTTACTCCGATTGCAATACCATCTAAGCACCGTCATGTCGTTGTCTCACATGGACCTACATTTAATACCATCATGCCCCATAAGAAACCACAAAGAAAGTATACCTTGCTATATACATGAGTTATGAGGTTATTTTTGACCGCCTTCATGCTAGAGGTGCATTTTCCCTGTAGGGCCTACACTAGAACCACCTATTAACAAGAAGTCCATAAAGTGGAATCCAAATTCATATTTCAAGTATCATCAAGGTAAAGGACACTTAATGTTTGAAGTTGGCTCCTTAAGAACCTCATACATGACATGATCGATGATGGGAGGATTCCAATCTCTCATACTACGAAAATGTCCCAGATTTAAGGTCGCTTGTCACGTGCAACGTGGGAGGCTAGACCTATGATTTCATTTTTTGTTTCATCTATCTTATTTTTCCCAGTCTGATATAGGATTTCCCTTTTTATTGCATGTACTCATGATTTTCAGTTAATCAATGAGTATTTCTTTTCTAACCTTGCACTAATGTCCATCAATGGAAATCACGATTGTCGCCTTGAATAAAATTAATTTCTAATTCTCAGGACTATTATAATAAAGCTAATGAAAAACTAGAAAATATAAAAGAGGCGTTCCTTCCATCACTACAACTATTCCTCTATTTCAACCTAAATACATAACATCCCTCCCCCTTTAACCTACCTCATGGGAAGTACATTGACAAGAAATTCAATATAAAGGATAAGTTTAAAAAAAAAAGAGCAACAAGAAAAATCAAAGCAAAAAAAAGAAGCAAAAAAAAGAAGAAAAAAAAAGAAAAAATGGTACAAAGAAAGTGCAAAATATATATGAAAAAAATTTGTTGCAAATAAGCCTATCAATAGCTTTGTCAAAGGCATTTCCTTCAAAACATTTAAGATTTAACCCAAAACTTTAACCAATTGGCCATGACCTCCAACCAAAAACCATTATTAGTCAAATCTTACCTCTATAATAAACATTCGCTCAAGAAACCATGCATATCACATCCCAATAAGCCATAAAAGACAAACCAAACCCGCTAGGTCGAAAACCCTTAAGGGTGACTTAGGAAAAAGTCAGGGCATCTTCTCATTCATCAGCCTGAACTACGACTGGTCTGATTCTGCTAAAGATATGTAGGAAACCTCACCTTGAGTTTTGACCGTTTCAAACCAAACCAAACCTACATCATTATATACCCTTGCCAATGACCTCTTCCAAATCGATGCTTAATTCATTGCAAATGGCTCCAAAGCAAAATGCTTTACCACCATTAGAATGCTAATAGCTACGACTGTCCTGTTTCCATCATGGATACGCAGACAACCTCTTTTGAGGCCCGATCATTTTAATTCGCAACATATTTTTAAGGCTCACCTAGGCCCATGAGAAAAGCGCAATCGCCCAAAAATCATGAATTTTTAATGCTTATCCCTACCCTTAGAATTAGACTGGGATTTGAACCTGCATCATTAGCCTACCTTATTGCATATGTCTCATTATGGATCCTTCCTCTTCTAATTCTTATCCCTTGTCGTTTTCTCACCCACATTATCGCTTCTAAGCCAACCTTAGCATAACCTTTCAACACTAATCGCTATGACGACGCCTCATCTTTCGAGTGTTTCTTTCTTTGGCCTTTCTTGTCTTTTTCACCTTAGGAACCCTATATGAAAGTTTTGGTCAAAACTTCCACTAAACGTGATGAGATATTTTATTGGGAGCTTCATCACTGGTCCATCCAGAAAATTATAGGCTCCAAGTTCACACCTATTGTAATAAGGACTTCATTACGAGTCCATGAACGACATCTTATCTTGGGTTTTAAAGCCCACACTGATACAAGATTGAAACTACTTTATGGGCTCTTTTAGGCCATTGGCTTAAAACTCAAAGCATATACAACTTTAGCGCTACAAAAGCTCGTTCTACAACATATTTCAAATCCAACGTCATCCATTAATTGAATGAATCATCCTTGGGTGCTTCCCATTTCTCCTGTTTCATAGGCTCCATGTGTAACTTGATGATATTATGGTTTTATATAGAGTTATCTCCCCTAATTATGTGCTAAAAGTTGTGCTTATGGTGCTCTTAGGAGCCATTTGGTACTAACTCTCTCCATCTAGTTGTGGTTTGCTATTTTGTATTGAATTGTAGGTTTTGGAAGCTATTACCTACTTTACATGATTGCACAGTGGATAAGAGAGGTTGGATGCCGAGTTTCTAGCTCCCGAGGATGACTTTGAGCAAAGAAGAATAAGAAACGAAGATTAGATTGACCGGCCCGACAGGATCGGGCGGCCCAGCCCGATCGGGCGAGAAAACAGTTCTCATATTTCTGCTGCGGGCCCGATCGGGCGTTTTATGCCCTGTCGTAATTCGGTCTTCAGCCCGATCGGGCGACCTGGCCCGACGTCGGGCGCACTTCCAGCCACTTCTGCCTGCCATGTTATCAGACCGCCCGATGGCATCGGGCGGGTCAGCCCGATCACATCGGGCAACTGATGGTTTTTGCCTTTTTCTTCGCTTTGGAGCCCGATCACATCGGGCGACTTTGGCCCGATCGGGCGGCTGACGAGACGCGGGTTTTTAATGATTACGGGCCCTTCTTTCGAGATTTTCTTCTATTGTTTTAGGGCTTGTATAAATAGAAAAATCAGAATTATTAACTCCTATCTAGTTTTTATTATTAGTTTTCTCTATAGAGTGTTTCAAGAACCTTAATTTATTGCTTTGTGATTTCAATTCATGATCAAACCTTTTGCTTATTCATAGTTCAATATAATTCGGTAATCTTTCTTCTTTACTTGTTATTTCTTCCATTGTTAATTATATTATTTTCTTAGTTATTTGCCATGTTTCAAAGTATGAGTTTTTATATGATTCTTGTTATTTTTTCATGATTATGAGTGAGTAGTTCTATATCTAGAATTGTGGAGATCTATGTATGCAATGAGGGATTGATAGATTAGTTTGATTATCTGGTATTTCAATTGTTTCCTTTGATTGATTCTTCATGCTAGGATTATAAGTTAGGCCTCATTTATATTTCTACTGTTGCAATACTGAATCTACTTCGAGAGGAGAGATACCGTATAGGCTTTCAATTATTAGGCAAAGTGACCCTTGACTATGCGAGAGCGGCTGGGTGATCTTTGAGGGAGGTAATGTTCGAGAGAAATTACATGTGCCCTAGACAGTTGACTTACTAGGTGGTTATCATTTATCCCTGATTTCCCGAATTGTATGCATAGTGATCCATGATTCTAGTACTTTATTGATATATTTACACCCTCATATTTAATTCTGCTATCTGTTTAGTTTAGTAACACAACCATTCATCTGATTTCGTTAGTATAATATTAGAGTTCAGATACGATAGTATAACTTCTCCCTGTGGATTCGATCCTGACTTCCCTGACTACTAGTTAGTGGATCTTAGGTTATTTTTGATTAGGTGATACGACTTTAGCCTGTCACTTGATCAGGACTTCATTACGAGTCCATACAAAAGATTATGGGCACCATACCCATACGAAATCCTAACCGTTTTACGGGATCACTTAGACTTGTAACAATTATAACACATATTGAATCAAGCATAACTTACATGGATCATCCTTGGGGTATTTCCATTCCTCTTTCAATAACAGTTTTCTAAACGAAAATATGAGCTTCTAATGGAACGATCAAAGCATATCATCTGCATGTCATATCATCTGCATGTCATACCTGTGCATTAGTGTCATACCTCTACATTTTCATTAAAAATCTGCATCGCCCAGACACTGTGTCAAGCTTTGCGTCCTTCGTCCTTAGCCATAGGATTCTAGCATCAATCATCGAGTCACACATACATACATACACACACAGATGCACACACGATAGCACCTTTAAGTCTAAAGTATAAGAGTTCACTCTTTATAGGTCAAGTCATGTCCTATCCAGACACTAGCACCCACATCACGGGCCACATGCATGTCCCCTAATTCTTTATATGTATATTTGTGTTCATTGTATTTACAGGTACCGAGCTTTGATAAACTCTATACAAGTTATAGCGGAAGACAAGCGTTATAGACATGGTGCGTCCAACGCACCGATAAATTTGTGCCACATGCAACAAATTACGTCCAGCGCACCGACAAAACTGTGCCACACGCGACAAATTAACGAATTTTCATATCCGCGACAAAAATACAATTTTGCCATTTTTCCAATATACGATACTCTATGTTTATGCTAAAATTTATCACTTATGATGAAATTGAAGTTTGTGGGACGTGTCAACCAGATGCTGTTAAAGTCGATGCGATAAAAGAATGCAAAGGGGAGTCAAAGGGGATGAACACACAAAAGTGGTGACGCGGAAAACCCCAATGAAGATGGGTAAAAAACCGCGGGTGGTAAGAGATCCACCAAACTAATATAGTTCACTATCTTTCTTCGCGACTGATCGTCGTTTACAAGAATGTCTAGTTCACTCTAATGTCTTGTTTCCAATATTAGGTAAAAAACATGTCATTGACATCTCTCTCCCTTTTATATGCCTTCTTCTTTCTTTGGCTTTTTCCCCTAACGAATACAAAAATAAATTCACTAATTATTACATTAATCTCTATGCTTGAATCATGGAGAGTCTCCTAGCTCACGCTCCTGCGTCTTTAATGTTGCCCTCTCTAACGGCTGAATTTATGGCTTATAATGCTCTTGCCTTTTTTGGCCTGACCGTTATCATTCAATGCACTGCTCTTAATTGTACATCCTCCGCTATGTCTTTGGTTTGCATCTTCTGTGTCTTTACGTCAGATGATACTACGTCATTGAATCATCTCATCGTCGCGTCAATGTCATCCTGTCAGAAAATTTAGCCATAACAGTTTGCCCCCAATTGTTAAATTGGGGTGGCACAAAGCCCATGAAACAATTGTTAAAAAATCAACAAATCAAATGAAAATATACACAAGTCATTAAGATATCACAAATCGCAAGAAATATCGCCCTTGCAATTTAAAGAAAGAAGATTTCCAAAGAGACGCATGGAGGAAAGGAGATCTGTTTTGAGCGGTTATCTTTGGTAGTCCAAGGGTCTCAAAATACAAAAGGTAGTTTTATTTTTAAATAGCCGTTTTAATTATAATCGTTAGCACGATTGTCATGATTGCTCACTCTTGGTATAAATAACTTAAGCGGCTGAGAAGATCATAACTTTTACTCTCACTTCATCAAATCTTTCTCTCTCTTTAAGTAAGGCAACTTCCATAACTTCCTTTACTCTCTCCTTCGGCAAATCGATTGACACCAGGTAATTTCGCACTTTTTCGCTCATTTTTTTCCTTTGATTTGCTCTATTTTCTCTTCCTCTCCTCACACGCTCTCATGGCGCCCAGTAGACGCAGCATTAGGACTTTTGTGAAAAACCAAGAGAAATCGAAAGGGAAAGAAAAAGCTGTAGAACTAAGGGTAGAAAATGAGGACGAACTGTCAACAATGTTAGAAGATGACCTTTTAAGGTTTCTAGACTTAGGAAATTTGCCTGAAAGTATTGTCATTAGAAATGCTGAACCTGACGAACCCCCAGAATCGTGTCCCCAAAAATGGGTAGTGCTCTATGAATACCCTTTCAAAATAGGTCTTAGGCTTCCCTTCACCCCTTTCACTAGGGGAAAAAACAGAAAGGGCTGCGCAGGAAGGGCTGCGCTTTTTTAAAAAGCGCAGCCCTACTAAGTGAAGGGTTGCGCTTTTTAAAAAAGCGCAGCCCTTGTGCTATGTAGGGCTGCGCTTTTTTTAAAAAAGCGCAGCCCTTCCTAAAAAAATTTGAAATAAAAAAGTTCGCGGGCTTCAAATATTAAGCGGGATTCGTCAAATATATCCCTCATTCTTCTCTCTCCTCTCTCACGTCCCTCATTATTCCTTTTCCTCCTTCTCTCACGTCCCTCCTCCCTCTCCTCCTTCTCTCTCATCCTCTCTTCTCTCTCGTCCTCTCTTCTCTCTAAAGAACTCCCAGAAACGTTGCGACAAAAACGCTGAAATGATTTGCACTAATCATGCCGACGGAGTCCGATTGCCTATCGTGATACATTTTCGGAAGCGGAACGGGCCAACGAGTCAAACTAACATTCGCTGTGACGTTTAGGCTTTTTAAGCCATCCGAGTTCGTTTAAGCCTCCAAATAGGCATTTTAAGTTTTTCCGAATTTTTTTTTCCTTAATTATGTATTAGGGTTTTGTTTTATGTATTTAAACATTATTACGTTAATGTTTGGAGGTTGTTCTTGTATTTTCAGATCTATAATGTTCTTGTATACTTCTCTTTGTTTGATTAATGTTCTTGTATACTTCTCTTTGTTTTGATTAATTGTTCTTGTATACTTCTCTTTGTTTTGATTAATGTTCTTACATTTTCATCTTTGTTTTGATTAATGTTCTTGTATTTTCAGATCTATAATTTCTTCTCTTCTGTATATTAGTTTTTGTTCCTTTTTTTCATTTTTGTTTCGTTCTTTTTTTTTTGTTTTGGGTTTAGTATTTTCGTTTCGTTTCTCTTCTCTTCTGTTTAATTTCTGAAAATGTGAGATTATGAGTAAAAAATTGTAAAAAAAAAAAATATTTTTTTTAATTTTTTTTTGGTAGGAAGGGCTGCGCTTTTCTAGCGCAGCCCTACTTAAAAAAGTGAAGGCCATAGGGCTGCTACTGAAAGGGCTGCTGTCAAAAAGTGCAGCCCTACAGGCCTTTTTCAGCGCAACTCTTCTTCATTTTTCCATTAGTGTTTGGCTAGGGATCTGATGCAGATTTACCAAATCAGCCCAGGGCATATTATGCCCCAAGTCTGGAGAATCCTGAGCATCATCGACAGGGTGACGGCGTCGTGGGGCGAAGCCTTCACCCTTCACGACTTGCTGTTACATTATGAGATTAGGGTTAAGGCGAAAAATAGGATAACCTTGCATGCAAAGGCGAGGTTAGAGCCTCTGGTCGGGGGGATATAGTCAAACGACAGAGGATGGAAAAACAGGTTTGTGTTTGTGAAGAGGTCGTCGCTAGGGGAAGCCGGGGTGTCTCTGGTTGGCGGCTGGAATACCGAAGGTGTGTTTATTTTCAGTCTTTCTAAATTTGTGATGCGTCGTTATCGTTTGTACTGCAGGTCTTAACTCAAAATTGTTGTCGCATCGCGACGAGTCTCAAAGTCTCTGTGACAAGTTTCTGAAGGTGTCAGAGGAGGACAGGCAGTTCAGAAAAATTCTCTTTGCCTCTCAAGACAGTTATTCATCTATGGCTTCTGGTGAGTCTATATATTTTTTGTTTTACTTTACTCATGGGTAAGACTTTTACTAGGGTCGGTTTCATACTGACGTTTTAAGCTTCCCTGGACAGGTTCATCTCAATCGCGTCCTAGGGGGAGTTTGGATGGGCAGGCGCTGGCTGAACTGTTGTGCAAGCGCAAGAGGGAGTCCTCCGCTGACACTGTATCAGCATCGTCTAAAAAGGACACCGAGATCGTCGTTCACTTGGACGACGAACACGACGTCGCGTCCAAGACGCGCAAGACTGACTTCCAAGCCCCTCCAGACAAGAGCGGGCCTTCCTATTCTGTGACCGTCCCTAACAACTTCATGTCATTGGAGAGGTCCATATGGCCGGAGGCCGACATGTTCCTCTTCCCCAGCGCTATGGAAAGGATTAAGGATCACACTCTTCCTTGCATGATGTTAGATGGGCTAGAACTCCTATTCTAGGTATGGACATTTGCTTTACTCTTGTCTTGGACACTATGCTGCTATGGTAATGACACCTGACACATATCCTCTTTCTTTTACGCAGTCTTCCCAACATCTCCTAATGGCAAAAAGAGAGATCTTATCTCTGCTGAAGGGTCATCTGTCCATGAAGCAGAGAATGGAGAAAGCAGAAGCGGACGCGAAGTCCAAAGGTGCTGAATTGGAGTCCTGCAAGGAGACTATGAAGGAGATGAAGGAAACTCTGAAGAAAAACGGGGAGGAGCTGGAAGAGATTAGGCAGAGGGCGACTACGCTGGAAGAATCCTCACGTCAGGAGATCACAGCTCTCCAGGCGAGTGTTGACGCTCAGAAGAACGAGATGGACCTTCTTGAGGCTGAGGTGACAACTAGGGTTAGGGCCAAGCTAATGCACCAGTTTCTGATGAAGAAGACAGCGTCATGAACGCCGCAAAAGGACATTGACCTATACATCCAATTCATGGGGTCAATGAAAGATCTTATGGATGAGGAGGACTTGGCTGCGACGGCGGATTCTTCATCAAAGGTTGATGAAAAAGCCCCGTCTTGTGCTGGGTTCATAGCGTCAGATGTGCCTCCTGACCCTGAGACTGAGAAGGAAGCCCCAGCCAATGTCTTGCCAGCTGGAGCGTCAGAGGGGAAGGAAGCTGAGAAGATCCCTGACGTTTAATTTCTTAATCCCTTACGTCATGCTTCTTTCGTTTAAACTTTTAATCAAACTATGTTTTAAGTCACTCAAGGGAGTGACTGTTTGTACTATACTTTTGGGTCACCTATGGGGGTGACCATAACTCTTTTAATTTCTATCATTTGCTTTGTTGCTTTTGAAATTTTAACATAGATAATCTTATGCCTCTATTGTGTGTCACATGCATGTGTCTCAGTCGTTATTCCGACGTTTCTAGAGGATTAGTCAAGGCGTCCATAGGCCATCTTTGGTCGCTCGGACGTATCGTTTGGACTTAATAAGAGTCATCATTGTTCAGACGTATCGTTTGGCTTAATAAAAGTCTCATTGGTCGTTCAGACGTGTCGTTTGGACTAAACGACTTTTAGAATACACATAGAAATACATAAAACTTACATGTGCCCGTCAGGGGGATGGCTGAAACGTCATCAATAGCTATGACTTTTAAAATGACTGTGCCCCTGTCGTCGCGTCGGCTGAGGCAATAGTGGAAATCGTCGGGACGTTATAGTTGAATGGGGACAATTTGCCTGCAACTTCAACAAGTACCCAGTGAGAGAACACTATGTCGCTAAATAGCGACCCAATATATATAGCATTACCAACTATTCTACTCTCTATGTTATATATGTATTTTTTTTTTTTTTTAAAAAAAATAAAACAAAGCTGCCACTTGGCTTTAAAAGTAGTATCGTTTGAGGTGTTGGCATTCCAGCTGCGAGGTACGGAGCTTCCGTCATGTCGACCAATTGGTAGGCTCCATGGCCTACTACTTTACTGATTTGATATGGTCCTTCCCACTTCTGGCCTAACTTGCCAGCGTTAGCCTTTGTGTTTCTGAATACTTTCCTTAGGACCCAATCTCCTTCGACGAAGGACTTGGCTTGGACGTTTTTGTTGAAGCTCCTCGCTACTATTTGCTGCTGTGCGACCATGCGCACCAGCGCTGCGTCGCGCAACTTCCTCAATGGTATCTAGGTCGTTAATCAACTGTCGCGGTTCCGTCGCTCCGTCGCTAGGCTGCACTCGCAGTGGGACGCTACCTCCGAAGGAAGACAACCTCGCAACCATAGACTATGAGAACGGAGTTTTCCGTGCGGTGCGTGGTGTCGTGCGTTAGCCCATAGATGGAAGGCAACGCCTCCGCCATTTACCTTTCTTGGCTGTGAGCCGCTTCTTCAAAGAGTCAATGATCGTTTTTTTGCTGGATCAGCCTGTCCATTGGCTTGCGGGTATCTTGCGTTGACGTTAGCAACTATGCCCCACTCATCGAAGAAGCGTCTTGTTCGTTGCTAATGAACTCGACCCGTTGTCGCATACTATCTCGGACGGACGCCAAATCTGCAAATGATGTTAGTGTATATAAAGGAAATCACTTCCTTATCCGTACCCGTTGAAAAGAACCTGCCTCAATCCACTTAGAAAAATAGTCAGTTAGTGCCAACATAAAAGACCTTCTGACCTGGGCTGGAGGTAATTTTACCAACTATGTCCATGCCCCACTTCATGAAAGGCCAAGTGTTAGAGTAGGATGAAAGTTCACAAGGTTTGTGTGTCATACCTGCATGTCGTTGACAACTATGGCATTTGGCGACATACCTTATTGCGTCCTTCCTCATTGTTGGCCAATAATATCCCATGCGCAATACTATATTAGACAAGCTTGCGTCCTCCTGAATGATTCCCACAGTGCTCTGCATGTCCTTCAGGACTTCCCCACTGCTCCTTTCCAAACAACGTAGGTAGGGCCTGCGACACTTTTGAAGAGTACTCCTGAATGAGTACGTATCGCGACGCCTTGAATCAAATTCTGCGTGCTTCCGCCTTATCTTTGGGTGTACATCTTAGCAAGGAAATCATAAATGTTTGTCAACTTGACACTTACTTCCTCGTCGTAGGGTGTTTTTGGTGCGGGATTATCAATATTATTGGCGACCCCATGATTGTCTCGAGGCTGATCGGTCGTCGTTACGACATCGTCCCCGATACTCCTAGCGATAGCAGGGCTTGTCAAATGAACGATAGGGACGGACGTAAACGAAACGTCCCTTAAAGAAGACCCGAGATTGGCCAATGCATCCGCTTGTGTATTTTGGTCCCTAAATATCTGCAAAATGTCAAACGAATTAAACACTTTACTTTTACTCTGAGCTTTTTCTAAATACATGGCCATTTTAGAGTCTTTTGCTGCGAATTCGCCTTTGACTTGGCTGACTATCAACAGTGAATCGCTAAAGACTTTTAATGCTTTCGCTCCCATGTCCTCTGCTAACGTCATTCCGGCAATGAGCGCCTCGTACTCGGCTTCATTATTCGTGCTCTAAATTCACAGCAAATGGCTCGCACTATCTTCCCCCCTTGTGGTGACCTTAGCACAATGCCTAGACCTGCACCACGAAAATTAGAAGATCCATCAACAAACAATATCTAGGAGTCGTCGTTCACTTGGTTAATCCTTGCGACTTCGTCGTCTGCAAGCTTTTCCAGCTCTGGGCTAAAGTCTGCCACTAAATCTGCCAAAGCTTGTGACTTGACAGCGGTTCTGGGATGAAACTGGATATCGTACGCGCTGAGTGCTATTGCCCACTTGCTCATGCGACCTGTCAATTCCGGATGTCGCAAGACAGACTTGATAGGATAATTAGTCATAACGACAACAGTATGCGTTTCGAAATAGTGCCTAAGTTTCTTAACAGCTACGACTATGGCTAAAATGAGCTTTTTTAATGAAGAATACCTGGTCTCCGCGTCTAGCAGAGACTTACTGACATAGTAGATTGGTAGCTGCTGGCTCTCCGCTTCCCGCGACAGGACAGCGCTGACGGACACGTTACTTACCGCGAGATAGAGCTGCAACGTTTCCCCGATATTTGGCTTTGACAATAATGGCGGCGATGCTAAGTAGCTTTTAAGTTTTTGCAGTGCGTCTTCGTGTTGTTGCGTCCATTCGAAGCCCTTGTTCTTTCTCAGGACGTCGTAAAATAGGTGACACTTCTCAGATGACCGGGATATGAAACGATTCAATGCAGCTACGCGACCAGTCAACTTTTGCACTTCCTTGACGCTTCGTGGGGACTGAATGTTGACGATCGCTTCTATTTGGTCTTGGCTGACTTCAATTCCTCGTTGCGTCACGACGTACCCTAGAAATTTTCCTGCGGACACTCCAAAGGTGCATTTAGTAGGGTTTAATTTCATGTCATACCTTCGTAATACGTCGAAAGCCTCCGACAGATGTTGAATGTGATCGCCTGCTAACTTGGATTTGACGAGCATATCGTCGATGTACACTTCCATAGTGTCACCCAGTTGATCTTTAAACATTTGATTGACCAGCCGCTGATATGTGGCACCTGCATTTTTCAAACCAAAAGGCATAACCTTGTAACAATATATACCTTTATCGGTAACGAACGCGAAGTAGTTTGGCCGATAGTGGGCCAATAAATATTGAATGGTGATGTAGGGGGGGTTCCGAGGAATACAAATAACCTCTGGATTTTTTCAGATTTGGCGAGCATCTGGAATAACTAGTGAATTACAACTTTATTGTATCGCAATTGGTGCATTGATCTTTGCAGCATTAATGCTTTTTGTTGGTTGGTTCCATTATTACAAAGCTGCTCCAAAATTGGCTTGGTTCCAAGATGTGGAATCTATGTTAAATCACCATTTAGCAGGACTACTAGGACTTGGGTCTCTTTCTTGGGCGGTAAGAACTACGAGATCATCCCTTTCATTCATTCTGGGGTGACGGAAGGATCGTACCATTCGAGCCTTTTTTTTTCATGCTTTCCCAGAGGTCTGGAGAAAGCTGCAATCAATAGGATTTCCCTAATCCTCCCTTCCCGAAAGGAAGAACGTGAAATTCTTTTTCCTTTCCACAGGGACCAGGAGATTGGATCTAGCCGTAAGAAGAATGCTTTTTCTTGGTCGTTCGGATGCATCAATATTTGGTTGTACCCGGAATACGCGTCCATGAACGTTAAAAGCTCGTGACCGGCTGTCGCGTCGACCATTGCATCTATATGAGGGAGAGGGAATGGATCCTTGGGACATGCTTTGTTTAGATCTGTGAAGTCGATGCAGACTCTCCACTTCCCTTTCTTTTTGCTGACCACCACGACGTTGGCTAGCCAATCTGGGTACTTTACTTCGCGGATCTTTCCGGCATCGATTAGTTTCTGGACCTCATCATTGATGTCTTGGTTCCTTTCAGGAGCGAACTTGCGTCTTTTCTGCTTTACAGGCTTGTGAGCGGGATCGACGTTGAGTTTATGTGTGATGACGTCAGGACTGATTCCTGTCATGTCTTCATGGGACTAAGCAAAACAATCTGGTTAACTTTCAAAAAATCAACTAACTGACCTCGTATCTCCTGCGACAATGTCGCTCCGATTCGAACGATGCGATCGGGGATGGATGGATCGAGCATCACTTCATCCACGTCCTGCTCGCTGGGTGCGTTGGGCGCTGACCCATCCTTTAATTGGTAGATAGTCGCTTTTGGGGGCTTGAGAGACGAACTATAGCATTCCCTTGCAGACTTCTGCTCGCCCTTTATTTCTTGGACCCCCTATTTGGTAGGAAACTTCAGTGACTGATGATAGGTTGAAGGGACGGCCTTAATCTTATGTATCCATGGGGTGCCGAGAATGATATTGTACGCTGACGGGCAGTCCACAACGTTGAACCTAGTTGGCAGGTTGACGCCTTTGGCTAGTGTTGGCAGTGTGATCTCTCCGACAGTATGTTGAGCCTCTCTACTGAAACCTACCAAAACAGTAGATTTTTTAGTAATATCTTTATCGCACAGACCCATACCTTCGAGGGCGTTTTGAATATGATGTTGGCTGAGCTGCCCCCATCGACCAACACTCGCTTCAACAAGCAGTTGCTGACAGTCAGGGATATGACTAATCCGTCATGATGCTCCACGTTGCAGACGTCGTCATCATCGAAGGTTATCGCCATTGCTTCGAGCTTGCTTTCCTCAGCTGACCTGCAATATTTATAAACGGCGGACGAGGGGGTATCCTCTCTTGCTAGCCTTTTGGCTGCGGAATACGTTAGTCCACATACATCAGATCCACAGTAGATGACGTTGATTACCTTTACGTGTGTGGGCGACGCAGGAGGCTCGGACTGCGCGGTATTTCTTCCAAAGGACGCTTTACCTTTGTCGCTCAAGAGGTCCTTAAGATGCCCCTTATTGAGCATGAACGCGACTTCTCGTCGCAACGCAATGCACTCCTCTGTCTTATGACCATTTTCATGATGAAACTGACACCACTTCGTCTGATCTTTTTGCGCTTCCGGACGGTCGCTCTTTTTTGGCCAACAAACTGGCGCTCCGATTTCGGATAAGGCTTTCACGACACTTCCGACGTCAACGGAAAATCCGTAGGAGTCTAGAGCAGGGAAGGTTGGCGACTCCGTCCTTGCGCTGTTACCTGCACTTTCGACAACGTCAGT